>NC_142114.1:17450000-17779166 GCF_056152115.1 Neolamprologus brichardi | reverse complement strand
TGTCAGGACAACAAGGATCAAGAGGAAGATATTAACCGAGACTGATTCCTTATAGTTGTGAGTCTATAAATGTGCAAGGATTACATAATCCTGAATATCTATTAAAAAAAAGAAATATCCTAGAATGATAAAAAGAAAAATAGACCAGCGCAAAACCTTTTTTGACCCTTCCAACATATTCAACATGCATACCCCAAAACATTTTTATTTTTAAAAAGCATTAATCAAAGCATTAAAATAGAAAATGATACAACATAAAGAACAACATGATTAACAAAGTGAATTGTAGAGGAAGCACTT
This sequence comes from Neolamprologus brichardi, assembly GCF_056152115.1. Classification (NCBI taxonomy): domain Eukaryota; kingdom Metazoa; phylum Chordata; class Actinopteri; order Cichliformes; family Cichlidae; genus Neolamprologus; species Neolamprologus brichardi. The sequence continues at coordinate 17,778,866 of NC_142114.1, read as the reverse complement.
GTGAGATATGACAACAAATGTACACCTCTGGGGTCTGCAGGATAAACACACTCAGTCTCTTAGGGTCACAGGTGAGCTGGAGGCTATCCCAGCTGTCACGGGGCGAGTGGCAGGGTACACCCTAGACAGGTCAGCCAACAATCTTACTGATAACCTGACATGCATGTCTTTGGATCCAGGGACACCCACAGAGTCACAGACAGGATGTCTCTAGAGCGACTCTACAAAAGTCCCCCGACTGGCCAGAGATTTGAACCTACAACTTTCTTGTGTGAAACATTAATCAAAGTAATTTGAAAAACTCTTTGAAAAACTGTAAGAATAAAATTTAAAAAAAAATTCCCCCCACATGCTTCCTAATATCCAAACTTTAATTATTCCTAATGGACTGCATTAAATGATATTGCAAATAAGATGTATTATAATATGTATTTTAAACTTTAAATCATGATTAAATTGGATTATGTAATACCATCACCCTCTGCCATCTGGAAAATTCCAGGTCACATGAGTCATTCTCATATTACTCTTTAGTTCATCATCAGATTTTTTCAGTGTTAAATATTTTGAGTCTTTCTTTGACCCTGTAATGCCAAATGTGTCATATTTTATACACACGTTTTGAGACGTCAATGTGATTTTTTTTTACCCCTTAAAAACCAGATGTGTAAAGTTAGACACATAAAGTGGTGTGAGCAAAAAATATTAAAACTCATATATGTAAATTAACATTTAATTTCTTGTTTAAACAAAATTGTCACAAGCTTCAATAAACACTCCAGTTTTACAAAAAAGGCAGTTATTTCATGGTTCAGGCTTCAGATGGGACGAAGTAAATGTTCACTCAGTACTTTGCAGAAAATATTTTAATTTCATTTGCAAGGTTATACTGCAAATGAAATCAAATATACATAATATATTTTTTAACAACTGTTCAGCCTACATGAGTGCAATGTCGTTGTAAAATGAAAAAGAAAAAGTCTGTTACAAAAATAATGCTATTTTCAAATTTTGTGAATTACTGTTTCCTTAAAGTTTTTAGAGAAGGTAATTAAAATTAGCGTTTTAGATTAAAGCGGGGTTGTCTGTCTTTATGTGATCAGAATTGAAATTAAAGCATATTTTTTATTTAAATCTTGAACCAATTGCACCTTTTTAACATTCTTCCTCTTCATCAACAGTCTGACATGCACAGTGTTTATTTGAGCCCTTGTGTTTAACTTAATGTCAGTGGAAGATAGTTTATATGAGTTAAATGTAACATAGCACCAAGTAAATAAGTAAAATGTATTTATGTAGAACCATTGTAGACAAGGATCACAAAGTTATTCACAACAATAATCAAACAAAAATATAGACATTAAAACACAACAATAATATTCATAATTTAAAAGCAAGCCTGTACAAGTAAGTCTTGAGCTACTTTTTAACCGTTTAATCATTGAAGCCCACAGAAATGACATCTGAACTGTAGTGGTGGTGCATACCATAGTTAAGAAGCCACAACCTCAAACAGACAGTCTCTTTTAATGTTCAGTCCAGAAAGATGAACCACCAACAGGTTTTGGCCCAAAGAGCTCAATGACCTGCATTTTTTATATGACTGCAGTTCACTAATGTAAGCAGGCATTCAACCATGCATAGCTCTGGAAATAATCAAAAAGATACATAATGCAAAGACAGCAAAATAGGTGTCAAGTGAGATCACTAGAGAGCCTAATAAGTAGCTGCACTTTGCAGTGAGTGATTTGTAAGTGATCCAAAAAGGACTTCCTGAGGCCAACGTACAGTGAATTACAACTTTGAGGAAACAAAAGCATGAATTATCATTTCTAATTCTGACTTGGACACCATTCGACTGAGGCGGGCAGCATTTCACAGATAAAATGCAGGATCAAACAAGGCTATTGATATGTGTGTTAAAACTAAGAGCCTGATCAAATCTGACACCTACATTTTTGACATTTGATTGAAACAATGATGAAGACCCGAGACTAATAATCGGAGTGCAAACAAAGCTGTCAGTAGCACAAACAAAAACTTTTCTCTGTGTTAAGTGAAAATAATTGGCAGCCATCCAGTTCTGTATGGCATCAATACAGTCTTAAAGGATGGATATTTTTACAACATTCTTTGGAGTAAAAGAAATGTACAATTGGATATCATCTGCATAACAATGATATGAGACACACTCAAAGGTGTTGAAGTGATAGCAAATACATCTTGATGCATTCTCAATCACCCAGGAAAGTAAATCTCCAAAAAGTTGATTCTGTTCATCTGGACGTAGCATTTTGTGGGAGAAATGTTTCGTCACTCATCCAAGTGACTTCTTCAGTCTCAGTTGACTGCAGGTTTCCCCAATCTTATAAACAGGAGAGAAGGACAACAGCTGCCCAAGCAAAAACCTGTAGTGATCCCATATGTGTCAGGAGTATCGGAGCAGTTAAGACACATTTTTTCTAAACACCGCGTCTCTGTGGCTTTTAAACCCCAAAACACGCTGCGACAAAAATTGGTCCACCCTAAGGATCGGGTCCCCCGACACAAACAGAGTAACATAGTGTACGCTGTTAAGTGCCAGGAGGATTGCCAGGATTTATACATCGGGGAAACCAAACAACCTCTGGCGAAGCGGATGGCACAACACAGAAGAGCTACTTCATCAGGCCAGGACTCTGCAGTCTATTCACACATACAGGCCAGTGGACACTCTTTCAATGATGAGGATGTACACATCCTGGACAGGGAGGAACGCTGGTTTGAGCGCAGAGTCAAGGAGGCCATTTACATGAAAAGGGAAAGACCATCTCTGAATCGAGGAGGGGGCCTAAGGGTACATCTGTCACCATCTTACAATGCTGTGATTGCAGCTATTCCCCAACTCTCTGTGAATGGTACTCATGGCCATTGATCAGTGGTCTTTGATCAGTGGTCATGAGAATTTGCAGGAACTGACCTCCCAGCCCATTGTTCCTTCAGTGGACTGGTTTCAGTCATTATGCAAATGTACTGTTTATAAGATTGGGGAAACCTGCAGTCAGCTGAGACTGAAGAAGTCACTTGGATGAGTGACGAAACGTTTCTCCCACAAAACGCTACGTCCAGATGAACAGAATCAACTTTTGGAGATAGCAAATACAGTGCAAACAGAACAGGTCCCAAAACAGAACCTTGGGACACACCATAGCACAAAGTTGCAAATGAGGACACCAAGCTGTCAGCAGCAACGGAGTAAGTTCTGTCCGGAAATAAGAATTAAAAACATTTGAAGTCTGATCCAGAGATGCCACGCCATGTTGCTAACCTGTCAATCGAAATACCATGATCAACTGTGTCAAATGTAGCTGAACAACGTTTGCATCTGCATCTCTCTTCATTAAAATGCCACGGGAAACTCTAAGAACAGCAGTTTCATTAGGGTGATAGATCCTAAAGTCAATAGTTCAAATTATTTGCAATTGAAAAGGGAAAAAAAAAATCTGAATTCATTGGAGGGTCTGTAAATGGTTTTGTTGTGTGTGTTTCGCTGATGTTGCTTTTGTGCTTTAATTTAAGAACAGTTTCAATAAAGACTTAATTTTACTTAATTTTATGTTAAAAATTTTACAATGGCATGAATTGTAAAATTCATACCATTGTAAAATTTTTAACGTAAAATCCTAATCTGCAAAATAACAGCTGTTAACAGTTACCACATAGATGTGTAATTTTACTCTGCAGTGTAAAAGAATAGAAAATGCATGAAGTTGAAAAGATCTTAAAGCTGTCTATGGATGATAATTCCTAAAGTAAAGTTTTGTTGGTGTAAATATTGTTATAATTATCCTGCAGTTTGACATTGGGATGCAATTCTCTGCAGTATGAAAAATATATATACAGTAAAATACAGCAAGGCGCCAGCCAGATTACTCTGGCAGCCATGAAATGGAGGTTTGTGTAGTCTTTACATCAGTCCAGATCTGCTCTGATATCAGCACCACTGGGACATGTGGGAGACCTGTTTCTGTTCTTGGATTACTGCCGATCCCAGCAGATCTCTAACTCTGATTTCACACAAACCTGCTGATGTGTGGAACGTGAAGTGCGAGCAGTCCGAGAAGTTCACTTTTGGACACTGTGAAGGTGATATTAGTGGAACAAGGTGAGCCTTGTTCAAACCAGGGGAAATGTTTACATATTTTTTCAAGCGAAATGTGACCATAAATATGTAAATCTGTGACCATGTTAGTCATTCTGTTGCTTTGTCCGTGACCGTGACATGCCACTTGTGTTTATCTTTTGTTACACAATCTTCTGACACTATTGTTTGACCATGACAGATAGATAACTTGTTTCTATAAACTATTCTTGGTCAAAAACCATGCAGACTGCTGTCATGCTGTATGTACTGTTTGGCTCCTTTGAGAAGGTAAATAAAGCTACCACAACCATAATGTATAATATAGTATTAGTTTTATATTTGAAAAAGTAAAGTTTTAAAATAAATGTCATAATGTAACATATCTGAGAAAAACTTAAAGGTGTCAATCCATGAAATCATGAGTAATTTTCACCTTTCTTTCATTATCCTTCCCCGTAGCTGCAACCTGATTTCTTCCTCTGTCTCACATCTTTTGCACCAAACATGATGTTAAACAAGAAAAATCTATCATGTATTCTTTCCTCTTGGTTATATGGGCAATTTGTGTTGCTCATTCTTTATTACTGCTATCATGTCAAATTCACATCAGTCAAAATTAAACAATAATTACTATCGTTAAGCAAAACAGTCCCAGAGCACGATGCTTCACTGTTTCTTCTCCAAACATGGCTCTTGGCATTGTGGCCAGCTCAATCTTTGTCTTGTCTGACCATAAAACCTTTCTCCAGCTGCAAGTTTCAGTCAATTTTTAAGGTGCTGATTTTAGAAACAGGTTTCTTTCTTAGTCAGCACCCTCTGCGTTCACGGCATCGCTGCCCACTGTGACACCGGTGTTCCAGCTGTCCCTGGTTCATGGCATGCTTGAGGCTCGGTGGCTCGTGGGTTAATCCTGAGCACACCAACTAATTTCCTTTCATCTGAGGGTGACACTTTATGTCTCCTTCCAGACCTTGGCAAATTGTTGACACAGCTGAATAATTTGTACTAACGTGTAGGTTTTTTTTACGATCTTGTAATCCCCGGTTGTTTAGAAATAACTCTACTAAACTTTCACAGCTCTCCTTAGATCTTCACAGAGTTCCTCGGATCTTCCAGTGAGAATTAGATTTAAGTAAATATATGTATATATTTGAACCTATATGTATCCTTTTGACCCAGGGTTTATTAAAGATTACGATGACTAAATTACATGTCATTAATGCCCATGAGGAGCATATGTAAACTTACAACTTGCCAAAGTGTATATTAACAATGGTTTAGTCTCAGGATTCAAAACATATGCTTTGTGCTGTTTGCATGTGTGGGTGGTGTCATGCTTGCGTCTTCTGAACTGAAGCATTCATTTGCCTCCTGAAAATGACTATATTCATTATTTTCTTTTTGCAAGTCATATTTAATATCACAACTGTTTCCAGATAATTATTATTTTTATATAAGAGCAGAACGGATGAGAAAGAAAATGCAGGAGACTGCTTCTTTAAATAAAATCATATTTATTTTACAAATTTGCACAATTACGGAACAGTGGTGAACATTCATACAAGTAAACACTTATAAATGTGTGTAGCCTGACACACTTGTCTCACGCGCGCGCGCACACACATGCACACACAGACACACTCACTCACACTCACTCACACACATCATGTACAGCATGTACGCAATAACAGAGTTTCATATACAGCACACAGACATACGGGCAGCTACCTACAAAGCATTTTGCTTCCTTCCTTCAAGTGTAAATCAGATCAGATTTTGTCCATCTTGCTCATTTCACACATTCACAATGCTCCAATGACTCAGTGTCGTTACTCTAGCAATCAAACAAAAGAGGTGAAGTGTGAAATGCAGACATACTGTAAAGGTGGGTGCTGTCAGCTTCTGTTTCCATCGCAGGCAGAAGCTCGTGTTTGCAGCTGAGGTGAAGTTTGTTAAGTGTTTTAGAGTAAGTGAGCTCTGCTGTCACTGAGAGGCTCTACAGTGAGTTGCACAAACAGGGCAGCTCTCAGACCTTGGATATGTCTTCTAAAGGCGGATTAAAAAAACAAAACAAAACATGGCTTACATTTATTAAAAGCCTTTTCGTGTTTAGGTTTGATTTTCCCAATATTATGGCAGTGATTGCTATATAACTTTAAGGATCTGCAGTACCGACTTTGGACTGGTGGTTCATAGTATTTGCTGTAACACTGAACAAGCTACACATTTTTCTGACAGCTAACGGTAACACCTCTTTAGGTGATTCATTAGCTGCTAGGTAACACTGTTTGTTTAGCATTTGGCATTTAAAGTGGAGAGGAAGTGATACAACTTTACAAATAACTCAAAAAAAAAATTAGAAAAAGGCTTTGATTGTCTTCACGCAATTCTTTGTGAGGAGAGATCTCCCTAAATACTTTAACAAAAAAAAATACTTTTGTGGTTTTATTGAGCACAGAGGAAACAGAAGCATTTCAGGCAAGGTGAGTAGAGGAGGAGGAAGGGAGAGTTTGGACTGCAGAGGGGGGAGGAGAGGAGAAGGCAGACAACAATAAAGTGAAATCTAGTGGAAAAACATAGAGGAATCTTTAAAGTCCTCCTTGTCAGCAACTTTCTAGCCTCACTTTGAGTTGGGCCGCAGCTCCTGTAGTGTATCTCTCTTCTGTTAGTCGTCTCGAAGGACTGGCTGAGAAAGTCTTTTCTCACTGCTTCTGGTTGCAGTGTCAGGTATATCAGAATAGACAGAGTGGCACTGTTAGCTGATTATCTCGCTCTCTTTTTTTTTTACGGTTAAAATGTGCACCATCCAAATAAAATGTTGCGGAAACTGGACGCAACAAGCAAAGGAATGTGAAGCCCATAAATCCACAGCACAGGGTGTATTGCTGGTAGGTTTCAGACCTCCACCTGCCCCTGTGTCAGGTGAGCCCTGAGCTGCTGGGCTGCACTGACGATCTTCCTCTGGTGTCCCAGCAGGTTCACGCCGAGATCCTGGACGTCTCTGAAAGAGAGTTCAGACAACAATATTCAAATCTTGACAAAATCAATATGTAAGAGCAACATAAAATTACCAAGGTAATTTTCTAACAGTTTGGATTATCCCAGAAAGTTGAGTCGGTTCACCTGGACGTTGCATTTTCTCCCACTGAAAACACAACTTTCTGGAATTTCCTTACCAGGATGATTGAGCATGCATCAATACAGATTGGATTTTGACACAGAAAATCTAACAACCCCTTTGTGCTATTTTCTAATGTGAAAAAGAACAACCCAAAAAGAACGTAGGCAAGTGGACGTCTTTAAGTTTACGAACCTCAGAACTGAAGAAAACCTCCTAGATGAGACGTGAAACAACTACACAAACTACACAGTTGCCTTCTTGTTTTCAAGCTCTTCAGACTACCATGAGCCGAATGACTGAAAACCTGCACAAGGAGGTAGTAGCAGAAGTTTGAGCTTTATTTTTACACCTTGTTGCTGCTGCTTGGTTAGCGTTAGATGCTGAAACCCCATTATTAGATTGAATACAATCAATCTGGCTCCACATTAATTAGCAAAAACAATATTGCAGTCCACATTGGCTTGTCTTCCTCCCCTCACCCAACTGGCACATGGCTGCCCTTCCCTGACCCTAAATCCGCTGGGGGTTACTTCCTATTAAAAGGGAATTTTCCCATCCTACTGTTGCCAAAGTGCTTGCTAAGGGGATCATATGATTGTTGAGGTTTTCTCTGTTTTGTAGGGTCTTTACCTTACAACATAAAGTGCCTTGAGCCAACTGTTGTTGTGATTTGGCATTATATAAATAAAACTGAACTGAATTGAATATTTTGTTTTGAAACTCCTTTTTGATGTGCAGAAATCGTTTTAAATTAGATTAGAATCAGGAAGAAAAACTTTTGAGATCAACAAAAAACCTGTGCGAGACATACAGGTGTAATCTACAAAGTTTTATGATGATGGTTGAAATCGGAGCTCAAGCATGGGTTCTTCATGCATTCGTTCCTCTTGGACCTTCTTGGACCCTCGTGCTAACTACTGGCCCACCATTCTGTCCCTATTCTATTCTAAGATTGTTTAAAGAATTAAATCTGCAGGTTGCAGAAGTTTCTCCTTTCCTTATCTTATGGTGACTTGTTTTGGTTATCAGATACCTACAAAAACTGCAAAATCCTCTCGGCTATGTGTCCCTCATCAGTAGCACTATCAGAGCACCTTTATCTTATGGTGTCTGTTTCATAACACTAAAGGAGTGCTCAGTGAGTTGCAATGAGACACCTACAGGTCCTGACCAAGCACCAGTATGCAGGGCTGCACTGAAATGTTTTTGTGCACTGAAATGCACAAAAAAAATCGGCCTTGGCACTTTTGTTGCAGTCGGTCTACCGTGTCTCTCTCTCTCTCTCCCTTCATCTATTTTCTTATTATTCTAATTTCATTTCCCTCTGTCTGTTTCTCACTCTGTTTTTGGGACTGGTGTCCCTCCGCCTGCACAGCTTCTCCACAGCTAGTGCTACAGCTGCCTCCTGTGTCTATGAAGGCTCATTACTGCTTGTTGCTGGTACATTACTACTGTTGACGGCGCAGCAGCATTTGCCCTGACAGCTAACATGTTGCTCAATTTGACATTTCCTGTATCTATTTCTAGCTTCTCTTTCTTTGTCTCTCTTAGCTTTCAGCGCCACCTTTTCAGCTCTTCTTTCACACTAAACTCTGTTCAATAAGGTGTGTAAGAGCACAGCAAAGATTGGGGAGGGTCCAGTTGCATAAAGAGATTTGATAGGGCAATACAGTAATGAAAATGAACAAAAAGGCTGCCAGTGCTTCTGGCACTGTCTAAAAGTGTGTCAGCCCACTGGGCTCTTTACCACTATGCGACAACTTGACTTGAGGTTTCAGTGGATACCAGGTGGCTGGTGTGCTTGATAATACTCATGACATAGCTAAAATTAAATTAATGACTGATCTAATTAAATCTTAAGTCAAGAAGCCAGCTTTAAAAATGTTTGATATATTTTTCTGTATTTTTAGGTTTGTAACTATCCATGCATACTCACTCCATCGTAAGCTTGCTGACTCTGTCTAATGTGTCCAGGTGCGCTCGATCAAACTCATTCTGATACCTCTCCATCCTCAGCGCTTTCAGCCAATCACTGACCGTCACCACTGACGATAAGTCTGTGGGAGTGGGGCTGAGCAGCGGCTGGGAGCAGCTTCTGTAAATGTCAAAAATGAGAGCACGAGAATCCATAACTGCAGCAGATTGTACATCACCTGCTGCCTCGGATATGCTTTGCAGGAGCGTTTGCCAGGAGCTGGCGTCTCACCGAGTTGGCTCAGCTTTGAGGGACGCGGGGTGCCTGATGAGTCGATCCAGAGAAGACAGGACTGAGTCGAAACCTGGTCGGTCTGCCCGGTCGGCCTGCCAGCACTGAAGCATTAGAGAGTGGAGGGCAGGGGGGCAGTTGTGGGGGGCCGGGAGACGGTACTGATCTGCTACTGCCTTCATCACCTGCAGACACAAAGAGGAAGGCATCAGACAGAAGTAGGGCAGATGGAGTCTTGTGTAATTAGCCTCCATGAAAGGTCACAGATCACTCAGAGCTTTCAAGAATGACTAAGAGAAAATTATGCGAATTTCATCAGTTTGGCATTTTGTCACCGTTTAAATATGCCTGTTGTGTAACAGGAGGAGGGGGAGGGAAGTACATTTAAGTACTGGAGGGCCACATTTGTGTAATAATACGTTTATTCCTCTAGATTACTGAAATATTGTACATAATGAAGGCTGTTTTAACAGCTTAAGCATTTAAAATATGATTTACACAGCATAAATTCATCTTTATTTTGCAGATACGGTATTTTCTGCATCTGTCAGCGTCGGTAGCGATTTTATTTTATTGGTACTTTATTGCTACATGATGCACTGAATGCAAAATTTAGGAGATTTTTTGTTAAAAACTTCACATTGGCTGAGAGAGACAGATAATAATGCCTAATCCATGAGCTTGGCAAAACGTTAATTTGGGCTAAAGAAGGACTTCATTAGATCACTGTGATCCCTTTTATGGACTTCATGAGCACCTCATTCTTATGAATGATATGAATGCTATAGCTCAGGAACAGCAGGAAGGAATATTTATGGTGCAAATATCCGTTTGTACTCGAAGATGACTTCACTTTGATGATCACTTTGATGTCATGTTTTTGGATGTATCTTAAGAACTTATATGCAAAATATGAAAAAAAATCCCAAAGGTCAAAGGTCAGCTTCACTTTGACATCATAATGTTAAATACACTTTTCTGTCTATTATTTAAAACATGAGCAGAGGGCACCTTTAGTCCAATACTGAATTGCTGTTGTTGATATGTAATTTCTTGAACACTTTATTAAATGATGTATTATAAGACTTTTAAAAAACTCAGATGTAAATTGCCACCTGACAAGTTAGTGGAAGAACACAACAGCAAAGCAGTAATTCTAGTTATCTGTATATTGTTACACCATAATAAAGATAAGTGCACTATAGCAAGGGTTTTTTGCACATTTGCTTCTTTAACAATTCAGGAAACATTTTTCTTCATACTCACCTCTTGATTGCTCATGTCCCAGTACGGACGCTCTCCGTAGGACATAACTTCCCACATCAGTATCCCAAAGCTCCAGACATCACTAGCTGAGCTGAACTTGCGATGCTGAAATGCTTCAGGTGCCGTCCATCTCACAGGAATCTTACTGCCCTGATAGATGAAAACAGAACAAAAACATATACAGTCACTCAGTGATGACGGAAACCAAGCTAAAAGGCGCTCCTTCCCTTCTAACCTACCAGTGAGGCAGTGTATGTTGGTATGTTGTGGTCCAAGCCCCTCATAAGCCTGGAGAGGCCAAAATCAGATACTTTACAGACCAGGTTGGAGTTGACCAACACGTTCCTGGCCGCCAGGTCTCGGTGAACAAAGTTTCTCTCAGAGAGGTAACGCATCCCTGCTCCAACTCCCCTGAGCATCCCGACAAGCTGGAGGACACTGAACTGACCTTCGTTCTCCTGAAGAAATTAAGAGACACGATGGAGAAAAAAAAGTCTCCAGTGTGGTGTAACATGTGCAGGAATTCCTGACAGTGCGTTGTTTTTCTCACCCTGAGGAAGGCATCCAGGGGCCCGTTCTCCATGAACTCAGTGATGATCCTCTCTGGAGGGGTACGGGTGATAACACCCTCTAGTTTCAGCACATTGGGGTGGTCAAACTGTCCCAGGACTCCTGCTTCACTGAGAAACATCCCCTTCTCTCTGTCTGATGCCCCCCAGCGCAGAGTCTTCACTGCTACCAGCACTTCCCTGCGACCCAGCGGATGGTAACGACCACGAGAAACCTCGCCAAATTGGGCTGTAATGGAATAAACACGGAGGAGATTACACTGTGCTGCAGCCAGCACGTAACTACAGCAAGATTTAAAAGAAAGGAGACCATGAAACGTACCTGCACCAATCACCTCCTCGATCTTGAGGTGAGTTGGGTCGATCTCACGGGCAAATTCTTTGACGGCCTCGCTGGGGTCCTCATAAGTGGATGGGTCAACGTAATACTTAACTCCACCTGGGAACAAGAAATCTTCTTTTGAAAAACTGATTCAGAACTTTTAGTCCTTTACTTTAGACATGTAATCCCAAAAACAAGGTAAAAATTATCTTTTATAATGCAAAGCTGATGAGCTTTACTTTACACACAGATAGCATTTTTTTGTATTATTCATTTAATAATAAAAATATAGAGCAGCTTTATTTTTTTCCTATAAAATAACAATGAATCCCAAAATAAATAATTCATTTTATTATATTTCACTCACCTCTGTTACTGATGTACCTCTGGAGTCGGTCACTGTATGGACTCTCCCTCCTCTTACTGCCATGTAAAAGCAGTCAAAAACTGTAATACCAGATTAAAACATACATGCATTCATCTGTTACGGCATTTATACCACCAACCAACCTGCGAAACACCACCACAACCACAATGGCTGCCACGACAAGGAGAAACGCGGCCCCACCCATGACTGAGCCCACCAGCAGAGGAAGCCGGGTCTGGATTTGCTGTGAATGCTCCTCTGCGGGAGAGAAAATGAAACACCTTCAGCTATCAAGTTCAAATGTGCTTTTATTGGATATACAGACCACTTTATCTTTAGTTACAGCGATATATGTTCTATTTGAAAGTTTGATATTGATGTTAATACTGAGGCAGAGATGTTTTCTTAGTATTAAAAATGACAAAATAACTACAGAGAGATGTTTGCTGTGTTCATACCGAGGTGTTTAACCTCCTAATTTTTGAATTCAGGTGTTTTCAATCCTATTCCCACAGGTGCAGCCATGCAGCCTGTTTTTAGAAACATCTGTAAAAGCATAGGTCATTCTAAATGCCGCACTGAGGTCGAGCGTGGGACTGTTGCAATAACTTATTCCTCCTAGTTATTCCACAATCAACGGTAAGTTGTATTATTGCGACGTGAACACGCTCAGGAACCACAGCAGCTCAGGCAGGAAGTGGCAGACCATGTTAAGTTATAGCACAAGGTCACTGAGACGCACCTTTCTGCTGATTCAATAACTGCTGAGTTTCAAACCTCTGATGTTAACATCAACACAGAAACTGGTTCACGGTGTGGGTTTCCATGGCCAAGCAGCTGCTGCAGGTGAAATCTGTAGGTGGCCCAGGACGTGTATCCATATAGTGTAACTTTGGTCTTGTGGGTTTTTGAGGTTGAATTCTTTCTTTTTCAGGTGTTCAGAGTTTTGTTATGTCTTTTTTATTTTTGAGGATTTTTGGAGCCTTTAGTTCTTGTTTTAATTTAGTCTGTTTTAGAGTTTAGAAGTGTTCCTTCAATAGTTCCTGTCTCAACGTCCTGTGTCTGCTCTCTTTAGCTCCGGTTTCTAACTTACTGTTTTATTTTGGCAGTCATTTCTCTCCTGCGCTTTGATTATTTCCCCTCCTGTCTCACTGTCTTTGATTATTATCACCTTTAATTTTGTTACCCTGGTGTGTCCACTTTTTCTAATTATATCACATCTAGTCGCTGATAGCTGGTTTTGTGCTTCTGGTTTGCAACACAGTCTTCTCATTTCTACATGATTAAGTTTACATTGAGCAAAATAAAGTGCACTGAAAATGATTCACAGTTTATTCTTTGTTCCCTAGTTTCTCTAATTGCTATCCTGAATTTATCATGCTATCCTGACATCTTCCTCTGGTCTTACTCTTACTATTTTTTATGTGAATGGTAAGGCCTTATATTAACCGCTAAGCTTTGTATTACATATAGTAATGCAACTTCACTGAGATGAATGTAACTGCAGTTACAGTAATTGAAAGCTGCCCCAGCTTTTGTCTGTTTTTCCTTTGTAAATGCTTGTTTTTGTACTAAGTACAGTTGTGCACACCCACACTCAAACAACAGCATGTGCATTTATTTTAATGCTTATGCCAATATGATCTTTTGACAGTTTTCTATAATCCTTTCAAATCAGTTCAATTCAGTTGTATTTATATAGCATCAAATCACAACAACAGTTGCCTCAACATGCGTTCTATTGTAAGGGACAGACCCTACAATAATAGAATATATACTTTTTTCTTAAACTATAATAAAAATAAATGACTGTGTGCATTACCTAGAGGTAGCGTCGTGAAGTAGATGGTGTTGCTGTAGGGCCCGTAGCCTCGCTCATTTCGAGCTCTGATCTGGAAGGCATAGATGGAGCCGGGAATCAGAGACTTGACGGTCACTGTGTTAGTCTCACTGTACACAGTCAATGCGCTGTCCACGTCTGAACCCTGACAAACAGAGAGGAATGACGTTAAGGGTCTGTTGTTTGGGCTCAGTTTGTTTTGTGTACAATCACGGCCAGTATGTTCAGTAAATGATGTCTTTGTGTGTATTTACATCTAGCGAACACTTAAACGACTGTTGATTTGTTGTTTGAATGCCATACTGCGTTATGGTGGAAAAAATGGTTCCATTATAAAACATCTTGTTGCCTGCGCAGGCTGGCCATTGTGAACATGAGTTGATGTTCTTCTTGTAGTTTCTAGCAAATTTTTGCACATTATAATTTGTCAGTTAAACAAAGAAATCTAAATAATTCTGGTAATACTGGAAGAGTAAGACAGGCTGCAGTCAAAACAGCAAGATCATGCTCACTGCTGTGACAACAGGCCAGCTCACTAATAAAGAATACACCACATGTCGGGTAGGTAGAGAGAAGCTTGTAGTCATGGTGAAAGTCAAGAGGCTCATAAAAGCTCACCATCCAGTACAAGATGGTCTTCTGCTACAGATTTGATGTGTATTCCGAGATGCTCTCTGCATACCAAGGTTATAACAGGTGGTTATTTGGGATGATGTTACTTTCCAATCAGCATCAAGGAGTTTGACTATTCTCCTTTGACTTCTGGGATCAGCCAGACATTTCCACCCAAAAACCTGATATTTTCTCTTTTTTGAACCACTCTCTTTAATTTCTAAAAACCATGTCACGTTCAAAGTCACTGAATTCACCTTTCTTCCTCATCCTGATGCTCAGTTTGAATTTCAGCTGGTTATCTTGACCATGTCTACACACCTAAATGTGCTGAGCTTCACGTAATTGGCTGATTAGATATTTGTGTTAAAAACATATGGCAAAACCAGTCCATAGAGTTGATATTGCATCTGTCTCATCACAACCATTTCGTAACCAAATAACTTGGTTTTGTGAGAGAGGTTGTGACGTCCCCTCACAACCAGCTGCTATCAAACTGAGAAACTAATGTTGAAACCTTCTGCCTGTATGTGTGACTTCACTGAACATACCTTGTCATAGTATCTGAGCTGATACTCCAGGATGTCTCCATTAGGCCTGTCTGGCTGAGGCCACGACAGAGTGATGGAGTCCGGGGCACGGCTCAGCTGGTGCATCATAGGAACGGTACTGGGAACTGTGGGTGACAAGAGACGTTAAAACAGGAGAGCTGTTAGTTCACAAGTGACAGTGCCCACATGAGGGCAGTGTTACAAAACATGTAGACAGAATTCAGTTGAGCGTAAAAGTGAAGTAGGAGTTTTTATGGTGCACCAGTCAGGATCTAGTTTCACTCAGTGAGCTGGGAGCAGTTAAAGGGAACTTTCTGGTATTCCATTCATTTGATCAATAAGCTCTGAGAGCACTCACAGGAAGATTTTAGATAATGTGGGCTCATTGAACCTCCTAGCCAGTCTTGATCGGTTTCATGGAAAATTGTATAATGGTGTACTTGGTGTGCACAATACCCCATTCTCCTCTCCTTTGCCCACTCATCTGCTTTCATCTTTCTTTCTCTCCGTCTCTTTGTCTTCCCATCTCTCATTTGTCCCTTTCTTCCTCCACAGTGACCATAATGGGATCTGACAGGATTTTGTAACCTCGAGCAACCTCCCGTTCAGAGAGCAGGAGCAGAAAACATGGAGCAAAGAGACCGAAAGAGAGGGGAGGAGGAGGGGGGGAGAAAACTGACACACACACACACACACACACACACACACACACCACACACACACACAATCTACGCAAACATCATCATCAGAGCGTCTCTTCCTCTTTCATCTCATCTTTTTCATCGTCTCCGTCCTGTTCTCACCTGACTGGCTCGTAGTGAAATTGATGCTTGAGTATCGAACTGGGAAAGGACTCAAAGCTGACACTTCATTCATGGCTTGCACCTGTCAATACCAAGAACACACAGATGTGAATTTCAAAGCCTTTTTCCCCCCATTTATATTTATGACACGCTTCAACGTTTGAGAAACAAAGACAGACACGTGCAGCGTCCACTATGACAGGTCAACAAACGCCAGGAAATGGGGAAATATCTGTCCATTATGAATAAGGAATAAGCGATGCTTTAGTCAAGGTATGCCGAACTAAATAATAAATGTTGGTGTGTATTCACTGATGCGGCACTTATGATAAAATAATAGACCACAGTGGATTCATCTCATCTGTGGGTCCAGGAAGTGCTTCAAACTTTGAGTGAGATAAGACAAAGAAGAATCTTCCGTTTTTCCACAGCACCTGTATGAGATACGTGACCCTGGTCAGCAGGTTGTTGAGGGTGACCTTGGTTTGTTTCAGGTTGGTCTGGGAGGGGCTGAAGGTGACGCCCTCCCCACACCAAGAGCACAAAGCCGAGTTGGTGAAGGTCGGTGACGGACAGATGCGACACACCACCCCGTACCACACCTCACTTCGGCCTCCCATGTCCACCGGAGGGCGCCACCTCAAGGAAACCCCACCATCGCCGCTCTCATACTCCCAGGTCAGAGAGACAGGAGCAGACGGAGGAGCTGTGGAGAAAGCAAAGATGGGGAAAATGGGAGGAGTTTGACATACATAATGCAAGCGGTGGACTCTAAGATGGAAGCATCTGGTAAAATGTTTAAGATATGAAAGAACCTGCAGGCTGGCAAAGACATTTATGCAATGAAAAGTAATGGAAAGAACTTTATAAAATAGTTTGATGGTGAGGCAATTTCGTATGAACGAGCGAAGGAAAGTTTCATGCTTAACAGGTTTTTCTGTTGGTGCAATTTAAAGATTAAAATAGTCTTTAAAAGCAAAGGGATTTTGTTCCACTGACTGTATCTCGGTTCTCACAGTCTGAGCAAATGACAAATGACTCCAATGAGGCCCCTTGAACGCCTCGCAGAGGAGCCAGGCGTAAACAAACAAACAGACAAAGCTCACTTGTGCAGGCAGAAGAGTTGGCATCGCTGGCGGCCCGGTAAAAGCCGCTGCGACATTCACACACACTCGATCCCTCATGGCTGGTTCGGCTGTTGGATGGGCACACAGTGCAGGGAATAGAGCCTGAAATAGACTTAAAGTAGCCCACAGGACAGGCTGTAAGGAGACATGAAGACAGAAGAGGGGTTGTGTTTTATTAACAGCTTGCGGTCATATAAATAAAGTGATCACTGCTCCATTAGCGGTGTTCACTGCTATGAGTTTGCAGGTTTAAACTATGAAATGCTGCAGCTGCTGTTAAAGAAACAAGCTTAAATTTGGGCTCAGATGCACATACCACTATTTTTTTTTAATATGGTCAGAAAATAACACACTGATAACATTCAAGCCAGCTCAGAATAGCCAGCACTTGGATTTGTCGCTGAAATACATTAATAAAAGTGCTAAAATCAGTTCAGCTGACCAAATATCTTTTGCGCTCAGACTAGCCTCTTCTGGACCTTTCAGTGATATCACACCGTCTTCCTCAAAGCTCAGTTGTCAGTGCACTGTTGAAGTAGATAATGGAAAGTAATCTGCATTCATTCAAAGCGAAAACTTGGGAAGACCTCAGCAAGCGGACCTTCGGTTAAGATTGCTTTGTCAACTCTGATTGCAAGGTGCAGCTAATATTCACAGGTTTACTGAAAGTGCACGTGTACATCATGTGCGACGTAGTTTAAATTGAACATCTGGCATTATTCAGACAATTCAGCCCAGATTTTGTTTTATGTAAGGTCTTTGCGATCTGTATTATGTGCAGCTCAGAAGTCACGAATTTTAAAAAAAAACCAAACAAAAAAACACTCGTACTTAATCCCTTTTTATTGTCCCGCTCACTTTGTCCAGAACAAAATCAAACTGCAGTAACTGGTTTGGGGTTAAGCATCAATTTCAGCTTGGGTTGTGGTTCCCGTTGGTTCAAAAGTTCATCTGAAAGGCAGCGGTCTCTTGTTTGTTGTTGGCTTAACTCGGCACTATCATTTACTTTTGTTTATAGAGGAAGTGGCCAGCAAACCGACAGTCACATACACACACACAGAGACACACACGAAAGGTCATAGTGAGCATTTTGAAGGTGGAGGTTGACTTATTTACCTCATCTGCACCACTCTCCTCCTGGACAATAAGCAATATGAGGATATTACTTACAGAAGCGTTAGTTTACTTCAGCATAAAGACTGTAAACAGGAGGAGACGGTTTAGCCACAGTCTCATGTGGTAAAAGCAATTAATGATAAATATTTATACACACCATAATTAGGAGTTCGAGTGTGTTGATTTGTGAGCTGTAGGGCTGCTGTAGTGCAGATTTGTCTCACTTTGGACAGAATTAGATTGTTTTTTTCTCCTTTTGCAGTATTTATGCTAACCTGGCCTAACCGACTGCTTATATGATTTGCATTTATCGTACAAAGAGCAGCAGTGGTGTCAGTCCTTCCAGCAAGTAAGAGTAGAAAATATTTTCCCCAAGTGTTAAAACACTCCTTTAACGTTTTTTAACTTGTCTAACTTGTCTGAGTTAATATCGCAACTCAAGTGTGGAAGATCGTTCTTGACCTACCTAACAATAATCTCTGTAATCCCTTCATGGCAACAGTTTCTGTCTGATGACGGTGGTCTCTTTCAGCAGAGTAATGCACCCAGTATTTGAGGAATATGTAAAGGAGTTCAAGGTGCTGTGTAGCCTGTGTCAGTGTGACAGATTCACTTTCATCCTACAGAACTTCAAGGATCTGATGCTAACGTCTGGTGCCTGATACCACACGACACCTTCAGAAGTCTCGTGAAGCCCACGCCTCGATGGGTCAGAGCTATTTCAGCAGCACGAGGGAGGCCAACACAATATTAGGATTGTGATTCTAAAGCAGAACTGTGAAAAGATATTTATTAAGTACTAAACAATCCTTCTACAGTACTGTGCCTTATATAAGCCTTGAGCCACTCCTAATTTCTTTATATTTTCTTAAAAACAAGCCAGATTTTGCTGTAATTTCTGCAAAGTTATCTTGAGCATTAGTTCTCTTTCAAGGTTTTTCTTTGCATGCTGGTTGTTGTTTTTTTTTCACTCCAGTCCTTGTACATACCAAGCCATTTTTAGAGGATTTTTTTTTTTGCTTATTAAGCCACTTAACACCGACCTATGAATCAAGTACAAAAAGGCACCGAAGTCAAGGGAATGACCAGTGTTGTGTCTACACATAAGAGATAATTTCACAAAGAATCTATTTTAAATTGTATCTTTAGGCAATTTGCTAATCCTGGCCTGTCACAAAAGCATAATTCTTTTCCCGTTTCTTTAGACAAATCTTTAAAAATGGCAAAGAAAGCACAATTTGTTGGATTAAATAAAGTAGAGCTGCATGGTGTGCGATGTGTCCTCAAAACGTTTGAGTAAACTGGAAAAATAGATGACAAAGTAAGAAGTGACAGGTCTAAAAAACTATCTACAGCAGATAAACAGTAGCTGAAAGTCCTCAAGAAATACATAATGAAGAACTGACACAGGATCTGAGAGATGAATCTGACCCCTGTGATAGAAACAAATTGAAGAATAGAACAAAAATGGTCTCAGTAAAGGGGTGGGTGTTAAGGCCTAATTGCACAAGAACTGAAATTAAGATCAGTGCTAACAGGTCTTATGGAGTGATGAATCAAAATTTGCGATTTTTGGTTCAAATTATCAACATGGATCAAGAGACAGGTACAACAATGAGTGTCTGCAGCCATCTTTAAAACGAGGTGGAGGCTCTGTCATGGTCAAAATTAATGGCATTATGAACACAGAAAAATATGATACACCATGCAAAATGACCTAGTAAGTGTTTCACTGGCAATGACAATGATCCCAAACAGACTAACACTGTGCAGTAAAAGCATACCTGCATAGAAAAATACACAATGTAATGCTATCAGTCGTGGATTGGCCTCTACATTGACCTTAACATTATTGAAGCACTGTGAGATCATCTTGACAGAGAACAGAACAAAAAGGCAGCCAACATCCAAAGAAGAGCTTTGAATGTCCTTCATGAAGCCCAGAGAACGATTCCTGAAGACTACTTAAAGAAATTACAAGAAAACTTTCCTAAGAGAGTTTAGGCTGTGTGGTCATACCAATTATTAACTTTCAATGCTTACTTGTTAGAATTGTACAAGCTCTCTTGTTCCCTTATATAACAAATTTCCGTGCATGTTTGGACACATTTCAATAAATCGCTGCACGCATTTCTCATTCTCCAAGCAAAATATAAAGAAACAAGGGTTTTCTCAAGACTTTAGCACATTACCGTAACAGGACCACTGCATTCCTAGGCAAATATTTCCCTATTAAAACATTTTATTGGCCTTTTTTTAATAAAAAGACCTACTGTCCTCATATGTATCCAGGAATCATGTGCAGGAATTCATAATCCATTGGAACTGTCAAATCAAGTCACATTCAAGCATAAATTGATTATTTACCTCGCTCTTTCTCTCTCATACGCACACTAACACACACACACAAACACACGCACGCACGCACGCACGCACGCACGCACGCACACAAACAAATACCATTTGAACCTGCAGGCTGTGTTATATGACGGAAAAATCTGTGAAATCTGCCAGTTGTTAATGTCAACTGACCGCTGAGGTCAAGGTGACTGACACATGACTTCATGCTGCTGCCAGCCTCAGCCTCGAGTGCTCGTACTTATGAGGATTTTGAGTCCACAGCCTCCAGGTTGGTCTGCTGCCATTTTTACACTGCGAGTGTGTGTGGGCATGTGAGTGCCATTAAAGGAGTGTCGGCTAAAGGTTGCATCGTTCAAAATGTGCTCCCTTTGTCTGAAAGCTAAATGTAGAGTATGTGCGTATCCTCAGACAGACAACCTCTTGTATTGTTGAGTGCAAATGGCACACTAAAAACAAAAAAACATGAGCCAGCAGTTTCATATGTTTTTGGAGCCTTACAGTACCCTCGGATTTGGAGAATGAGAGCGAGGGCATCAGTGGGAGCAAACCCCTGACCTCGTTTATATAACCTTGTCAAGAATGCGTAGCATGTCTTAAACTTGACGTGCTGAAAGAGCGCACGGATGCATTTATGCATGCTTGGCGCTGGTGCAGCAGTGTGGGAGGGGAAGATAAGAAGGCACAAAGTGGAAAAAAAAGTGGAGAATAAACAGATAAAAGGCTTCCTGTGTTCTCACTTGTCTCTGAGAGCGCACCTTGCTTTCAAACAGGTGTGAAGTGAGAAAAAGGAAGGGGGACTAAAATAATGCGAAGACAACAAAGAGAGAGACCAAACTGGGGAAGAAGTGAACATGGAGATGGATGGACTGAGACAGCTGTAGGATGAACAGCAGGATTATGTATATAAGCCTGAGATGATGGGTGACAATGAGGAAATTGAAAGTGGAAAGCAGCAGGAGGGCGACAACAGAGGAATAGAGAGGAATATAACTTCCTCCATCTTTTATGTCCCAGATGCACATTAGCAGACGTGTTCTCCTACAGCTCTGACATGAAACATGACTTTGCTACAAAGCCTCTCATCACCAGCGTTATGAGCTCCCTCAACCCCCTCCTCCTCCTCCTTTCCCTCCCCCTCCTCTCCCGCAGCCGCCCGATTTGAGCAGCCAATGAGCGTGCAGAGCCCTCTGCCCTCTTGCTTGATCTGCATCCCTCTCTCAGTCACCCACCCAGCAATAAAACAGAAAGCGTACCACCACCATTATAAGCTCAGTCACAGATGCCTTTACATTACACGTGTGCAAAAGTGCACACAGCAAAGTCCCAGCGAGCCCTGCCAACAAAACAAACGAGCGTCTCTGGCAATGACAGACATAAATATCGCTCGTTTGTTGAGGTGACTCAAATGCAAACTGAAAAGATTACACGATTAAGCATCAGAAAATTAATCTCCGACTACACACACTTTGATAATTTATTTGTTTTTCATCTTTTCGAACCAAAGGTAAGAATTTTCTGCTTAAGTACAGTTAAAACTTTGTGCTTTTGATAGATGGAAATAAGCAATTAGTATTTTGAAAATGGACTGTTTGCAAACAAACGATAGACGAGCTGAAAATGTGAATACCGATGTGCTTACAGCTTCACCCTAACTTTACACAAAGAAAAAACTGAGAGGTCTTATTTTTAAATATATAATACCTTTAAGTCTTGCTTCAAAAATCCCTGCCATGTTTTTATCATAATCCAGTGGATTACTAAATGAAGGGCAATGAAATGAAAAGGAGTGATGGGAAGAAGGCAGTGTGTGAAGGTACTGCATATAAACAGGAGCCAACTTTTATCTGTCAGGTTTTTCTTAATTTGCGGGTCATTTTAAAACAGCAAACCGCTCTGAAAGCAGTCAGGGATGAGATTAAGGTCATAAGGTCAGTTTGTGGCATCATTTATGAAACGAACTCACAACAAACATGACTGGGTGTGTTATTCCTGTGCTATTGCCACAGTGCATTGATGTTTACATGCATGCGTGTATGTATTTACTGATAGACGGACGGGCGGGCGTATGGGGATAGGGATTAATTTGACAAAGGCTGCATGGAAAGAGAATGAGATTAGGCAAGAAGGATGACTGAAAACTGCATTTTTTTTCTAAAGAGATAAAGAGAAAAACACAAGCAGAAATAAGAAAGCCACGAGCTGAGTAATTTGATGTTAACATTGTACGTTGGTATGTAGATCACTGACCCAATTTCTGTCTTTTTTCCCTCTTCCTCTCCCTCTTTCATGCACTCATTCCCTCTTTTGGCTCCCAGCATAATCTCTCTCTGTTTCTCTCTCTCTCTCTCTCTCTCGCTCAGACACACAACAAACGCACACACACAAACACACAACAGTCACAGATGCGACCACACAACAGACTACATTTGGTAATTTAGTGTATCCTGAAAACAAGACACACACTGAATATTGTCTCTCTTCCTGGTAAGCTCCAGCAGCACTCTACCACACGTGAAAGCAAAATAATCCTTTGTTGGATTTTCACCGCTGATGCAGCGACAAAGAAAATGATTTGAAGACTCCCTCTTACATATTTTGACAAATTACTGCATTAGGCAAATCCTACATGTTCACAGAAGGATACAGGATTCACCGTCGCTCCCATGGTGAACATCGTGCAGTTTAACGAGGCAACCCTGTAACCTGCAAACTCTTCGTCGAGCTGATGTAAACTGATTCAAAAGACAACAGTGTGCACTAAAATGGATCTTACATAATGCAAATTACCCTAATTGTAGGTGGAGCTGTTGGAGCTGTTGGAGCTGTTGGAGCTGTGATATTTACCTAAGACCTTCACACATTAAATTTTCAGCGTGCTGACGTCTTGTTTCCTCTTCCCTGGGCCTTCATCTGCCCCTGTAAGATTTGAGCTCTCAGCCTAATAATCACGACAGCTCAGCACCGTTTCTGACTTAACAGGGATCATTTTAATTCTTTCAAAACATTTCTTTTAGTTATTACTATCCACATTTAGCAATTTGCAGTCATGTTTCTGTCTCTTCTGCTCTGTTTTTGCTGTTTTTTTTAACCATTTCCCAGGAGGCCTTTTCTGGGCCTTTTAGCTGCTAAATGCTCCAATAGGTTTGCCAGACTGCCCCTAAGTGTGTCTACATGCCTGTTTGGTGCCGAGCAGAAAGTGTACAGTGGCTTTTTTACTGAAAAAGGAGACGTGGCAATGAACTGAACTCTGAAATTTGCTGTGATAAAGTTTCATAAAGCTGGAGGATGTGCGGATTCACGTGAGAGTTTTTGAGAGCCCAGCATCCCCATTTCACATGAATGTTTAAAAATTGTAATAATGAGAATTTCTCCACCAAACTGCCCTGTGAAATATAATGAACACCATCGTAAAGCAGAGTTTTGACTCATGTAGCGATTGATTTGATATGATGTGTATGTGTTCAAGCTGATTTATCACCGCCGCATGTCAACACTCCACAGCCCAGTCGATACAGTACGTCATTGATCATTTCACTCAACTGCGTTTCTCTCAGTACTTGACCTTTACTAATAGACTGGAAAGTCAATTGAATTCCAGCGCTGCTGATGAGTAGGCTTACTGACGGCTTGATGAAGAAGTGGACACAACTGCAACTGGGAAAATGTAGTCGGTATATTCTATGAGACGATTATCTACTTTGTTATTTGGTGAAGAGTGTCTGTTTGGGACTAAAGCAGACTCAAAATAATGTCACACTTGCACTCGTACGTCCTCCCCTGGCCAAATGTTCTTGTTTAACACCACAACCTGCCTCGGGGTAGTTGGTGGATGTGTCTGTGCTGAGAGTAAGGGCTCTGGGCAAAAAATCAGGACAAACTGACATGTTGAATATTTCAGGACGTAGTCTCACGCCACATAAAATATCAACATGGCTTCAAGTAAGCTCAAAGCTCTATCTGAGCATCCGCCACAATAATCTTTGTCCTAAACCATCAACAGTCGCTTAAGGGGACTCAAGCAGAAGGCGTGTATCTGAGGATGATGCACATCCAGCAGGGACCAACTCAAGCTGCCTCAAACTACAGAACTGTTTCATGTTTGGCTGAACAGGTGTAACTGTGGCTTATGCTCGGTCATGTTTCTGCCTGTCCTCTCTACGTCTCTGTCTCCCTTGTGGGATGCAAATGTCAAAGGAGAAAAACGTCCTGATGCCGCCTGGCAGAAAAATAAAATAACAGCAGACAGCTGCTGCGTGACGTCTGCCTCTGTTCTTATCGTTTTATAAAAGACTCCAGATGAGTTTTTATCCTGAACTGACTTCTGACTATTTTAGTGATCATATAGAACTTGAGTGTTCTTGTAGACTTACTTGTGATAAACAAGCTCATAAATAATCAAGGGATTATCTTTTAATGTTTGTCTGCCAAAGGGCCGGCTGTGTTTTTCTAAGTGTCTGATTTTTCAGTTGGATTCTCAATTTATCATCGGTCCAAATGTCGGAGTGTTGTTTTGGTGAGCCTGAAAAAACAGAATAATCAAGCATCATGCCCGCAGTAAACCGACTGAACTATGATGCCTGTGGTGAGTGTCTCTCACCAGGGATTTATTTTAAACCCATAGCAATGACAAATGGTTTCACAATAGATCTGACTTTGGGAGAACATCACAAGATGCAGCTCTTATTAATAACAAATAAACCTACTTTTTCAGTCAGTTTCTCACTAAGAGATGTGATTAAAAATGTATGTAACTGGCTCTATAACAAAGAGAAAACCTTATGCGACTAAAAGTTATGGTTGCCATCTCCTTCAAAGTCTCCTTCTGACCACTTAAACATATGCATCTGTGACTCTGCCACAGATCTTCACAGTCAAACTGACCTGACCTTCTTTTGAAGGATCATCACCAGGAATGAGAGATCCAGTTATAAACAGAGACTTTTAGAAAAAGCTGCAGTCTGCAGCGCAAAGAAAGCACATCAGGACTGAAATCAACCAAGACCATTACTCATCATCTGCCCTATTCAAAGAATGTGGCTCCCTACAACCCCTTCCCCTTTTCCCACAATGAAATTTGACTTGAAGTGCTTTTTTTGACACAGTGGTCGAGATCCAGTGTGTGATGCGATTGCACAACTGCAAGTGGCCAGAACAGGTCTTCCAATCAAAACATATTTTGCTGCACAAGATTACGACCTTGAAGCAGATAGCAGGCATATATTTTTTATAGTTTCTGCCTACAGGCCCAGCCTCTAACCTTTTTGATTGCACCTCATATGAGTGACTAGTGGCACTGCACAAAACTATATCTGTACCCAAAAAAACTTTTAAAGGAGTTTTAAAAACTATTCTTTCGTTTTCTTTTGTCCTCTCATTTGAAAAAAATACCCACTATGTAGTCAGGTGTGCACAAATATTTTAGCAATCCATTTAATAGTTTTATCAAATCTTTCAAAAAATGGACATCCATGAAGCCATGCACTTCAAAATGCATATGGACCACACTTAAGAAACTTACATCCTTGCCATATTAATCTGGTTTTGCAAATAAAGGAATGCATAATCTTGCCTTGAATCTAAAAATAAAAAGCTATTAGTGCTGCATGTAGTTAAAGGCAATCATTTAACACCGATCGTAATTTTCCCATGAGACTGAGAGGTGGGATCTGATCATCTCCTATGTGCCCCTAAAAATTATGTCTTGCTTGAGGCGACAAGCCTGAGTGTGTGGTTGTCACGTGGATTTCCAACAGCATTCATTTACATTGTAGGAGTTTAAATAGCAAGTGTAATGCAAATTTTTGTGAAAGTTAAAATGAAATGCATTTAATGAAATGCATGGGCATATTAGTTAAGACTGGACACTTGAAGGCAGTGGAAATTAGTGTCAGTCAACTTCTTAAAGTGCTTTTTCCCTGTATTTAAAGTGCCAGCAGCATTAAAAAAAACATACAGCTTCAAACCAATAATTCAGTGCAGCACAGCTGATAATTTGCTCACTTTGCATTACTATTAAATAGCCTTGATGTTTAATTTAAACAAGAACAAAATGTACAAGTTGTTGGAGTTAATGAAGTTCATGCTCCAGTTTCCAAAGAGAACAAGGATCAGCTACTGTTAATAATCGTTGACGGCTGCGTTGGCAGTTAACCATCTGCCTCTTTTCTCGACGTTCCCAGGGAGGCAGAGAGGACAACAATGCAATGATGCCAATCCACATCATTAGTCAGTGAAGTGACCAACAAAACATAATCATTAAAAAAAGAAAGGAAAGAAAGAAAGCCGCAACGTGTTTGATCATTCAGAGACAGTCACTGGAAAAGTCTTTGCTCCGGCGGCCGAGCAGCTTCGAGGAGTGATTTGTCAGTAGATATCAATCAAACAGAGACAAACGCAAGTGGCAGGTCGGGTGCAGATGTAAAGCAAAAAGAGCATGAACACATTTCACAGCTGACTTGGCAGGATTGGAGGATTAATTGCGCTGCCATTAGTTAGACTTGAGGAATTACAGTCGTTGAAATTCCTGTGAGAATACAGTTTTTTGACTGTAATCCTCAGACGTATGTGGACGGGGTGAGCATCGGCGTCCCGGCGAGATACGCTTGTGTGTACTCACACATTCGCACAAAGACAGTCGCACAGCCCTGCCGTCACGCCCTCGGTACTTTTTTGCCTGCTCAGTTCTTTAAAGTCATTAACTTGCATCCTCCTATCTTTCATTCTCCTTCCACGTCTCCCTATTTTCCCTCCACTCTCTCTCTCCCCCTGCGGTTTCTGTCACTTGTTCACAGACGAGTGGCCATTACATCGCTATGACCTAAATGTGTCACAGCCCTCTCTCCATGACTCTCTCCCTCCTCTTGCTCTCTCCCTGCATCCCTTCGTGTCCGTCTGGACATCTATCAAATTTTTCCCCACTTCTTGCCCCTACTATTTACACCCACTTTCAAAAGCGCAACACTTTTTGACCAGTTTTGCAAATGCTGACCTCAGTATTATCGGTCTGCCTCTCCACTGAAAGTCACTGGAACAGTAAACAGTCAATATAGTACCTCTGATTTAACAGTTTCTCTGTATTTGTCCTTAAAAGTCCTGATGCAGTTGTTAAATCCCTCCAGATCCATTGCTTGGATTGTCTCGTCCTTCTTCATCTCATCTTATCCTGACCTGACCAGTCTGCCCTCATCTCCTTCTGGTCTCTACATCAAGCACAGCGGAGGATCAGGGTGACAGCAGCTCCATTCAGTATTGATCCAGATGCTTATCTCAACAAATATCACAAAAAAAGAAAGAAAAAGAAAGGAGAGCTGGCAGGAAATCAAGCCTGGAGCTTAAGTTTTATACGGCGACAATTTTTGCTCTTTGCATCTATCATTACCTCTAAAACTCACAAATTAATGCTCAGGTTGTTTAGAACCAAAGCATTGCAACAGCAGTTTGTGGGTTTATCAGATGTTTCGAGCAAGATTTTTTCTTCACCAGCCACAGTGACCTCCTGGAGTCCTGCCAGGCAGCCAGCTTTGAATAAGCGCATTACCCGAAACACCACACGATTACTTTAATAGATCATTCAACCATTCAAGCAACTAAGAGAATATATGAAAAAATAAAAGAATATCTGCGATTTTGACCTTTCTTAAAATCTGTCTCTCACAGCTCTGTGACATTTATAAAAGCATATGTCAAAGAAGCATTGATTTCTTTAGTGTCCGTCAACCTGAACAGTGTCCACCGGACTCACCCAGACAGGCAGATCCATTGAGGTTCGGCTCATAACCTTCATCACAGACGCATCCACCGACGGGCACCATCCACTCTCCTTCAGCATTGCAGTGCATGCGAGGGGGCGTGTCTCCTTGTGCTTTACTGTGAGGGACACACGTCCCAGTCACAGGCACTAAAGCAGTTGGCTCGGCACCCGAGGGAGTCGGTGGATACGAAGCTAGGTAGAGGCTCGTGGCTGGACAGCGGCGGTAGAAGATAGACACCCCCATGAGGGAAACGCAAGCTCCGCTGTCGACGATGGCCAAGACAAATCTAAGAAGAAGGGGGTCAGAGAGCATTCATAAGGTTTAGTGATGCTTTTAAATCATGAGAAACAAAGTGTCGTACAGAAACAATTACCCTTTGCGTGTGAGGGGGGCAAAGCTGCGTGTCTTAATGTTGATACGGCTGTATCTGTTGGGCTGATACTGGTGAGGTGAGCTGGGCTCCACCTTGGAAAAACTCTTATCGGCTGCGATGGTGTCAATCTTTACCCAGCCCTCCCTGGTCTCCCTCTCCCCGCTCGATGGCTGGAGAAAACACAAATTAGACAGGAGACCAAGAAAAAAGTATAATTATTGGTCAGGAGGAAACAAAATAGCTTAAAGAGAGTGTGGCTGACATCAAGTAAACAAGGGGGAAATTATGGAGGCACTGGTTTACATATAAATATGTAACACATGGTAAGATTAAAGATAAGCTCAGATCGTGCTTTTTTAGTCGCAGGCATATGCATACTATGAAGTAGTTTAGTATGCAGTGTAATCACTGACTCAAGATCTGTGCAGGTCCCAGTGGGGATTCGTGCTGAAGTCCCTGTAAAGACTTTCATCTCTGCACTGCTTCCTGCTCTTCTAAAGCCCTCCTCTGATTCCTCATCAGGCTTTGATTTGCATTTTTAAAAAGCATTTGACTTCCCCAAGGAGAAACGCATTCATCTATACAAACAGAGAATCCCTCCCACTGATGTCTCCTGATGTAGTTCAGGCAATTCACAGACTCAGTAGCTCGAAAAGCAGCAGAGGAAAAGCACTAAATTAAACAACACCAACAACGCTAAGTGCTTAAATAAATAAATAAATCACATGGGAAGTGTCAGTCTTCACTGACAACACGTGGGGTTCAGAGATTTTTCCGCACTCCGTAGAAAACGGTCATTATATGTGTTAAGGATGTAATTAGTGGGGCTGAAGTGACATTTATGGAGACCACAGTGACACTAGATTGTGCTTCGCACCAGTGTAGTCTGAGGATGGTGTCACTTTTTCTTCAACAATCAGTGATTATACAATTGCTCAGTACCATGGGACATGATAGGATTCACTGTTTTGATGGAGCATTAGGGGAATAACAATCAATCACCAACACAGCTCGAGTTTAATGACTCCGTCTGCAGGTGGCCTTGCAGCAAGCGGTGACAAAAAGTCAGGATTTAACACTTGTTCAAATCAACTGTGGCCATATGAGCCTCAATTAGAGATTAGTTACTCAACTTTTTAGATTTCCAGTTGATGTGTTTGTGTAGTTCTTGGAGGATGCTGAGCAGCAAAACAAAACCAAAACAAACAACAGGATATCTCAGTGCAGTCTGCAGCCCAGCATGTTAGGATTAGTGCACGCAAACTGCGACGTGACTGCCTTGCAACAAGCTTTGTAAACCCACTATTACATTTGTATAAAACTGCTAAGTGCTAGAGTAAACACTAGATAAAGTGGTGAAAGAGTTCCAAGTGGGAAATCTGTGATTAGGAAGACTTAACAGGCTGTTTATCGTCTTAATCTGTCATTGTTAGTCTATTATATGTGGTTTACTTATTTAGAGTTACAGTATGTTTGTTGAATGTAACATAAAAGTCTTGATAGTTTCTATCTAATGTATCAACGTTTATTTCATCTGGATGAAATATGCAAAAGAATAAACTTAGAATAAACAACACTGATGGAGTCAGTGAAAAACATCCATCTATCCATCCATTCGCTTCCACGGGGGCGCTGGAGCCTATCCCAGCTGTCATAGGGCGAGAGGCGGGGTACACCCTGGACAGGTCACCAGTCTGTCGCAGGGCTAACACACAGAGACAGACAACCATTCGTGCTCACATTCACTCCCACATTCACACCTATGGGTGTGGTTACCACTGTGCCACTGTGCTAACAGGTCACAGTTTTCTGTCTCGCTTGTGATTGTGGAGGAATTTTGCCCCATTATTTTTTACAACATTACTTCAGTTTATTAAGATTTGCAGGCAGCTCTGTTCAGGTCCCTCCACAGCATTTCAGATCTGGACTTTGACTTGGCCATTACAACACTTTGATTTTTTTCACTTTCAGCCATTCTGTTGTAGATTTGCTGCTGTGCCAAACTATTTGCTATACAGAGAAATTAATGTTCGACTTAATGACCGCAAGGTACCCAGGCCTTTCGGCCGTAAAACAAGCCCAAATCATCACCCCTCCTCCACCATGCTTGACAGAAGTCTCGTGGTTTGTTCACATGTAACTTTGCAGACCTGAGCCGAGCTTAGACAAGAGCCTTTTCTCCTGGCAATCCTTCTAAACAAGCCAGTATTCTGTCTTTTTCTTGATCAAATGTCATGAACTTTAACTAACTGAGGCCTGTAGATTCAGAGATGTAGTTCTTGGGTTTTTACCATTTCTCTGAGCATTGCATGGTCTGACCTCGAACTTGCTGGAACATCCACTCCTGAGAAGATTGCGACGTTATCTTAGCACACACCTGAATGCTCTAGAGCAGTAAACTGCCAAAACATCTGCTTTTATTGAGCTGCTCACACTTGTTGTTGAGCAATTAATCAAATACATTTGACTTGCAGCCTTGCTGCAACTCTTACGTCTTCTGGGTGCACTGTTTCTACAGGACTACACAGAGTCACATGAAAACTTTCTTTTTCATGTGACCATCAAACCCCAACCTGAAATCTTTAATTACCAGTCATAAAACACAAAAGCCTGAATAAATACTCACTGTTGTTACAGTTGCCACATTTAGTCTGTTCAATACTACATATGTAATTTATTTATCACTATAATTTGACCTTTTTTAAACATTACTTACAGATGGATTATTTTCAATCGAAGATTAGTTTTATTATAAATGTCTAGGTTAGAGTCCACTACTTGGGTTGCTGCTAGTTTCTTTTTTTTCCCAAGATCAGATGAGTTTGTTTCATATCCAGATGTTAGAAGAGTGTTTCTAGAAATACTGCCAGAACTGGGTGACTGTTTGCTGCCAAATTAATTGTTGGGCTTGTGAGGATGTTAAGCCCTGTGACCTGAATTTAGGCAAATGCACGAGTGGCACAAGCTTAGGCAACAAAATTTCAAAACATGCCCGTCAGAGGAGAAACCTTTCTTCATCTTTTTGGTCATTTTTGCAGTAGAGACAGACAGGAAACACAGCAGGAGACAGCCGTGACATGACATGCAGTCCTTCCAGCTAGCTAGAAGTCAAACATGTGCTGCTAAGGACATTTTAGCCCATGTGGTGCACATGCTTTGAATTTAGCCATCAGATTAGCTTTTCTTTTAGAACTTTTCTTTTGCTAAGTTCTGGTGCTAACCACATACACTTTAAGGGCCCTTTTCCAACTCCAGATTATTATTCTTGGACTCTGTTAATGTAGCTTTGCATTGTTCACATTTCAAAATAATGATATTTATCATATCCTGGATCTTAGTGCAGCCTATCGAGTCCATCCTCTGTCTGAAACAATCAGTTTTTAGCTGCCAACTTCTAGTAAAAACTGCCTGAAGCTAAACACTCAGAGCAGCCTGAAGCTGAGCTTTTGGCTCCCATATGATTGAAGCTGCCCATGTTTAATATGAGTAGCCACCACTGTAAAACTATTTGACAGAAAATTAACAACAGTATAATACATCATCTTTAGAATTAAATGCATTATCGCAGCTCCTCCAGTGTGTCACCTTACCTCAGCTACCCAAGTCCTCTCCAGCTCCCTCTGGGAGTCGGCCTGCTTGTAGTATAGAGTGAGTGTCTCCCTGCAGGCGGGCGACGGTGAACGCAGGCTCGCGCAGTCTCGCACAGAAAAACGCAACGTGACAAACACCCGTGGAGCTGAGTGGCGGTACAGGAAAGGAGTAGCCAACCAGTTGTCCTGCTGACGAGGATTTTGGTTGACATTGCAGACTTCAAAGGTTCGTATGAGCTTCCCTCGGTCATCCAGGACGCTGACCTCATCCCACTGGAAGACAGAAACAATATTATGAGTTTGTGTAAACTGAGCTCAGCAAAACAGAAATAAAACTATAAGCACAGGGCTCCAGAATAGGCCTGTATAAACTGTTAAAACGCCGGTATGTTTATGACTTTTCCACAGCCATGAATCTTACTCATGACTTAGAAGGCGGTTTACATTTTACAAGGTAAATATTGAACATATTGCTGCTGTTGCTGACATCAGCCTTGTCCTTCACTGGGTGTTCTCTATAGAGGCTACTTGAGATAAGTCTGATAGAGCAGTTGGGTTTTTTTTGTTTTTTTTGCTGTAATATCAAAGGAAAAGCTTTTTTCCTCTGTCCTCACTGATCTAGGTCGCCTCTATAGTGCTGCAGAGTAGGCTCTCTAATTACTTAATCAATGATTAAAAGAACAGTAATTTAATTAAACAGCTCCAGCCTTTCATTTAGAGCAACATGTTTCAGGTGTTGAAGACAAAACTGTGTTAACAGGGACGGTTCAGCTCTCACTGTGGTAAAGCCTTTGAGGCTTTAGGGTTTTGGTGATTTTTGCCTGTTTGTGGTGCTTAAAAGTGACATTTAACAAGACTGAGAGGAACTGATGCACAGCAGCACTTTGACCTAAATGCTTACATTGGCATTCTAGCTAGCTATTATTTGGTACTTATTCTAGCATGGTAGCATGATGACATTACACAGAAAAGCTATCATTAACTGACATATTCAACTTCACCATCTTTGTAATGTTTTTTTTTTTTTTTTTTTTTTTTTGTCTCTACACTGAAGTATTTTTGAAAATTGTGTTGTATGCATGCTTTTAAATGTTGCAGAACCTGATTGTGACCCGACAACGAGGGATCTACACAGTTATTATTGATGAAAATTGCATTACGGATTCTTGCAACAAATTTAAATGTTATAGTCTTGTCCTCATGAGTGAAAACTAAACATGCTTAAAGTTGCTGAAATAAACATAATATATACAAGAATTGGGATTGTATGTGACGATCAGATTGGTCCACCTATTGAGAATAGATGCAGACATATATATGCTCATTATAGTAAGGTTTATCAAATGTGATAATAATTAATGCACGTAATGAACCTGTCTCCAAACACTCATGGTCAGGACTTGGACTGACTACATTCACTTTCAGATCGGCGAAGGTTTGGAAGTAATTCCGACCTAATTTATAAACGCAGACAGATTCCCAACATGTTGCATTCAGTCCGGGTTAGACTGCACCAGTTGTATTCTGGTTATATTCCTATATCAAAGTGTGCAAAGTGTGATTTTGCAGTTTTGCAGCATCTGCGTCTCTGTTTGTGGAGGAATTTCTAAATTTCTGTTTCAGATCTGTGAGGTTCTGACTCGACTTGTGTATGTAGACAAGACTAGTCACAGTTCATCGATGTCATATCACAAACTAACTGCATGTAACTGCCAACTTGACTCCATTCTGTTGCAAACTGATAGCAGACCTTTTTTAATCACCTTCTTGACACACCAAAATCACTCTGAAGATGACCTGGTCCCCATCTTCAAAGCAACCAAAGGTATTAAGGTCATAATTTTATCGTCACAGTTGTTGTACTTCTGGTCTTCAGCCACTGTTTTCCCTGGTGTGACTGCAGTGTTAACCAGTAATTTCAGCTGTGAAGCCTTGGGGAGTATGGATTTCTGTACTTTCATTCACCCAAACTTTGTTGAGATATTGGACTGAAGCGATGACCGTCATCCCTCATGTTAAAAAAAAGGATAATCAATGTATGTTTTCAAAAAGTCTGCACTGATTATATTTGTTAATCAACAGAAGATAATGTCAGTGGACCATTACCTTAGTACAAAGTACGAAATACAGAGCAACAAGGACGCCTGTGAAAAGACATATTGATGCTAGAATTTCTTCGACGCTCAGATGAAAAATAAATTCTATTCGCAGCTGTTACTCTGAGGTGGAGGCCGAATTATCAGAGACACATCTGAAAGAGATAAACTTTTTTTTCATGCCTTGACATATCTAAAGGAAAGAAAGAAAGAAGTTCACGGGCGATGCTGGCACTTTGCAATTTTAATATGTTACATTAGTATAATGCTGTATTATAATAGCAATTAATGCGTATTATACAGTGACACGTGCTTTTTTCTCTCGCACTAGTTTTGGCATTTGCATGTTCACCATTGTTCACATGTGACAGGTGGCAGACACTTGTGTGCCTGACTTAGGGCAGCTGTTGTGCAATAAAATCAGCAGATTTTGTTGCATTTTTAGGGAAGATAAATCCACGGTAGATGCGCAAATGGATGTGAGTAAAAGAGAGTCGCGCATGGAGAAAATGAAGCAGCCCGGAGACAAGGCTCTGGATGAGACTTTGTAAGATGAGACAAAATGTTAATGTAGCCGCAGGCTTTAGTTTCACCAATTATACAGTGCGTTGCGTTGAAGGATGAAAAGGATCTGCTTTAAGCCTGTGTAGCCCTGAGTGACAAGCAGGGCCTTTTCTGTTGTAACACAGAGGAATTATGTATTAGGCCTCATCATCATTATTCTCCCTATGACAATGGCAAGAGGACAAAAGGTCCTGACACCCTATCAGGGTGTATTTAGAGTGTGTGAATCACTGTTTGTGCATGTTAGTGTATCTCTGCATGCTTATGTCTCTTTCTCTGTGTGGCTCTGACAGCCAGTGTGAACAGAAATCTACTGAGCATCGCACCATGAGAGAGTGCATTCATATTTGGTCCAGCTGAAATAATGATAAGATCAGTGAGCAGATAGAAAGAGCCGGAGTCGCTGTCAGTCTAATGGAGTGAAAGGGCAGTTTTCTCTCTCTCAGGCTTTGGTTCACTCTGTCAGACCAGTGTATGAGGGAAAACGGACGAAAGAGGGGGATCACACCGAGCTCATGGTGGGATGCAGGGATGCGGATGGTGGAGGTAGAAATGTGGGAAAAATAGCAAACAGAAAGAGTGTATGAGTGTATGAGCATTTTTTTTTTGTGACACGCGGCGGTCGGTGCGGTAAAAGCTATGCTGAGTATGTGGCCAGGCAGGGACTTTTAGGTGGAAAGAGAAGCCGCCGTTGTTCGTGTGTGGCATCGCGTGCAGCTCGCTTCTGTACCTTTGTGAAAAAAAACACAGCTTTCATTTGTTTTCTGACCCTAAACCCCCACCTCACTCCCACCTCGCCTCCTGCCCCCTTCCCTATTTTTCCAAGTCTTGTTTTCTTCCTCTCTTATAAAGGAAAGAAAGAAAAAGAGGAGGAAAAAAACGGGCCAGATTGGGGAGGAGGGGGCGGATGAATTGTTATAGGGACGACTCATCTTTGTGATTTAATTTGAACCGAAATGCCAGAGAGCCACGCAACCTCTGCAGTGACAGAGGACAGGGAGGGGCAGGGCCTCGGACACAACCGTGGACACACAGACACAGATACACGCAAGCAGAGAAAGGCACATGCGCATATTTATACACAAAAACGAAGAGCAGGGAGTGAAAATAACAGGAGGGTGGGAAAAAAATAAAAAGGAAAGTCTGCAGTGAGACTGGAAGTCTCTGCTGGTTTGACACTGAAGAAAAATAAGGGGGCAGAGTGGAGACTGACTTGGGGGATAAAAAGAAAAAAAATGAGGCAAAGACCCAGTGGCTCTGTGGCTGTGAAGGGCAAAGGGAGAAAAAATTAAAAGAGGGAGGAAAAACAGGCAGAGATGAAGATGCTTGTCAGTACACTGTAAAAATGGGAAAGAAAGAAAGAAAGAAAGCGCAGGAAGAGAGAAAACACATTAAAGAATATCCACAAACCCTAAAGCAAAAGAAGAGATCGGGTGTGTGGAAGGGGTTAAAAAAGAAAACACACACACACAAAGACACACACACACAACCTCTCTCGCTCGATCCCCCTTTCTTGGTCTGTCTTTCTACTTCTCTCAGCTTGATGCCCCGGGTCAAATAACCATATCTCCATCTCAGAAGCACTTCTCAACCAGGGACTATAAAGGAAAAAAAAAACTCATGCAAATGCTTGACTTGCTCATGCACACACACACGCACACTCAAACACAATTGGATGCTCTCCTATTAGCAGCTGCCATCATGGTTCACAAGTTCCTAACACACATTAGGCCCTAATTATTCAAACATCATGTACAATTATGCTCTGACACTGGAGGCCAGACGAGGGTGGTAATGTATTCCTGCCAGATGTTGGTTAGTAGCTATTAGACTCCATCCTGACAATAACTGGTCACAAGAGTCAACTCAGTTTTGTTTTGTTTGTTTTTCTGCCAAAAGTAACAAATAAATGTTTAGCATTCAGCCTGTTGTGGTTGAACAGGTGATGTCCATTTCAAACAGAGTCTAATAGATGCATCAATGTAGTGTTTCGGTAGGAAGGGTGTAACTACGAGCCGTATTAGAACTGAGATGCAGTCACAAAGAAATGAATGAATTTAACAATCGGATTGGCCCCCAGGAGTTGACCCTCGCACAGTCACGCAAGTGACCTCCTCCTTCCTCCCCCAAACCTCCATACACACACGCACATATATTTACACAGCTCAAGGCAAAGCAACAACCTTGAATACAAATCAACTCAAAAGGGAGATGGGAGATCTACGGCTGAATCTGAGAAGTTTAATTATGAATGACGGCACACACACACACGCACACACACACACACACACACACACACACACACACACACACACACACACAGTGGAGTAGAACAACAGATAAAAAGAATTGGGGGAGCATTTAGACCTTGAAGGTTATCTTAAAGGAAAGGTGAGTTCCTGCCCCGTCTAAGACTGTGTTCAGCGCTCTTGAGGTATTACCAGTGACATATGCCAGCCATTCAGGAAGATAATAATCCTTACCTCAAGCCATAACTAAACATAACTAAACAACAAAGCATTTATAACCTAATTCTTAATAATCTTTGATCTGCGACTTCTGTAAACTCCAAGTGCTGTTGTGGAGGCCTGCTGCACATCTCAGTCACTCTAATCTCTCCACTGTTCAAAAAGTCCCAGAAACAAAAGTTAATACAGCACCATCCATGCTTGATTTTTATGTGTGAAAGTAAAAAGATGGTGGGGAGTGGATTACATTCATCAACAGATGTTGATAACCAAACAAACTGATCATTCATGAAGGCAGTTGTCTGCATATGTTTGTTGTTCTGGTCTTAAAGTGTTTTATTAACTGAATGTACAGTAGCTCAAACCTAATAGACTGAATAACAAGGCACAGGTGATAGAAGGACACAGGTGGAAACAATCCACGGTGGATGCATGGTGAGGTTGGGGAATAAAAGCCCAAAGGCATGAGCGGAACAGGAAGTAAAACTAGAGCAAGACTCTGGAGAAAACTCACCTTCGAGGCACAACAGAAAGAAATGAACGTGGCTAACACTGAGACATGAAAGGTAACATTAATATGTGACGACAGAGACCAGAGAAACTGGAAGAACCATAAAACCAGCCAGCGTAACAAACCAAAACACAACACAGACAAAACAAAACCCCGACACCACGACATGTCTACAGATCTGACATTTCCAATATCTTCAATCTGTTCAACCTCACCCAAAAGACTTTTATCTGAGTTTAGTGACTGGCATCTAATGAATTTTGAAAATCAATCAAGATTTTCTTGTTGTTCAATGAACATCCTTGGCTTTCCATTATTTTCTAACCCGCATGTGCCGAGCAATAAATCCAGAGTGTAAACAGCAAATCGATCAGTATTAAAACGAATATCAGTTGCAGTCCTGTACCATTTATCACCATTATCGATTTAATGTCTAAACTTTACCACCAGCTGCCTGACAGAGTGGTGAAAAACGTTATAAAACTAAATGTATTATTTCATAGTATCCTGTTTTAAGCCCTCATTAGCATTACAGCACAAGGTCCGACTAACAATGCGATTATAACCCGACACTTCAAACATCAGCATGTGCGACACGTGTATAAAACATTCTACAGATGGCTTTAATGCTGCAACAGCTGGAAAACGCATTGACACTCAGCTCCCTGCTTACCCCCGTATCTGGATAGGTGATCCAGCCCAGCTCTGAGGTAGACTCTGTTGTGTCCAGCAGCATCACTGTGAGACGAAGAAGCAGAGACAAAGAAGAGGTTAGAAAAAACAGACAGGAAACAGTTGCGTATGCTTTCATTTTAATGCAAAGAAAACAGGCAGACGTGTGCGTGAGCTTTCAGTTTAAACTTTGATTTCAGCTCAAGAATTTAACTGAGAAACGGAGTCGGTGCTATAAAAGCAAAGTGACTGTTAAACAGAATTTGTAATCATGAGATATTCTCTGAAGGACTGAAAACCAAATAGTGTGTGAGGCTGTGAGGCCATAAAAACATATAAAACATGGATTTGCTCCAGTGAAACTGAAGCAGAAAAGCACTTTGCAGAGTATCCCTTTTGAAGGCGGTTGTATAATTAATCCTTTTTTTTTCCTTTTGTAAAATACCACAAGTTGTTGGAACCATTAGTCCCATTTTCTTTGATTTTTCTCCCACCACATCCAATAAAATCCAGGAGAGCTCCAGCTGTGTGCATCTGTCAAATTTAATGACTGCTATAAAGTGATGATGCACTCTGGCACACTATTCTGGTGTTTGAAAAATTAAACTGATTGACCTGATGGGGCACTGTGATTAAAGGTCAAATTTCCCAACTTTAAAAGGCCATAACAGTTACTGTCACAATTTGTTGAAACTTGCCGTGCTGATGCTTTTCATAGCTTGTCCCAAAGGGAACCTTCGTCATGTTTCGGGCAGTTAATATGTTCTGTGTTCCTCTTTTGTTTCAGGTTTTGCTCATTAACCCTGATCAAGAGCGAAAGCACAAGAATAGCATATGAGTTTTATGCTGGAGTGTGTTTTCCCATAATTTGCTTTAAGTGCTTCAAAAAGCAAGCTGGCAAAGAAATTACGCACACAGACACACACATGCAAAGTGACTTTAATGCTGAGTGTTGCGTGCTGACACATGGCAGCTTCCCACACAAAAACTGAAGCCCTTGAATTTTCCATTAGCATTCCAAAACCGTGGTGGCTGCCGCTCCTTCAGTCTGGCACAGTCTGCGCTCGGTGCTGTTCAAGAGCCACCGACTGAACGCGGGCCAAAGTTTGTCGTGCACGCAGAGGTACCAAAAACATCAGACTTCAGATTAGGATGCTTGCACAGATGGAGGTAATGGAGGAAAACGCTCAGTGCCTGATTGCATCAAGCACAATACTAATCAACTAAAGGGCTGTAGACACGTATACACACAAGACATTGTGGGAGGCCCGCGGCATTCGCCTCTGTTTACAAATAAATAATTCTTCTCATTGTCGTTATACAATTTTTATGTTTTTGCTTCCATTGCGTGTCACACAATAATTCACCAGAGAAAAGGGGCCTCTCTTTTTTCCTGCCTCTCTCACTGACAGCCAGACAAAGGGTGGCAGAAAAATATTATCTACATAATCAGCACTCGCACACGGGCATTTGAAAAGGTTCCCCGGTCCACCAAAACACCAATAGATACATTGTGTCTCTCTCCTTCTGCCAGTCAAACACAGAAGTACTCTGTGGCACCGTGAGCACACTCAATCCTGTCGCATGCCCAATAAATAAAACAAATAATAAGAAAACTATATTATTTGTGTCTCATGACATGAATCGACCCCACCCCTACTGTTCTCTGACTGCTCTGTAAACAGATTTTTTCGGATTATAGTCACAGATGGACACCCCGCAAATCTGTGCTTCAAGCTTTCCTTTCCCTCCTCTCTTTTTCCCCCCTTTCCAAACCCCTCAGTCTGTCTATCCATTTTCACCCACTGGCTGGTCTTTATGTCACTCTTAGTAAATTCACACATTTTTCCATGGAAGTTCTCCAGGATTTGGAGTGATATGAATTGTATCAAGAAGAGAATACAAATAGACTGTGACAGCTAAGGATTATATGCAGCCACAGGCATCAGAATAAACAGTTTTTAGTGCCGCGCACGTCTGGGAAGCTTGGCTAGTGGAATTTTGGAGGCAATTGGGATAAAATCAGCTAAAGGAAGAAAGCTAAACTCACCAAGCCAGGGATGTTTAAACCTTTGAATTTTGACAGTGTCCATTAGTGAGACACCTTTCAGGCTTTGTTTGACTCCAGCTGTAAACGGTGTGCCATTCCAGCTGTGCGTGATGGCATGCAAACTCATTATTGATTACTTTCTTGGCCCTGCGAAAAATAATCTTCAGTTTGTCAGATTGACTAACATGTTATATGTGACCTCATTAAGCACCATTTGATTTATATCAGTTAAGCAACAGACACAAATGCTGCAAAAGTGTCATTCCAAATTCAATTAACCTTCCGCTTCAGGGCACAGTCATGCATAAATAACACGGAGCAAACTATTTTTGACATTAATATTTATGCCTCTACTATTTAGTTTCTTGTCGCTGGGCCTTGGGGACAGAGGTCCTTACATCGCCTCCGCTCTTTCTTCCCGGGATAAACCTGTACATGAAGATTACATGGAGGAGCGTTCAAAGTGCTTCATGCATGTCTCATTGCGTGACATTAGCATGTTGAATAATTCACCATGGCATCCTAAGATTAGCGTTGAAGTGGTGTGTTATGCACACCTTTCAAAGATTAGTTGGAGCTTGGGCAGCGTGGCTCTGGTGCGCGTCTGTTTGTGTGTGCGTGAGACAACCATGAACAAAAGAGAGGGACATTTACTGGCAGGTCCACTTGGCAGTAAAAGCCCCTTTATTTAACTCTCAGACAGCCCACTCTATGTGCGCAGAGCACTACAGCATCTCCGTTATTGGTCCATCCGATGGCTGAGATGCTCGAAGTTTGTCCCTGACAGTTTGACGAAGTGCTGAGTCTGCAATCTGAGCCTGAGTGCTGCGTTAATGCACGCTGGCCTCTTACGTCCTCCTGTTCCACTCTGATTTTTTTTACTCGCTCTGCTCGATAACTCTACCTCCATTTTGTCCCTTGTCCCTTGTATCCTCCTCCTCTTTGCATGTGTGTATTATTCATCCAAAATGTGACAGTAGGGTCTGTCAGATAAAGAGAAACACTCTTCTCCGTTACTGATGGCACCTCTGCTGTTTGTGTGGAAAGTGGTTTGATACTCAGAGAGAGAAAAGGGGGAGACAATATAGTAGACAAAGCGTCATTATGGAAGGAGAGGCTGGCGGGATTGTGTTTGCGCATATGAATGTGTTTCTTTTGCTCTTTCCCCCTCTCTTTCTGTCCACGGTGTGGGTGTAAATGCTCTTCTGCCTTGTTATAGAGGTGACCTGCATTAGTTCATGAATGTCCCCTCCGCCACTGGAGTGCTCACTTCAGCTGAGTGACCCTCTCTGCTCTCTCCATCCATTTCTCTGAGTCCAACACTTTTCCTCTCTGTGCAGCCATGCATACACCGACACTCTCCAGTGCTAAGTGTAGTGCCGTTGTTCATGTCACGCCTCTTTGACAGCAG
This sequence comes from Neolamprologus brichardi, assembly GCF_056152115.1. Classification (NCBI taxonomy): domain Eukaryota; kingdom Metazoa; phylum Chordata; class Actinopteri; order Cichliformes; family Cichlidae; genus Neolamprologus; species Neolamprologus brichardi. The sequence continues at coordinate 17,736,996 of NC_142114.1, read as the reverse complement.
ATGTATGCTACTTTAACGCCAAATTTTGCAAGGCAGTGAAGCCCCTCCTGACTCACTCTGAAAAGAAATTTGCTGTAAATATTAATGCCTACTAGAGGGATCCGAGTGTAAATTATGCCTTAACACCAAAGTGAATGCACCAGCAGAGAAGACATAGTCAGCGAGCTCACAGGTAACAACACGTTACAGAAACACACTCATGCACACACACACAAAAACAATTCCCACAGTGCCTGCAAGCGTTTTGAGCAGCGGTCAGCTTGTGTTTTGTCTTTTGTCCACTCATCCACCCATCTCCACCCTTTCTTGATACACTCCAGATGCTCCCTCCCACAGACAGTCAGTCAAGGACAAGGCCCTTACCAAACCCTCATTACAAACAACCACAGTGAGAGAGTGATACGCCAAGTCAGAAAGAGAGCAGGAGGAGGTTGGACGAAAGGAAGGAAGGGGATTAACATGTCTCCAGAAATAAGCATGCACATGTCAAAGGGAGTTATCCCAAAAAAACTGAATGAAAGCGCAGCTGCACCAAAGAGCACAAACAACCAGGTTAGATGATCAATCCCTACGTGCAGGCAGCAACAGGCACAGGTAGGAGGACACATCAAAACAACTGATTCTCTGTCTTGATTACAGCATGTTTGCTAAAGTAAAACTGGCAGGCCTGAAGATGTTAAAATTATAGTTTGACTTCTTGAGAGAAACAGTTATTTGCTTTCTGTCAATCTTGTTGGAATAAAAACCTGTTTTAGTTGTTCAGGCAAGCTCACAGGCAGATTGAAATAACAGGCATTAGTGGGATGGTGGCAAGCAGCAACCACTGCAGTTGAAAAAATGAAGCCAGCACAAAGTGCCAGAAAGTGCAGCTCAAATGGCTGACTCCAAACGTGACTGAATCCTCACAGACGCCATGTTAAAATGTCCAAATAAACATGTTACAGGCTGGTGCAACACAACAGCTGGATGGATTTTTTTTTTTCAAAATTTTCCAGTTTAAAATGTATTTGCTTTTATTTTCTAGCAGTTATGTAGCCAATGTGTCACCTCAGCTAACTAAATTGGAATTTTGTTGTGTTTGTGCTGTTAGGGCCTTTTACATGTTTTTAGAACAATTATCTGAAGAAGAGGTCTGTGCTCCAGTTTTGATGAGTGAAATCCTAATGTTTTATTTTTTTATTAGCTCGCACTAATCAGGTATCTTTAAGGTATCCATACAGTCTATGGATGCACATTGCTAAGCTAGCTAGCTAGCGGTACTTGATAACTTAGCATTCTAAATATAGTCAGTTCTGGCTCCAAAAACCAAGATGGTGACGTTAATGGGTCTCTCAACATTCCTGGAAGGGATTCATAGTGTTTCACTTTGTTCTTCACACCAAAAGTGCCACAAAGAGCTGTAACAAATGAAAAAAGTAAGCTTGGGAAAGAAGTTCAAACCCAGCTTACTTTCACACTTCTTCATAGCTGGCCAATCACAGTGTGAAGTGGGTGAGAATATTGTATTGTCAGTTTCAGAAAGTCACAGAAATGGTCCGACAAAGGCCTCCAAATCTGAAGGTGGTAAGGAATATATGACTAAATAAATTGTAGGTGAACTAAATTTAAATGCGGAGACTGACTCTTATGTCTGGTGTTAAATAGGAGACACAAACTGCCACTTAGCTTAGCTTAGCAATGAAGGTGGAAGGTGGGTAAAATCTGTGTGCCAGTTCTCAAAACCTCAAAACCTCATAACAAAGGATTTGTTGATATACTGTGGGTCTGGCATGTTGTATTTCAAGGCCAGGGTAGCAGTTTCCTGTGTGTTTGTGTGGTGCTAAGGCAAGTATCTGCAGGTTCTGATTTAATGTCTGCAGTGCAGACATGAGGGAGGCATCAATTTTCTAACCTCAGTATTGTGACAAGAGCAGATAAAGGTATAACCTACTAAGTTAAAAGTATTTACTTTTTCTTTACGTCTGCATCTAATAATAATTTTATATTTTTTGTGTTTAATCTACGTTCACATTCACACCTGAGGTTGCCCATGGTAACCCCATGCAGCTATTTGTGTTGTGGAAGAAGCTGGGGAGAATGTGCAAACTCCACGCAGCAAGCATCTTGATTCAAACCCAGGACCTTGTTGCTGTGAGCTGACAGTGCTAACCACCACACAGCCATGCCACCCTGCATCTCACCCTGTAACAGCAGGGAAAGGCTCCAGCAGCCCTGAATTAGGTAAGCAGAAGGAAATGAATGGATGGATCTGTGCCATAGATATGTCATAATTGCAAAAACTATTCGACATGCAGAAATATGACTAAACGTCATCCTCAACCAGCACACGATTAAACATGTTGGCAACTCCACGACCGAGGTATAACTCAGGTGTAACTTTTTAATCTTCTTTGATCAAAGGACTTGATTGTAAAGTCAGGAGCAGATCAGAAATATTTCACTTGTTCGTTTTTGTCTGAGAAGTTCAACGTTTTGGGAAGACAAAAACAATCGTGATACAAGTTTTTACTCATCCACCAGGTCAACAGTGACGAATGCTAGGGGTATAGTTAGAGTTGAGCTTTGTTAAATAGGCAAATGTCACCTTTCAAATAAAGTTTCATATAATTATTTTGGCATAACAGCTTCAATTTTAAATAGTTTTCACTTAATCCAAATAAGTAAAAGTACTATAAAAAGTGGGGGACATTAACCCAACCTAAACCCTACCCCTCACCCGAACGCTAAATGTTTTGCTAGTGGCATGCTGGTTGTTAAAAAAATAATATTTCACTCGAGTGGAGTAATGTGTACAAAGACAAAAGCGTAAAAGTTTCTTCTAAACAGGCTTGACTCCTCCATTAATAGATATCCAGTTACCACCAAAAACAGAAGCCGAAAACATCATCTTCTCCACCCTCAACCCCCACCGCTGCCAGATGAAGGAATGCAAGAGATCAGTTTAATTCAAACCCACTGTGTCATTTCTCATTAGTGAAGCCTTCAACAGCCTAACTCAGCTCTCTGTCCGTTCGGTTGGTGCCAGCACCCAAACTGCCAGGCAACTGCTTTAATGTGAAATTCAAAACTAAAAACTGCATTCCAGTGTTACAGCGGCCCATGCCACGTGTTCATCTTTTAGCATTTTTTTTTTATTTTTTTTGGCTCTAACTCGTTGCCTGTCCACACAGGCGTATTATCTGTGACGCTATCTGCCACGACATTGCCTGGCTCAAAGTGGAGAGTCTTGGCTGAACCTCTTATATCACAAATGGCAGATGTGTCATTCATTTTAATAAAAGTGGCCTAATATCATTACAAAGCTCTCAGCATGCTGGAACTAAAAATAAAGCTGGGTCACAGTTAAGTGTTGTAGTGTCAATGATGGGTTGAGTTGAGTCCTCCACTTCCCACCAGCGTGTGATTTCTTGGTTACTGCAGCCCCGTGCACATGCAGGATGGAAGGACGGGCGCAAGAAGCTGCTGAGGGCTTTTAGCGGCATCCGTTCGGCAGCACTCCCACTGTGACAAGCATGCCATTTATTTTCTTATCGCACTTTCTCTAGTTGATCATGTCCTGAAAGAGTGGCTTATTACGCCTAGGATAGGGAGGGTACTCTGCCTAATTAATACCCAGTTAAAACCAGAGACAGCAGGAAAGATGGCCCAGATGACCTTAGAGTGAGAATGTCAACATGGCTTTAAATTTATGCAGTCTGGTGTTTCAAGAAGGATTCGTGTCCTTTATTTAATTTAAAGCAGCAGTAAAGCAGTGTGTATAGAGTGGCCAGATGGACTCGTTATCAGCAGTATGCACTTAAAATATCAAGGTAAAAGGATCTTACTTGCAGAAAAATGGCCTCTTGCATCATTACATCCATAATACTGATGCATCAGTCTGTAAGCAGCATTGTAATAATGTAGCTGTCACAGTATTTGAAAGCAGGACCAAAATGCAGGACCCAGGCAGACACCAAATGACAAAAATGGACCTTTATTTAGCTGGCAGTCCAACTCCAAAAAAATAAAAGTCCAAAATGAAAACAAACCGATATCCAAAAGGCCATCATAGGGAGCCAGGCATAACAGAGAGCACAAGAGGGGAGATTGACAGATGCTATGACAATGCTTCACAGTGTAATAAGGGAAGTGGAAATCAGAAATAGGTGCAGAGAATAATGACAGTCACAGGAACGAGGCAAAAGTCAAAGCCAAACAAAGGTGACAACAACTTCCAAAGTTAAACAGGTGAAAGCAAAAGAACCCAACAAAGTAAAGAGAGGCAAGAAAGCAGAATAACAAAGAAATCAAAACTGTGGCTGCCGGTGGAAACTGCGCTACTGTTGGCTGAAGATAGAGAGGGATGAGAAAATGAAGTCAGAGAGGCAACCCTGCGATGGTTCGGACATGTGCAGAGGAGAGATAGTGGATATGCTGGACAAAGACAGAAGGAAAAGGACAATGGCTGTAGTGAAAGAGGACATGCAGAGGGTTGGTGTGACAGAGGAGGATGCTAGGGATAGGGTGAGATGAAAGGAGATGATCCACTGTGCCAACCCCTAAAGGGAGCAGCCGAAGAAAGAAAAAGAAGAAGGAGAAGGATAGCTAACTCAAAACATAACCAACAGGGAGACAGTAGGTTTTTATACTTTTATAGTGCTGGTGTAGGTTAGTGGTAGATTCACAGCACATTTGAAGGGTGATGAGAGAAACAAAGTATTTCTGTACAAATTAGTTTTTTGACATTGAACTGTTTCAAATGTGATATTTAAATGGTGCGTTTTGGTAAAGTGGTAGCAGTTGGCTGCTTTTTTTGTAAAAAGTTATGCAAAAATTTAGGGAGATATTTTATAACATCATAAGGGTTTTTTTGTAAAATCTTTATGTGAAGCCCTGCGATAGACTGACAACCCATCCACTCGCTCTATGATGGTTGGGATAGGCTCCGCCCGTCCTCACTCCCAACCGATGGCAGGTAATGGCTGCCCCTCCCTGAGCCTACTTCGGTTTCCGAGTTTTTCCTTCTCAGTGTTGGGAAGTGCTTGCTCATAGGGCGTAGTCTGATTGCTGGTGTTTTCTCTGTAATATCTTCCTCTACCTCTTTACCTTACAATACGTATTAGATTTGGAGCTATAGAAATAAAATGGAATTGAATGGAATTAAGTGTAGGGAGTAAAAAAAATTGCATTTTTTTCAGAAATGTTATTAAGTAGAATTATAGAAGAAACGTTTTATTTTACGTTGAGAGAAATGCATGAATTCATTAATCAATGTTGTCGTTAAAATAAAAAATCTATAATTTTTTTGAGCAGCCTGTTGCCATCTGGTGATAATCAGAAGAGATTACCTTTCCAAGGCATGAAACAAGTTTAACTAACAGTGCAAGGTTAATTCCTGGAACCGCATGGTTCAGTGAGCATCGCTGCAACTCCGCTCGGCTATGACGGAAAGGGCCGGAGGGGCATCAGGTGTGTCTCCCGTTCAGGCCCTTGCTTGGGTGTGAGGTGTTAATCCAAAGTGAATACGCAATCCTCGACACAGATTCGTACAGTTCAGAGGCTCCACATCAACAATGCATGTGGGCGAATGGAGCAACACTTACACATGGCTGCATTTGAGAGATGCAAATCAGTTGTCGCACACACCTCTTGTGATTTGTCTTCATGAGAAGCGGCAAAGATTTAGGTTTTTTTTAACCTAGAGGAAACTATTGAAAAAAATGACACTTCCTCATATCTTGTGATATAAAAATAGACAATAATTCGGATTTTTGATGCAGATATAGTGTACTTGAAAAGCAGATGGCTCACATTTCACAATAGAAAGAACGACTTTAAAAATAGTTAACGTGCAGCTATATCCAGCCGGTCCAGACGTCATTTGCTGCGATGAAAGCCGAGGCAGATGCCAAACCGTCCATTCACGATGTAACTGGATGTTTCACTTCATGTGGATTTATGGGGACGCCCATGCTATTGGGTTAATACTGTATTATCCCGAGTCAGTATGGGCTCGTTACACTGCCCGGCCTCTCTCCTCGCAGTCATTCTGTCTCATCTTAGTCCAAGCCATCTGTTACACGCGCGACTCGAATCCACGGCGTGAGGCTGACATATAAGTTACCACTGTAACAGACTATTACTGACACACACCTCGCAGTAAACTAAAGCCAAAGAAGAAGATGAGCGCGAACAGGTGCAGCTCTTTGCAACATAGAGACATATCCTTTGAAAGTAATTGCGTGCTGACTGCTGACACCCTCTCTAGTGCTGGGGACAGGGTGTAGGAGCGGGAGCTATGTATAGGCCGAATCTAAAGGCATGTATGCACCTATAGCCGCACACATATGGAGACACGGAGACACACACACACACACACACACACACACACACACACACACACACACACACACATATATATATATATATATATATATATATATATGTGTGTGTGTGTGTACAATATATTATATATATATATGTACAAAGCCAGTTTGAGTCATCATGTTTTTGCAGGTTTCTCAAGTCAGCCCACTCTGATCTGACAGAACACTTCATAGATGGAGTCTCACTTAATTATCCATCTTTTTCAGACTGTCTGTCACTCGCTCTCTTTCTCTTTCTCTCTCTCTCTGACACACACAAACAGTCACTCAGTCTTGCACTTTTTAAGGCATACATTCTTTCCATTTATGTAAGCAAAGCATTAAAAGTTACCAGGAGAGAACAGGAGAAACAGGAGAAACAGGAGACACGCTTTAAGGACACCAGTGCAAAAGAAATAAAAAGGGGGGGCAATGATAAGATGAAGAGGGGGCCTGCGGCTGTCACATCCATGAGATCATGTGTGACACGGGAGGGGGGTGGTAGGTCACCGAGTGCATAGCAAAGAGAAGGGGTTATGCGGCTTATTATTCATTTGTCTTCTGCCTTATTTCCATATCCTTTTGTTGCCGGAGCTTGATAGGTCCTGGCACGCACCTGGCCCTTCTGTGCCAACAAACTACTATCTGATGTGCTTCTACAGTGGTGCACACAAGCATCTGCATGCACATTTACGTGCACTGTTGCTTTGAGACACAATACAGAGCCCAGAAAACTAAGGGCTGTCTAAGCAGGGGTAAAGGTGGTAATTATTCCGGGGGTCCCAAGGTGCAGGTGGGAGACTCATAATCCAGGGTGGCTTGACTCGTAGCGTGGCAGACTAATGTGCCACAGTTTCACACATTGTCAAAGTCCCATTAATTCCCACAGAAGCTTGTTCTTAGAGAGCTATAACAGTTGCATACTAAGTGCCCATCCTTCACTTGTAGACTTGTTTCAGGAACGTGATGAGAGCGCTGTACAAACACGCCATCAAGCTTCATGACCACACACACACACACATACACATACACGCGCGTGCGGTCACAGGTTTGACGTGAATAAATGCAATCAAAAGTTTGGTTCTTACCTTCCTCAGCTGAGTTAGGCTGGAAAAACAGACAGAGAGACAGAAAGACACTCCACATCTCCACTACAGAATGACACTGACAGGGAGAGAGGGAGGGAGAGAGTATGAAAGAGAAAGAGGGAGATAGAGTGAGTGTGTGTGACAGAGCAAGAGGTGGGGGTGGGGGGGTGGAGAGGGGGTGGAGTCTGTTTGCTCCCTTTATCTAAGAAAAAGAGAGAGAGAGGATGGGGGGTGGATGGATGAATGGATGAGGGAAGCAGAAAAATATTTACAGAGCAGCAGATACAATAAGTACGCTGCCAAGTGAGGAAGTAAACAAAACACCGTTGTCACAGAGACAGGAGGAGAGAACGAGTGAGAGGAGGAAAGTGGGAGAGAGGGTTTATTTTCTTATATGGGAGAAACAAAGACAGAGAGAAGAGACGACACGAGAGTGACAGAGAGCGAAGGGAGAGAATTAATAAACAAGTTTTTCTGGTCTTTAAAACAGCCGTCTAGACACGACTAACGGCGTCCATTGCAACGCTGGCTGGCAGGCTGTGGCATCCCTCTCATGTCTGGACACTGTGCTAACCCGCATTTTTTCAAGCTGTGGCATGTGAGTGACCAACTTTTTGCTGTTTTTCTTGATCTCACTCAGCTCAACCTTTATGGAAAATGAATATAATTTAGACACGTTTTTTGGGACGCTCGACATCCTTCATGTGGCTTCATGCTCTAACACCACTCCACCACAACTACCACCCTACTCTCTCAGACACACTCCTCGCCTCATAGGACAGCTCATCCAGACAGTATGTAGACTCACACTCAGGCACACACACACACACACACACACACATCTGAGCAGCCCTTCTGGTCTGTGCACGCCACTAGCTGGCCAGCCTGCAGTACTGCAGCTTGTTGATGGGCTTTCATGCTCCAGTTCACTGCTGTGAGTAACTGCTGTGGACTCTTGCAGGGAGATGTGCTGTGTGGGTTTGACACAGTTAGATGGCCCCATTCCCAGCCAGCCGGGGGGCCCCTTACCAAAGGCTGTGTGCTTCTTCGATGGGCTGAGGTACACAAGGTAAAGCCAAACAGGAAATGGAAGATTATATTGTATAGCTAAAGCGACCAATCAGACTGAAGCTTATCTTGTCCATCGTCAGAAAAATTTTGATATAAGCAAAAAAGGGAAAAAGGTAATTTCAGCTTTGACTCAGAGCAGGTAGCTTTACATCTTGGATTTAGCAGATTTTTATGCCAGATGGCCCTCTGACACAACAGCCAAGGGATTTGTGTGTCCTCATGGAATCAAACTGGGCACCTTTGTGATTGTCAGACAAATATGTAAACATCTACAATTGACTTGTGAGCCCCACTAGGGGAGAAATTTCAATCTCAGTCTGGTTGTCCACATAGGTGCTTAGAAATGAGATCACCCTTTTGGAGCACAGGTATGGGGTTTAGTCTGTCACACAGACCCGATTCAGTGCGACTCTAATCATTGTGAATAAATGATTAATCTGCTTAGAAATCATGGAAAACTGGAGTCGCTAACAGCTTTTAATGAATTCAGTGTGATGCAGGCACGTAAACAAATAGTGGGATGTAAATTATCTGTAGCCCACAGGTACTCAGCAGATTCTTCATCTGTCAAAGCATTATGGAAATTTGAGCCATGATCGCAGCTTAAACTGAAGACGGATAATGTATTACAAGACTAATGACAAAAACCTTTAATATCGACTTTCGCCTCAGTTTTGTCTGCGAGCAAATTCTTAATCAGTGTCTTTTTGCTATTCTGAAAAGCGAGTCCCTTTGGATGTGACCTCACAAACACGAGATCAGTGATTTAAAAACAGATCACAGGAAGTTCCCTCTGCGTCTTCTGATTTGATTTTTGAGCTCGTAACAAAAATGTCAACACAATACACGAATGTATTATTTAAACCCGATTCATCAACAGTGGCGCTCGTGGCTTGTGTTGTAATACCGCGCCTCACAGCTCACTGAGGTTTTTCCACAGCGAAACGAGAAGGAAACGCTGCAGTGGAGAAGTGGTTGCCCGATGGATTACCACGGAGCGACAGTTAACATTAAACATTCATGATAACTAACTGGCTTTGACTTGTGGCCTTATAAACTCACAAAACTTATGATCTTTACGCTCATTAGTCAGGCTGCGCTTTTCCCTTGAAACATGTAAAACTTTTTCTTCTTGGTTTCTCTAAGCCAAGTGTCTCGCACGAAGGTCATCTCTAAGTCTGACACACGCTCAACTTAGCTAATTGCTTCTGTTTATTTACACAAACAAAAGAGCAAAATATACATATTAAAAATGTGAAAACTGCAAAGCAACACAACTGCATCTGATACAGTGACACTAGGAGTGCAGAGTGCAAGAAAAATCAAGGTGGAAGTAACAGGTTTCACAGGACAAGTGAAAACCGCACACCTCTCGAGCACATGCGACACATTTACATGTAGCAGGCGCAAACAGTATGCGCAATCATTATTCAGTAGTCTGACTGCCAAAGTGCTAACATAACCCTGCTAAGCTCATCAGTTTGTGCACACCCAGAAGAAGATGCTGCTCTGCAAACACCGACACATCATGTGCTGCAGCAGCTGATCAGTGTGCAGCAACTGGAGCCTTTACAATACATACACATCATTTCAAACAGTTAGAAACAAATGCAAACAACGACTCTTCGGTTCTAAAATAAATACAATTCACGTAGTGTTTTTTTTTTAAATTCAACATCGTCAAGCGTGTGTAATGACCTGTTTTGACTGAGATGTGCATTTAGTTATCAGTAGTCCGCAATGTGCTTTTACACATCCCTCAAATGAGGTAACAGTTTCACACTAGCAAATGCTTTAAAACACTGCTTTAAAACTGTATTTTATTTTACAACCTACTTTGCAATAGCTGCTTCTCTCAAATGCTCTACAGATGTGGAAAGAGTTTCAAGTACAGTGGTGGATAAATATCCTTTCTGTGCTGTAACAATTAGGAGCTATAAACGTACACATTTGGCCACCTGAGTTTCTAAAATCCAATCTGAGCTGTAAACACCAGCATTTTTTTTTCTCGTTCTACTTTGTACCCTGCAGTGAAATCTGCAAACTAAAGAGGTAAGCTTTTGTTTTTTTGAGAAGCCTTAAAGAGGCTTTGTTCAGGCTTGGCGGTGCTAGACTACATCTCTCTCGTCCTCATACAAATATTACATTTGATGCAGACGGCTCCGGCTTACAGAACTCGCCTTGTTTTATTTATTTCTCGGCACAAACGCTGTCGCATCCAAACAGCGGACAAGCAGAGACATCCTCTGCTGTCAGGGTATTTGGTGCTACTGCTGGATGAAAGGAAGTCTTTGTTTTCTACATGCATAAATATATTTATTCAAAATCTATATGGACCTGAAGTGGAGAGGAACTGCTGCTAAACCCCCCTCAGTGCTTTTTTTCTGCCTCAAGGCAGGCAACAAGGCATTTCAGAGAGGACAGCAAGTCAATCTTTTCTTTTTTGCGGGTCAAACAACCGAACTCCAAATCCGTCTTTTCAAGCTTGACCTCAATACATAAACCCCCAAATCCTGCAACCTTTTAACACTGTTGGTAGCTGAAGACCTCACACAGAACATATGCTGATCCTCTTATAAGGTAAAAAAGGATGGGAGCTGGCACTGGAAATGTCAACAAACCTTAAATACTGGTAATTCATTTAAGTGTAGACCGTGTTTAAAGCAGGATTAAAGAGGAATTCTGTCCATTAATTAAGCATTTCTAGCTGGGATGGATCTTTAAAAACACGCTTTCATTTTTTTTAAAAAGGCACTTTAAAAGCACACATATAAAATACCAAAACCTATTTTTTGCATTAGTACACTGAAATGGCTTCTTCCAAACACACACCTTTCATTATTTCTGACTTATGCAATATAACTTAATATATAAATATAAAATAGTATATATAATAATAGAACTTTTACACTAGCTATGTGCAAGGCCCATGTTTGTCTGCTTTGTTTTGCACCAAATCTTCCTTCGTATCTTCAACAGTTTTTCATTTTGCTTCTGAAGGAAGATTCACCATGGGAACTTTTTCTGTGGGGGACATCGGTGCAGGCTCTTTGTTTTCAACCACAACTGCCTCAGGCACCGGGGAATGGGAGGGTTTTTCCACCCTGGCGGCAAATCCCTGTGCAATGTCGTCAAAGGTCCTCCCTTTTGTCTCAGGAACTCGCAGGTAGGTGAAGATGAAGAACAGGATGAGGAGGACCATGAAGATGATGAAGACGTAAGGGCCACAAATTTCCTGGGAAAATCAGAGGGACGTTTGTTATGAGACAAACTGGAAGACGACTAATATTTGTACATGTGTGTGCATGTGAACATTTTCTGCAGGGATGATAAATGTGAAAAATACCTCCAGTCTAGGGAAACCCAGCCCCACCAGGAAGTTGGCAGTCCAGTTTGAGAAACCAGAGACGGCCATGGCTGCAGGTCGGGGCCCCTGGGAGAAGAGCTCAGCCACGATGAACCAGGGGATGGGACCTGGACCCATCTCAAAACTGGCAACAAAGCCAAACACAGCCACAATTGCCAGATAACTTAGAGATGGGGTGGTCTTCTGCTCAGAGAAAGAAACAGACAGCATGAGGAAAAGATGTAAATGCAGCAGCAATAGGCTGGCTTCTCATTTTTATTTTACAATGACGAACTCACCACTAAGGATAGGGAGATGGTCATGATCAGGGCGCAGATGGCCATTCCAGCCAGTCCAATCAGGTGCAACGTCCTGCGTCCCGCCCGTTCAACCAGGAAGAGCTGGAGTTCAAAGAAACACAATTATCAACTGACATTCAACATAATATTTAACCTGCACTAAATTAACTAAACCACCTGCGCACTCAGACACTTACAGAGACAACAGTAAACACTGTGTTGACGACTCCAGCGCCGATGGTGGCGTAGATGGGCTCAGATACACCAGCATTACTAAAGATGCCTGTGGAGTAGTAAAAGACCTGAAAGAGGAAATGAAGGAAAAGTCAGTTAATATTGATTCTGATTAATAAAAAGTGCTCAGAACATGATTTGACTGCACATACATCAGTTTGTTTGAGATTTTTGGCAGATCAAAAAAAAAAAAAAAAAAACAGTTGAAGTTGATGCTGCAGATTTGGAGCAAGACTTGCATTTGAGTCTAGCAACATGAAAAGAAGTGAAACAATGTGAACACCTAATTAATACTATCAAATTTAGGGTATTTTTCTTTTCCATCACAACAAGACTAACAGAAAGTTTTGTCATTTTTTTTATCATATTGTAAGTTTTTGTAATTATGTGTTTATTTACTCATACATTTCTGTTTATTTTCTATTACACTCATCACTAACCCCTGATATATTATCTGATTCTCTTGTAACAAAATTCTCCTTTATGCTCAGCAGCTACAGTAGTCACACAGTGGCTTTAATAGTTTCTTTCCTCCTGCTGAGGCTGGAAACAAGGTTGCTGAGAGCGGTGAAAGTGCAAGGATACAGTGCAGAGTTGAGGGGAAATTCTCCCCGTGTGGTCATTTGACTATAAAAAATCTGATAAATGCACGTTTTGGAACGGTTACACAAAAAACAATACACGTAGCAGAGTGTAAAACTGCACCAGCCTCTTTCTGGTGAGTGATATGGGTTATGTTGCAGCCTTTAGCTCCAGGCTCCTTCACAGTGATTGTCAGGTCAGACACAGCAGCTGCTAATGAATTTAGTCAGCCCGGTTACATGACCTTATTAACAAAATAGCTATTAAATACCACTGTGCTTATCTTCTTCCAATCAGCCTCAAATTATTCAACTCAATCTAACATTGCCTGAAGCCAAGAAGCACATCTTCTTACGTGCTTGTCAAAAACATTTGTGCAATTTCAATGAATGCTCCTTTAAGCATTCGTGGCTAACGTTAAACATTGCTTTTCTCACATTACACTTTCCCCCAGTTTGACATGTGCTAATTATATCCCTATCATGTCGCTGTATTATAGGATGTGACGTCTACTCACAGCGTTGATGCCAGACAGCTGCTGGGAGAGCTGCAGGATAATAGCGATAATGATTGGCTGGCGATAGTTTGGCGAGCGGAACAGTTCTAAGATGGTCACTTTCTTTTCCATGGCCATCTTCATCCCTTCTTCCTTCATCTCTTGAATGTCATCATCCACGTCTTCAGTGCCACGCAGACGCACCAGAGCTACAAAAAGTAAAATAGATCAAAGAAATAGGAGGAGGAGGTAAGTATAAGTAAGAAAAAAGCAGCTCGGAGCGTTATATAACAAAGTAAAGTTTCCCACACATCATTAAAAATCAGTCAGAGTCGGTGTCACTAACCCGACGTTGCCAACTTGGTTTGTAAGTATGCAGACTGACTTAAGACTGACCTTTTCTAGCCTCCTCTTCTTGTTTGAGAACAATGAAGAGGTAGCGAGGGCTTTCAGGGCAAAAGGGCAGCATGATTGTCTGCAGTACTGCAGGCAGGATAGTCAGAGCGAGCAGGAGAGGCCACAGAGTGTCTGAGCCCAGCAAAAACTCCAGACCAAAGATCTGAGGAACACACAGCAAAAATAATGAGAGAATGAGGTGCATAAAATTGACCCATTTGAGTCAATTTACTCCTTGTATATGAAATTCTTCTCTTTCAGCTATGAGTACACAAACACACACACACACACAGGTACGTGCAGAAAAGTGTGAGCTCTCCAGTGTTTTTAGCTACACTGCCTTTTATCAGAGCAGTGTCTGTTTCTTCTTTCATTATACACACTGTTACGCACGGCTTATAAAACATGATGTGCTTCGTTTATTTATGCTCATCTTAATTTCGGTACCTGTCGAGAGTAAATGTGGCCTTCTATAAAAAGGAAAAGATTATTATGTCGGTTTGCGTGTTTGTGTACCTGTGCCACCAGGATGCCAATAACTACACCCAGCTGGTGCAGCGTGCCGAAGGCTCCGCGGACAGCGGTGGGAGAGATCTCGCCCACGTACATGGGCGTCAGACCCGTGCATAGACCGCAGAACACGCCGATGATGAACCGGCCAATTATGACCATCTCAAAAGATTGACTCAGAGTCGCCAGTCCCATCATACCGCCACCCAGTAGAGCCAGGATGTTGTTCATCAGCATGGACTTTCGCCTGGTAGTAAGACACAAAAACAGAAGTGAAATCAGAGTCTGTATCACACTCTCAGTAGTAGATCGTTTGGTCGCGCCACCACAGTGTTTATCTTTGATTTTCTCACCTGCCAAATTTGTTAACCACTGCTCCAACAGAGAAGGACCCGATCATGCCTCCCACGCTAAAGATGGCCACAGCAAAACTCCACACCAGAGTAACTGTCTGTGACTGAAAAGGCTCCCCGTATCGGCTCTGAGACACATTAGTGAAAAATGTCCGCAGTTTCTGAAAAGACAAACAAAAAAAGGTTGGCGTGTTAAGATTACTGATGTTTCATGAAATAATAATAAAGTCTACCAGATGTAGTGGCACTTAGGGGGTGTTTTTAACTCTTCCACATGGGGGCAGTATAACTTTTACCATCCTCATGAGAGCATACAAATGAGAGCAGACATGTAGGTCAGGGGCATCCAACTCCAGGCCTCAAGGGCCGGTGTCCTGCAGGTTTTAGACATCACCCTGGGTCAACACACCTTAATTAAATGATAATCGTGTAACTAACAATACGATAACTTATCGTAAGGCTGGTGTTTCGATTCCTGGTTGCTCCAGTCTGCATGCCAAGGTATTCTTGGGCAATCCCTAGTTGCTCACAATTTTTAATAAGAGTGTGAAAGTTACATAGAAAGCACTTAGAAAAAAAGTGCTTGTATGAATGTGTGTGAATGGGTTAATGTGACATGTTATCATTTTTGAAAACGTAGGAAAAACTGTGCATGAACTCAATCAATCACACACCTTCTCGGGTGCATTGATGACGCCGGTGTTGTAGCCAAATTGTAGGGAGCCGATGACTGCTGTTGAAACGCAGTAGAGAAGGTAAGGTGTCAACTTCTTCTTGGGCTGTTGAAAGAGGAGAAAACAGAGTTATTATCTATTGCCACAATAAATTGGAGATCAAGCCTCTCTCCAATCAGCCCCTCAGTTTGAATGTCCTCTTCTGGGCTCTACAAAGCTTTCGTTGTTTACAGTCACACTGGTAATTACAAACAATGAGCCTTTCTCCATCTGTTCTCGCTTCTTGTTTTCGCATCGCTGCATTAGTAACTGTAGGCCCGCTGCAATGCAACAAAGCACCATGATTTGTGGCTCTGAGGTATTTCCCTGATAAGTAGCTAAAGACACCCTGAGAGACTAAGTCTGAATCCTATTGTGAGTGTTTGCTCCTGCTTGTTTCAGAATTAAAATGGGCTTAGCGCATACTAACAAGGTAATACACCTCACATTAATCCCTTACACTGGCACGGTTTGCTTGAGGAGTGACATTTCCAATATGTAAAGTCATTCCGCTAAGGAGAACTGAGGTTTAAATGACGCCAAACTTCAGTCATGCTGCGTGTGGGCAGCATAAAGAGAAAATGTGACTCTCAATCCAAGTTTTGGTTTGACTAACCTAATGATTACATCCTTACAGATTGTTACATAACAATCTCTAAGAACTGTTGCAAAAGCTTTCCTTCATGTCTCTGATCTAATGAGCAAAGGCTAATGTCCAAACAGGCTCATTAATGAAAGGAAATCCATGTTAATCAAGTTTAATCCATCTAGTTTCAAAATCTGCTGCTTATGCAACATTAACTCGACTAAGCAGCATCCGTGAAACATTCATCAGATGGATTAGGAGCCTGTTTTGTACAGTTTGTCAAGTCAAAAACAGACACTTTTAGAAACATTCCTGCGAAGATAAGCACACAGACTTGTCCATTTATCGTACATGATATCACAGTCTGGACAGATAAAACATCTTGAAAGTTTTTGAGAACAGAGTGCCTCAATATTAGCAACATTCTGACTTCGAAACAGCTGCTCACAGAGTGCCTCAAACAAGCTGCCCATTTTTGCATGTGGTTAAGCCTTTTTTCAAATGCTACATTTTTACAGGAAACCAAATGCCTGTACTATGACCAAAACAGGAAAATGCTGGTGCAATGTAGCTATCTTAAACTGCCACATGGCTCAGAATGAAAAAGTACTTTATAGCACTCATATCCAGTGCGCTGTAGTTATCAGAAAATATCTCATGGCTCAGAATGAAACCGCATGCAAGAGGAACTGATGAACCAAATAAAGACAGAGGGCTGATAAGTGAAAATATTTCATTGCATTACATATCTTACAACCATAACGCATCTGACTCTGGGTTGTATCGACTTGTCCCGAGGCATGCGGTTGTACAGTCATGCATTCACATGTTTGTTTATGCATGTGCCATTTGTAGGTTACTAGTAACATCAGCAGCCAAGCCCACAGTGTTGCTCAATATCTATTTTTATTTAATGACTTTGGAGTAGAATTTGCATAGTAGTCCAACTTTGATTTGCAACTAAGGATTCGGCTAAAAGAAAAAAAGAAAGCATCAGTCTGCAGCTGCTTGAACTCGGCCTTCTGAACTCGACTCTTAAATTCTTGTCTTACTGCTGACTGATTTTTCCTCTCACATTAATAATTTAGTAATAAAATATTAATAAGTGCATGCAGTTAGACTAGAATGAAGCCTGTCTTAAAATAATAATAAAAATCGGAAAGCAGAATTCAGCTTCCACATTCATACTATCTTGCAATTGTCTGCCCCTCCAAGATTATGTAAAGAAAAAAGTTAAGAAATAACCAAGAAAATGAAGTAACTGCAAGAAACGTCTTACAAAAGAGAAACCGCAGCAATGCTTTGCAAAATGCTAAGTTCAGAGGTAGCAGGGAAGCAGGTGCATGAAGCTCATTTATATGAGCAATAACACTAACTCCTCTGTGCTGCACGCATCAAAACATTGTGCCATTGTTATAAGAAGGTTTGCAGTCAAACTGCTATGCCCTCATCCCACCTCTCTCCAAGGCAGGACGCAATAAAAACAAGGAACTATGACATGCTCAAGTTCAGACTTGCCAGCCAACAGTCTCGACTCCCAATCACACTCTCTTACTCATGCCCTGAAGTGCTCAACTCTCATCCGCCACTCCTGCTTTTGCCAACATGGAAAAATACAGAAAACCAGCAGGTCTATTGTGTAAGGCTCACTCTGACTTGCCTCACATAAACTCATCCTTTGGTGGTTTTTGGTAGTGAAACTCAGCATCCGTTCCAGCGTAACGCATGTGGCTCATCGTCAAAAAGGTTCAAATTGATTTCTGATAATGAAAATGAATTCCAATGAAAACAATACCAGCGACACTTATACAAGAGCATAAGCGAAAGGCTATGATGTTCACCTTGTCATCATCCAGATGCTGCATCCTGATCTCTTCTGTTTGATGTTCACAGAAAGGACAGCGAGAGTCTCAATTCTTTATGCGCACACCTGTGTGCAAGCAGTCAGCAGGAAAACCTGAAAAACAATGAGCAAAGCAAACACACACATTAACATATTTTGATCAAAATCCAGAATCAGACAATCTTTATGGATCTTGAGGTTTACAAAGAAAAGAAGCCTCTTATATATATTAAGAGCTATAAAGTACGTACCCCTAATGGATTCTGTTAAGGGAAAGTCTATGCGCAGGCAGTTGAGACACTTCTCGGCACTGTGTGAATCTGTCAGTTGTGATGGAGAATGCGTTAGAGCAATGACAGTAAGCCCCTCCCTCTATTTTTCTGTTCACCCTCCACATGTTCGCTCCCCAGTTTTAAAGTTATAAAGAGTGAAAAAAGTGATATAACCTCATCTTTCCCAATTAAATTACTGCCCTGCCTTATTTCCTATCCATATAAAGCACAAAATAACGCATCAGTGACGTCTACAGAGAGCATAATAATAACGCATGTGGTGCGATGGAGCCGGAAATGATGCTGAACTGATGCCCGGATTAAAGTTTAAAAATGCTTTACACCCAACAGGTTATTTTAACACTTTTATACGAGCAGTATCACTAAAGAATATAACAATTAAGTCCAAGCAAAGTACATCTCTTTACAGAACTAAATGACATAAATGAATCAGCAAAGCAAGTTTAAAAATTAAAGTTTTACCGCTTTGTTGGGTTTGTGCCAGCCTCTGTGTATCCAGTTTATAATAAAGCTCGTGTCTACACCTCTTATTAAGTCCTTCAAAATTAAGTCCGCCTTCCTATCGGGGTGTGTTTTAAAGAAACCTAGACGTGCTTGGCGGCACGTTGCCCTGTCTTACTCATTCTTGACGAAAGCACACGATGCGTAAAGTTTCCGATCTGGGCCGATCACTTGTTAGGAAATGGCACAGCCAAGCTTCCGCTCAGCTGCAGAGAGAGAGAAAGGGGTGGATGTGCTCCTGGCCGCGTGCGGAGCGGAGTGATGGGCGAGCCAACGGTGAAAAGAGGCTCTGTGCTGGTTCGGTCGGCCGCCCACCGAAAACAAAAGGCAGTGTGCCCAGAACTCGGATACAAAGCCCGGTCATGCAGAAATCATGAGACCGGCTCAGTGGGTGGTTAACAAGAACCACCGTATTATGGATACGCCACTGGTCCCCCCAAATCCACCCGTAATTCTTCATCAGCTTTAATCTTTACAGTCCATCAAATCTCAGTCTGGAATTTAGCAAATTCTCTAGAAAACCTCTCACGCATCCTGGTTTCTTTTGTTTTGATAATTTAGATTTGGTGTGTCTTAATTACATCACCAAGTGCTTCCACTGCCCCTGGTATTGATTGGTTCAAATGTTTAGGATCAAAATACTTTAAAGTACCTAAATTAAAAGGAACTGAATTATCATATACATCTAACTATCTGATCTTAACTAATTACATTACTTTAATAATTTTTTTCCCCTGGAGTCTGTCACAAGGTAAACAGAGAGAGACAGACAACTACTCACTCTCACATTCACACCTATGATCAATTTAGAATCACCAGTTAATCAAACCCTGCTAACTGCATGTCTCTGGACTTTGGGAGGAAGCCAAAGCGAAACCTTACATTTGTTGGTGTCACTGTACAATAACAACATAGTTCAGTAAAAGTTATATAACAACGCTAGTCTACTGTCATTGTAAGAATGACATTGAGATTGAGCACGTAGAAATAAAATAGCACTAGTTGTGGAAGAGACACCAGAGGAGGTCGGTGCCACCCTATACCCCAATTATGGATACGCCACTGGTCCTTTTCTTTCTTTCTTTCTTAAGAACAAAAAATTCAATATATTATTACAAACAGTCCAAATTAAAGTCACCTCAAAGGTCAGTTTGAGGTGATGAGGTAGTTTTAGTGAAAGGTAAAATTTTATTGTGTTAGCTACCACCTGCAGTGGTTTCTGATAATTACCAAAACAAACAATGAAGTAAGTTTTAAACAATGTCTCCAAAGCTTTCTGACAGTCAGTTTATTTTAAGATTATGAACTCATGCCTGTGGTTCTTATGAAGCCATTACACACTGTTTAAGAATTGAGGAAATCCTGGATTGCATGAGAACACTATTATTCACACAGGCCAGACCCAAAAAAGGACTTAAACATGAGTTATGTTTTAACATTTTTTTTTTTTTCATTTGCAAAATACCTTAAAGCCAATAAGTTTAATGGGCATCAGTGTTTTGGAGATCCGTCCTCCAACACTAAGCTGTGATATAGTTTTCTCGACTTTGACTTGTGGCGTCACTTCAGTTGTGACAGCCTACAGAGGAATCACAACTACTGATCTCGAAATAAGTAAACGCTAAAACAGGAAGTTAAAATGGCAACGTGCAGATATTCAGGTTCAAGTCTTTCAGTGCCTTAAGGGCTTGTAAAAATACTGTTTGTGCTTCTAAAACCACACCTGCCAGCATCTCTTCTTCTGCTGGTTCAATTAGTAAGGAAAAGCTGCAGCATCTTCTCTAGTAATTTAGTCTGAGTGAGCAAATTATAAAACATCTGAGCAACCAGATGAGTGATAGTGAAGAAGGAAACAATGAAAGGCTCGCTCAGCCTGACTCGCTATCACAGATTTGAGAAGAGATACCGTTCATAATGCTAACTTACAATAATTTCCTGGAAATTTGTCTAATCCATCTTAAATCAACCCTTTGCGCTAACACTTTGTAAATGACCTCATTAATACTTTGTAAAGTGTTTTGTAAACTTATGAGTGGCTATTATATTGTTGGAGCTTGGACCCAGTGGATGCTTTTATTCTGAAAGTCACAGAGCGACAAGGTGCCGTAAATCAAGTGGCATAAACCATATAGCAGAAGCGCGAGTTTTAATGCACAGAGAGTAGTGATGGGATTTCCGGCTCTTTTTAGAGAACCGGCTCTTTCGGCTCCGAACCGGCTCTTCAGCTTGTTTTGTTGCTTTAATTAATTTATTATTAACAATTATATAAAATTATGCACAAAAGGAATTACTAATGTAAAAAAAAGTGGTTTTATTTATATATGTTTATATATAAATATATGAGGTGGCCCCTAGAGACAAAGCATGTACAAATTCCAAAGCACATTTCTAGCGTTAACTGAACTTCCAAAACAGAGCTACCTAGATCACTTAAATTACACAATTGAAAGCATATGTGTATTGTTTGTGTATTTATACACAAGCACTCATATATATTCAAATAATTTTAAAAAAAAAATGTTCATTTACCTGTTACTACCACACACCAAATCAGGTCGTTGGTACTTGCTGGCTTGTGTAGCCACTAGGTAACAAAAGCTCAACACTGCGCCCTAGCATCCTGGCACACTTCTGTTGTGTTTTGTACGTGTTTTGGAGTTTGTACGTGCTTTGTCTCTAGGGGCCATCGTAAATCTACTTTTATTTATTCACTCCACATAAAATGTAATAAATAAATCATATATTACAAAAACCAACTATTCACAGTTCAGCTTTTAACTATTTAAAATTTCAGCTTTTTCCTTTTAAACAAATTTAAAGTGAAACAACACAAAACACTGCAAATCACAACACAATTAAATATAAATTAAAATATGAAAACAAAAAGAACATGCTTATTCTCTGTCATATGGGCCTGCATGAATAAACTTTCTGAATCCTTTATCATCTGCAACTGAAAATAGTTGTGGATGATTACTATACCTTTCTAATGTGAAGTTGTCCCTGGCTCTCTTTCTCTGTCTCTCCCTCCTCTGTTCCTGTGCTACTGCAAGTGTAACTACCGCCCCTTCCCCTCTTTCCAGCGCAAAGCACAGGGCTCGCGTGAGGAGTGAAGCGGAAAAAAAGTGCGAGAGAGAGGGTGAGAGAAAAAAAGAAAGAAAAAACCCACAGCTCGCAATAAGGAGCCGGCTCGCGTCGTTCACGTCAAAGAACCGGCTCTAAGAGCCATTTCGTTCGCGACCGACACATAGTAGAGAGAAGGTGTGCTCTATGGTTAATGGACGGGAATGGGAAAAAGAATGGCTATTAAGGTGCAACACTGAGTTGAAAGCAGTTTCTTAGCACCTGGTTGATGAGGGAACAAGGTTTGTAACAAAGTTTGTCCTGTGGATATGTACTTTGTTGTTTTACGGAGCATATAGCTGCTGACTGCTACTAAGGATAAAGGCTAAGTTTTCACCCACTAGAGGGTGCTAATGTACCTCATCATGTTTAGGCAGCGATGCAACGATTTCATGTATATGCAAAATTTGTTCCACTGTTATATGTTATGTAAGTTAAAGATAATTACTTTGTGATTAATGAATAAGTCAAAAGGTTAAAGGTAACACACTGTTTGATTTACTAATAGTCTTTTCTGTATGTTGTAGCTCTTACGGTGTGTTCACATACACGGCTGTTTAATAAAAGGATTGTGAACCATCAGTTTGTGAGACCAGCTTTTCAATCGGGGATGCCACAGTAAGAGCTTGACCCCAGCTGAGAAGAGCTCCATCCCACGCTCAGCATCGAGGTCCCAGTTCCAGGCTATAACTCCTCGGAAATGATTGAACTCCCTCCTGCTTAAACTAAAGAATGTATATGTAGAAATGTTTAGCTTATTTTAGAGTTTAGAAATGTGTTAACATAGAATGTAGAATTATTGTAGAGACACTGACACTGCCCTCAATGTAATAAAGGCCTGATGGTGTCCTGAATTTAGGAGCAGAGTATAGGATACCCTCCCCAGTTGAACTGTGAAAGTAAAACAGAGAGGAGTTAATCCTGAGAGGAAATTCCCCAGAGAATGTTTGGGTGGGGGTCTCAACATTTGACCTGGATAACTGTGGTCTGGAAGGGAAATGGGTTTTTTATGACCTCTAGGGAGTCACCTACACCCACAGTGTTTTAACTGTCACGCACACTCACTTACGTGCACACACATACACACAGGTATGCGTACACAGTCACACACGAGCACTCACATAGACACAGAGTTTGCAGCACACCGTAGGGGGGTTTTATGATGGGGACGCCTCTATAAAGCTGGCTGTAACTAACAAAGGGGTGAAGATTTTGCAGAGGGACACACCGGCCTCGTCTTCCCTTCTAGAAGTGCATGCTTAAATGAAGATGAATAAAGATGAATAAAAGTTTTGTGAAAATGACTACTGAGTTCCGGTGCCATCTCTGGAAGTTTCGACGAATAAAAGAACAGGGGTAAAACTGATTTCGTAACATATACCAGTTAACCACTCCCACATTTCTACCTGTGAAACGGCAAGACGGTGGAATCATCTCAAGGAAATAATGAACGAGATTCCTCCACAGCTAGAATGTGAAGTCGGCCTTTTAATTGGCTACAGTTGCTCTAAGGCATTAGCTCCAAAGCAGGTGATCTTAGGAGGTGAGAACGAACCCTGTGCAGTTCGCACAGCATTGGGCTGGAGTATTGTAGGCCCGACATCATCTTATGGTGACTCTTCTAGCATGTCTACTGTGTGTCACAGAGTTGCAGTTAAAGAGCTTCCCCTAGTGACTCCAGCTGATGTAATCAAGGTCCTTGAGTCTGACTTTAAGGACGACAACAAGGATAACAAGTCAGTGTCTCAAGATGACATCCTCTTTCTGAACATGTTAAAGGAAGGCATTTACAAAAACACTGAAGGACATTATGAAATGCCACTTCCATTTAAGGAGAGACCCATCCTACCAGACAATAAGCAAATGGCCACTGTGCGACTTCAAAGCCTCAAAACCAAACTGTCAAAGGACCAAAGGTACAAGGAACAGTACATAAAGTTTATGAGTGAAATATTGGAAAAGGGTGATGCAGAGGAAGTGCAGAATGAAGCTAAAGAAGGAGAAAGATGGTATATCCCTCACCACGGGATATATCACCCCCAAAAACCAGACAAACTCAGAGTAGTGTTCGACGCCTCCGCAAAATACAGAGGTACCAGTCTTAATGATCATTTGCTGTCAGGCCCAGATTTGCTGAATAGCCTTAATGGTGTTCTCATCAGGTTTAGAAGGCATCAAGTTGCATTATTATGTGACGCTGAAAAAATGTTCCACCAATTTCACGTGTATGAAGCAGACAGAGACTATTTAAGATTTTTATGGTGGGAAAATGCGCAATGAACACTGAGCCCCAAGAGTTTCGGATGAAGGTGCACCTTTTCGGTGCTATGTCCTCGCCAGGGTGTGCAAATTATGGACTAAAGCATCTTGCTAAAGAAAACGAGATACAGTTTCCTCTTGCATCTCAATTCATAATGAAGGATTTCTACGTGGACGATGGTGTGACAAGCACTGCAAGTGTCAAAGAAGCAATACAGCTCACTCAGGAGGCTCAGACACTCTGTGCGTCAGGTGGCCTCAGACTACACAAGTTTGTAAGTAATGACAAAACTGTGTTAGAAAGCATTCCAGCATCTGAACGTGCCTCCCCACAGCAAGCATGTGACCTGGCTTTTAATGACTCTAAATTTGAAAGAGCTCTAGGCATTCACTGGCACATTGGCTCAGACACACTCAGGTTTCATTTTCGCCCCAATGTTCAACCTTCTACAAGCGTGGCATCCTATCTATGGTTGCATCCCTTTACGACCCATTAGAATTCATCTCTCCTTTTGTACTTACAGGCAAAAGAGTGCTTCAAGAGACATGCAAACAAGGCACAGGTTGGGATGACCCCCTTCCAAGCAAATTAAGGCCAATGTGGGATAACTGGAACAGTGACTCGAAGAACTTAGAGAAAATCGTAATACCACGCTATTATGTCCCTAAAGACTTTGGCCCGATTGTAAAAACAGAGTTGCATCACTTTTCTGACACAAGTTCATACGGCTATGGTCAGTGTTCATATTTAAGACACGTAAACAAAGATGGTAAGGTGCATTGTGATTTAGTCACAGCAAAGACCAGAGTTGCTCCCATCAAGGTAACAACAATACCAAGACTCGAACTAACCGCTGCTGTTGTCTCCATTACTGTAAGTAACAACACAAAAGATGAGCTTGGATTGACACAGATAGAGGAGTATTTCTGGACGGACTCTAAGGTAGTTTTAGGCTACATTAATAATGATGCAAGATGTTTTCACACATTTGTCTCCAATAGAGTTCAGAGGATAAGGCTCAACTGCTCTCCCCAGCAGTGGAGATATGTCCCTTCTGAGGAAAATCCTGCAGACAGGTAACCTTAGGTGCAAGTAAGCTCATCATATCCGACTGGTTCAAAGGGCCACAGCTTCTATCGGAAAAGGAAATGCCTCCATCTGCAGACATCGACATGAACTTGGGGACCCAGAGGTTAAGAAAGTACAGGCACTGAACACGCTCAAAACAGAGAAAAAAGGTTTATCAGACAAGTTAACAAAGTTTTCCTCATGGTACAAAGCCACCCAAGCCATAGCTCGACTCCTTTGCTGTGCCAAGGGAGACAAAACAACAGGCCATAGTACAAGAAAGACAAAAGGCACAATGTGTTATTCTAAAGGACACACAAGCAAGTGAATATGCAGAGGAGATAAGGTTGCTAAAGAACGGTAAACCACTTCAACACAAAATTAAACTGTTTCAAATGGACACTTTTCTTGATACTGATGGACTCCTTAAGGTGGGAGGAAGACTTAAAGATGCTTCATTCTCCTCCATACTGAAACACCCAGTGATAGTTCCAAAAGGTCACCATGTCACTCAACTAATAATAGATCATTTCCACAGTAAGGTGCAGCACCAAGGGAAAGGTTTTACAATCAATGAGATCAGAGTGAATGGATTTTGGATTCCAGGCATCAACAAGGCCATGGCAAATTTTATACACCAATGTATGAAGTGTCGCAAACTCAGAAGAGGCACAGAGGAACAAAAGATGTCTGATCTCCCAACACAGCACTTAGATCCATCTCCACCATTTACATTCTGTGGAATGGACTGTTTTGGTCCTTTTTCTAACCAAACAAGCTCGCAAAGAGCACAAGCGTTATGGACTTCTTTTTACATGCCTTTGCTGCAGAGCAGTGCACATAGAAATGTTGGACAACATGACTACAGACGCCTTTATCAATGCGCTCCGCTGTTTTATAGCCATAAGAGGAGCAGTCAGTGAGATAAGATGCGATCAAGGAAGCAACTTTGTCGGGGCTAAAAATGAGTTACAGGAAGCTTTAAAACAAGTGGACTCCAACCGCGTTACCACATTTCTTACAGAGAAGCAGTGTGACTTCAAAATGCACACTCCTCATTCAAGCCATACAGGAAGTGTATGCGAGAGACAAATCAGGACAGTTCGAAACATTCTGCGCTCTACAATTTCACTTTCATCTGGCAGAATGGATGACACATCGTTAAGGACATTATTTTATGAGGCAATGGTGATTGTCAACAGCAGGCCTGTAACGGTGGACAACCTAAGTGACCCAAGCAGCCCAGAGCCCTTGATGCCAAATCACCTGCTTACTATGAAGTCAAAGATATCCCTGCCCCCTCCAGGCACATTCATCAAAGAGGATATTTATGCACGTAAAAGGTGGCGGCAGGTGCAGTACTTATCAGAACAGTTTTGGTCATGTTGGAAAAGGGAGTATCTATCCAACATCGCAACAAGACAGAAATGGCACACTCTAAGGAGAAACTTGCAAGTTGGAGATGTTGTCATGGAGAAGATGGATGATCTACCCCGCAATGAATGGAGATTAGCACGTGTAATGGACACAGTAACTGACAAGGACGGACTTGTAAGAAAGGTAAAGATTTGCTTTGGACAAAAAGGGACTGAGAAAGGACAATGTTCTAGTAAACGTTCTATAGTGGAACGCCCGGTGCAGAAACTGGTTTTGCTATTAGAGACTGTTTAACTGCACTCTAAAGTATAAGGTTCACTTTCTTTAATGGCGCTATGTGTTATCATACAGTTTAATGGTTATGGGTCATTTCTTCATTAGGAAATCATTATCGCTTCAGTTAATTCCCAGTTAAGCTCTTAATGATTTGGTGGGAGTGTAAATGACCTCATTAATATTTTGTAAAGTGTTTTGTAAACTTATGAGTGGTTATTATTAGGGGTGCAACAATACTTGTATCGATATTGAACCGTTTGATACAGTGCTTTCAGTTCAGTACGCATGTGTATCGAACAATACAAAATTTATTTGATCAACTTTTCTTCTGACGATGCTGTCTGTCTTGAGCGCTCATTGGATCTGCGCTGAACGCAGATTCACTGAGCGCAGGGCAAGCTAGCAGACAGAAGTTAAGCTCTTGTTGCAACATGGCAAATTGAACCTCCCCCACCCTCATTCAGATCTGGCGTTTGGAACTATTTTGGTTTTCATGTGAAGTATGACCCTGAAGGTAAGCGCGTCATGGACAAAAGTAAAACAGTATGTTGGATGCGCCACGCAATGCTCAATTACATGGGTGGGAACTAGTGCGTTAGTGCAGTTAGCTCGTTCGTCAACGAAAATTTGCCGTGTTGTGGCGTTAACATCATTTCAACGAGATTAACGCTGACAGCACTAGTGGGAACACAACGAATATGACTGCACATTTACTCTGACATCATCCTAGTGCAAAGACAAGTGGAAGCAGACAAAAACAACAAGCAGCATGCTACAAACTTTACCCGAGTCATTTAGGCAGCCGTTAGCACATGATTCTCCTTATGGGGACCTGATATGTTTAATATGCTGCTGAGAATATAGCCCAGAAGAAGCGTATAGTATAGCTTTTATTTTGGAAAGAGCCATTTCTCTGTAATAAACTCTCTTTTCCAAAGATGAGTGATTTCTCGATCAGATAGATTTATTTTTTACTTTGTTGATTCAGCAACATTAAATTTAAAAACTGTACCTTTGAGTTAAAATATATATTTATAATTTTAATAAATGACAAATTAAAAAGGCATGAACTTTTTTTTTTGTATCGAAAAAATATCGAACCGTGACACCAAAGTATCGAATCGAACCGAACCGTGAATTTTGTGTATGTTGCACCCCTAGTTATTATATTGTTGGAGCTTGGACCCAGTGGATGCTTTTATTTTGAAAGTCACAGAGCGACAAGGTGCCGTAAATCAAGTGGCATAAACCATATAGCAGAAGCGGGAGTTTTAATGCACAGAGAGACAAACAAAGTTTGTCCTGTGGATATGTACTTTGTTGTTTTACGGAGCATATAGCTGCTGACTGCTACTAAGGATAAAGGCTAAGTTTTCACCCACTAGAGGGTGCTAACGTACCTCGTGATGTTTAGGCAGCGATGCAACGATTTCACTTATATGCAAAAATTTGTTTCACTGTTATATGTTATGTAAGTTAAAGATAATTACTTTGTGATTAATGAATAAGTCAAAAGGTTATAGTCTTTTATTCTGTATGTTGTAGCTCTTACGGTGTGTTCACATACACGGCTGTTTAATAAAAGGATTGTGAACTATCAGTTTGAGAGACCATCTTTTCAACCGGGGATGCTACACACTTAATGATTTACACTATCAGAACTCGCTGTTTGTCTATAGAAGGAAGTCAATTCCACCAAAATTGTGATTGTGCTTCGTAGATATTGCCAAAGGTTTAAAAACATTAACTTGTGTTTTTGAATTTGTCTTCTATCAGAAAATTAATTTCAGTTTTGTTCTGACAGTCTTGGTTTGTAATGCAGTTCATTTGAAAAGTAGAAGTTATGAAACAATTTCATTTCTTCCATTTTCTGTAGCAGCATGTTGAAAACAATAAAGGTACCTTACAACACTTCTTGCAAAATGTGGTATCAGTTACTGTGTATAGTGTCGTAAGCAGGTGGCAAAATGTTTACTTGATCCTGAATTTGTAAGTTTGCTCACTTCCAAATTAATTACAGTCTCGATTTTTAAAATCCAGGACTGAGTAAAATAAGGATTTGAACTTTTTTTTTTTTTAGTGAGCAAACCTACACATTCAAAATCTGATGAATGTTTCCAGCACCTTGCTGAATCCATGAAAACAATGCTGAAAACAAGTAGCAACCAGGTGCTGCTAATCAAATGCATTTGGCTAACTGATCTAAAGGACTTTGAGGCAACAATTGCTGTGATTTGGTGCTATATAAATTAAATTTAATTGAATTAAAACTTAGCATTTTAAATGTTAAAGGTATGACACTACAGTCAGAAAAACTGAGTTGTGCTACATGGTAGCACAACTTAGGTTTGCAAAGTTTCATCTGAATGTACCACAAGATCTCTGGAACAAGATAAGATAAGATAACCTTTATTAGTCCCACACGTGGGAAATAAGTTTTGTCACAGCAGGAAGTGGACAGTGCAAAAGTTGT
This sequence comes from Neolamprologus brichardi, assembly GCF_056152115.1. NCBI lineage: Eukaryota > Metazoa > Chordata > Actinopteri > Cichliformes > Cichlidae > Neolamprologus > Neolamprologus brichardi. Next base: position 17,707,764 of record NC_142114.1, on the reverse strand, counting down.
GAAGCAAAAATTAGAACACAATAAGAATAAATACAGCACACAACTGTACAGAATAAAATAAAATACTATATACAGTAAAATAAAATAGAATAAAATATACAACAGGATAAAAATAGAATACAAATGCTGTATACAACTGAGTAAAAATACAACGATGCCAGAAAAGAGTATTGCACTTAGTGTTATTGCACATGTGTGTTTGATCAGTTAGTCAAGTCTTTGTTGTGGAGTCTGGCAGCAGTGGGGAAGAAAGACCTGTGAAATCTCCGTCCCACACTGCGGGTGCCGCAGTCTGCCACTGAAGGAGCTGCTCAGTAGGGCTGCACGATATTAGGAAAACCTGCGATGTGTGATAACTGTGATCAATATTGCGATAACGATATGACTTGCGATAAAATAAAGAAAGAAAGCTGCTGTATTAGCAGTGCAACAACAAAGTGCACTTTAACATTGAAACATTGCCCCCATAAAAAATTTTGAGTCTTCTTTAAGATCCCAGCTGGCTAGCACCTCATGTAATACACAGGCTATATTTTCACTAGTGTGAGAGTCTGGAAAATACACAGTCTCTAGAAAAAGTGTTTTCAGTTCAAAGTCTTTGGTGAGGAAGTGCACTATGAAACTCATATATGGTTCCGTTGTACGACTTGACCATAGGTCTGTAGTTGTTGCGTAGTTTTCAGCTTGGCTCAGTTCAAACATGACGGTCTTGCGGCATGTTTCGTACATTTGTGGAATGGCGACATGGGAAAAGTAGTTTTGTGAGGGGATGCGGTATCTCCGGTCCAATTTATGTATCAGACTGGTGAAGCCCTCTCTGCTAACTGTATTTATAGGCATCATGTCTTTGTCAAAAAATGTGTAATGGCCTCTGTTATTTCTTTGTACCGCTTCGACGTTTTCTCATAAGGAGTTCCACTTGAAAAAACACGGCATAACCACACAATCACCTCATTCCACCTGTCAGTCATGATGGAGGCAGGTTACTGATTTGGAGGGTCACTGAGTAAACCATGAATTCCCCTGTATATCAAAATATTCTAGAGTCAAATGTGAGGCCATCTGTCTGACAACCAAAGCTTTACTTAAACTGGGTCATGTAACAGGACAATGATCCCAAGCATAGCAGAAAATCTAAGCAAGAGGGGCTGAAAAAGTAAATAATCCAGATGTTGCAGTGGCCCAGTCAAAGTCCAGAACTCAAACTGTCTGAAATACTGTAGCAGGACGTTAAGAAAGCTATGCATGAACAAATGCCTGCAAATGTCAATGAACTGAAGCAACACTGGAAAGAAGAGTAGGGCAACATTTCCCCCACAGTGGCCCAACAGTCTAATAAAGTCAAACAGAAACCAGTTGCTGCTAAAGGTGTTTCTACAAGTTACTGAAAGATGGGCGTAGTTTTCTCCATGCAGCTTCTGCATTTTGTCTAAGAATTTCTTAAATACATCATTACTCTGTCAGTGCGCCCCAGGGTGGCTGTGGCTACAATGTAGCTTGCCATCACCAGTGTGTGAATGTGTGTGTGAATGGGTGGGTGACTGGATGTGTAAAGCGCTTTGGGGTCCTTAGGGACTACTAAAGTGCTATACAAATACAGGCCATTTACCATTTTACTTCCCCTGCTGAATTTGCAATTTTCCTCACTTCCAAAGAAATATCAACCAGAATATTAACCATAAATACATAATAAGTATTTGATCCACAAAGCAAAGCATGATTCAGTAATTGTGGGAGAAACCGTTGTTGCTGAGACATTTCTTGTAGTTGGTCACCAGGTTTACCCACATTTCAGGAGGGACTTTGGCCCACTTGTCTTTATAGAAACTCGTTTGATCGTGTAGGTCTCTTGGTTGCTGCTTAGGAACTTGAAGCTTCAGCTCCCCCCACAGTGTTCCTCAGGATAGGGATATGGAAACGCCACTCCCGTGACCTCAATGTGCTTCTTCTTCTGTAGTCACTCCTTGGTTGTCTTGACAGTATCTTTTTGACCATTGTCATGCTGGATGACCCATCCATGACCTATCTTCAGTATTCTGGCTGAGTGAAGGAGCTTTTCCTACACATGTCCATTGGCCCCTCAATATGGTGAAGTCCTCCTGTACCCTTGGCAGAGAAACAGCCCCAAAGAATAATGTTTCCACCTCCGTGTTTGACTGTTGGGCTGGTGTTCTTTGGGTCATATCATTTCTTTTTCTCCAAACACACTGGGTTGACTTAGTGCCAAAAAGCTCATTTTATGTTTCATCTGACCACAACACTTTCCCCCCAGCCTTCTCTGAATTATTTAGACGTTCACCTTAGAACATAAGACTGGCCTTTAGATGTGCCTTTTTGAACAGGTGGACTTTGTGTGTGTGTGTACCTTAAATTTGGTAACATTCTTGAATACTTATCTAACACATCCTCTAATCCGTACTGCCAGGAAAAACATTCAACGGGGGAAATAAATGTTAGAAAACATTGCTAGAGGTATTTTTTAAGATAAAGCATTGTGTCCTAAACAAGTGTATTGCACGAAAAGTGGTGTGTTATGGAAGAACATCATTTTGTATATAGTAGCTGGCAAGATTTAGACTCTTTACTCATGTGAAAGTTATTATCCTACTTAGGGGGTTTAATGGTGCAAATGCTTGGGAACAAAATACTTCAAAGTAGCTACATTAAAAAGAACTATTATGCATGATTATTAATTATTATCAATCATGGTGGTGACATGGTATTGATTTAGAGGGGCAGCTTGTGGTCACTGAGTTGTCCATGAATTCCTAAATATACCAAAGTATTAAAGAGTCAAATGTGAGGCCATCTGTCCGACAACTAAAGTGTCACCAAAACTGAGGTTGTGCAAAAGGACAATGAACCCAGTGAACTCAACCACAGCAACAAATCTACATGATACTACAAGATAATGGCTGAAAAAGAAGAGAATCAACGACAAAGGCCAGACCTCAACCTGACTGAAATACTGTAGCAATATCTTAAGAGAACTAATGCCTCCAGACTTCAGTAAACTGAAGCAACACTATAAAGAAGAGTGGGGCAACATTTCCACACAGTGATCTAAGACTCTGATAAACTCATACAGAAACCAATTGCTGGTATTTCATGTGTTTTTCTGAGGTAGTATTTTCCTGATTTTAAGACCGGACAGATGATTATATTTATATCCTGATAAGTAAACCATTTGAATGCTCAACTAGTTAAGGAACCACGTATGCTGCCACACAGGAAAGGCCTTGCTTATTGCAGAAAACTGTCAAACCACATTCTGCATTTATTCCAGTAGCATGGCTCCATACTAAAGATAACATTTCATATATCTCCCTTTGGGCATCAATGCTTTTAAGCTTATTAGCTGTGGGTGAACATAGGTTATTAATGTTAAGATTGTGGGTCATGTGGGTTAGGAGGTCATTTCTTGTACTGTAAAGATCTGACAGACTGTGGAGGGATAGTACACTAACTAGTGCAACACTGCCACCTCATGTTTCAGATTTGCTATTGATCCAAAAGAGCATTTTTTTTTACTAACGATTGTAAACACTCCTACTTATTCATTTAGCTGATATTTATAGAGCAGAGGCTCTTACAAACTTATAAATAATTAGAATAACAAGGTTTATGTTTCAGACACTTTTTTCAGTCAACTCAAGTCAAGTCAATCTTAGACAGAGTTCGAGTAGGCATTTATCAGATCCACAATAAACTGAAAGAAAATGTGATGCATAGTTTGATGCATACTGCCTGGGTCTCCAGCTTTAGAAACTTTGCATGTAGTGAACAGTCTTTGAATCAAACAAGCAATAAATGAAAACTAATTTTGAGCAGATATCATGCTTAACTTTAGATGATTAAGCGTATATTTTCTACAAGCTTACGTCAGGATTGATAAAGTTCTCATTGTAACCTTCTTGATTAATTTATTGGGGTTTCAGTCACCCGTTCATTAAAACTTCTCACACTTCCCTCTCAGGGGGAGTTCAGTTGGTGCACACCCACCTCTGATGAAATCCATTCCTGGTGTAACTTCCACATGCTACACAGTTCAGTTTATGACATAAATTTGGGTGTAGCACCAGCTATGCACCAATACACCCCATACAGTCTCTTTCTACATCACTGGCCAATTACTCTTACATGCCTTTATTGTATCCTCTGGTCAGTTTTGATCTGGGCCAACTATAAGAGAAGAACCACGTCCTCCATTCAACTCACTTCTATGTGAGGCGCACTTTGGAAGGGATACATTTTTTAAGTCCCAGGCTCTCCCTTTTTGAAATAAGACTAAAATGCCTTTATTTGTACAGCAAGGTTAAAAGAAACACATTTGGCACACAGGTCTTCAACGGGGAATAAAACATGAGTCAATGAACAATGAATGTTTCCTGAATAGGTGGAATACCACTTAATGTTTCAGAGAGCAGGAAGAGTGTATTTGATATCCAAAAACACTTATTTTGGAGTAAAATATCTATTATTACAGGATATCATGTTCCGTTTTGCCAAACACAAACAGACGTGGATTTAAAAATAAATTACATTTTAAAAACTCGTGCAAACTTCAAAGTGTGTGTTCAAAGCAGTGGTATGAAACCTTTCATGTGGGATTTCAATGAGTTCCCGACAATCACTGAAATTGCGGCTCAGATTTGAAGCAGGAACCTTCTTGTTATGAGACAACCGAGCAATCCACTGAATCAGTCCTGTCACAGATCTTGTGATCCTTGTCAAGTAACCCTCTGTTCCATGCATTATTTGCAGTGTATATGACCACATCTGTGCTGCTTTATTCTTACACTGTCTGGAGATTTTCCCACAATCCTTAAGAAAACGATAGGTTGATGTCTTCAAGGGAACCTGGACAAATTTAGTGGGAACACAACTGAAGACGGTACCAAGTTACCCCTTGAACCTTTGTCCTATATATCTACTGTATAAGACACCACCCTCCTTGATCTGACTCATGCCAATGGATCTGAAGCATTCTGATTACATTTAGCACCTATACAGTAGTATAATATTTTCATATAATTTGGATCACATTAGAGAAAATAATCAAATTCCAAGCCAGAGAATGATACTTCAGGTGTTTTTACTGTGGTTTGGTATAAAAACTGTTCAAATTGGACTAAAAAAAATAATGTAGGGTCCAATTATTTTTAACTATTCTATACAGCGAGTAAATGACAATAGTGCACCCTTGTGGTAAAAAGGGAGATTTCAACAAAATCAGCCTCTGACCTCAGTGCTACTGCCACTCCGTGGAAACAAAAAGAAAAATTGATAAATAACAGTGGGTGCTACCATTCAGTCTACCAGGTCGAGGTTACCGAGATTTAAACTCTTCAGAGATCTGTAGTAGATGCACCTATGGTATCAATGTGAAAATTCTACATCCCAGCTTTCTGAAGTTATCACATTCAAACTTAGGTGTTCATGCCGCCCTGGGTGACAAGACCGCATCAGCATTTTGCAGCTGAGGGGTAACGAATATATCTGAGAGAATTAAATAAACTTAGTTACTCATGAAGGCCTTGCTGATACTAAATAACAGAACTGAAAACCTGCTACTGATATTCAAGTGAACTTTAAGACGAAAGCAGGCAGATATGTAACAAGGCCAATGTGAACAAAAGTTTTTGTCAGATAAAGATTTAGAGCATTTTTGTTCATTAGTTATTGACTTCTGGGTTCACATTTTAGATATAATTACACTCTAAAAGGTAGTTGTAAGAGCACACTCAATTTATTCAGCTTACTGATTTTAAATGCTGAGAAAATAATAAAAAGAATATGAACTTTTTAGATAATAACATGATCGTTTTGAATTACAGATGGGAAAAAAAGAACTCAATTGATTTGTGAAATTGATTTATTTGCTCTCTGGTGACTCACAAGTCAATCCAAGACAGCAGAATACTGAACAACTTCCTGAAATAAAGCTGCACTGGTATTTATTAAATCAACCACACCAAAGACCAGTTTATAACAGAGGCAGGAAACACATGTTTAAGCTTTAAAACGGCGCTTGTTGTGCGTGTTTTTAGTTTGTAAGACCAGTGCTAATAATGAAAGGGTAACAGTTGTAAAGACATTTGTAGGCAGATGAAAGAGGTTGCAAGTAATAGTCCTGCAGCCACCTGTCATGACGGGTTAGTTCAGATCTTTCCAGGGAAACTTCCGTTTTCTATCTGGTCATCCCATTTAGAAACCTGCAGAAGACATTAAAGAAAACATGAGGCTTAAGTGTAACTTACGCCTACCAGCAGCATTCTTAGCCTTGGAAATGGTGATGAGACACAACAGTCTCACACAAGTTACATGTGATGTAGAAACTGTTTCAAAACATCAACTGCAAACAAGGTTTCCAGCTTTGACTGCAACACATGCAGCAGCGAGAACTTTGTGTCACAACGGTAAATGTGATGAAACGCAAAAGCCTAATGTGCTTAAAGAGCCCCAAACTCCTGTTTACTCCAGAACAGTCATTCGGGGAAAAAAAAGTGGAAGTACAGGGAAACAAACTGTGGCAGTCAGAGACATCTGCAGTTTCTTCTTAAACTTACCCAGCTCATAGGGCAGAGGCTCTTGTAAACCTTCTGGTACCACTCACATGGAGAAACTTCCTGGCCTTTGGCTGACAGAGCTTTGTTGCACCTGTGGAAGTCTGCAAGAACAAAAAGGGTACAGGGTTTACTTAAATGATAAAAGTCTTCTTGAAGACAAATAGTACCGGCATGAAGCAAAACTAAGAGCTCATTGTGAAAACAGGTTAAAGCTTTTCTGTTTACATAAAACATTTTAAAATGAACTGGTGTTTACATTTGCTGAAGTACCTAATATGAACACTGAATGCTTGGAGGAGGGGAATATGTCTTTTTTGTCCTTCTCAATGGCTTCTCTTCAGGATTTGTTTGATATGTTTCAACTTCCTGAATAACAATACCTATTGTCTGTCCAGTGCAGCAGCTGCTGTTATTGCACTGATTTTTATCTATTTTTTTTTTTTTATCTAACACATTTATCTGAAAAAAAGAGAAGAAACACAGAAAGATAACAGCCAGAAAACAGTCAGGTTAGAGTGTTAATATTAAGTAAAGTTTTGTTATGGTTTATTTACAAAAAGGTTTAAAGTCCCTATCTGAGAGCGAGTGAACTTTTAAAGAATGTTTGGCGGTCTTGTCACCAAGTCAAGTATCTTTTACTCAACATACTAGCTCTTCATTTAAAAAAAATCCTTTCAGGATTAATTTAAGTACTTAATCGCTAAGAAATTGGTTTTTACATATCAGTTAAAAAAAACATAGCAATCCAAGTATAACATATAGCATATCATTATACTTGGGATGGATTGTGTTACATTGTAACATTGGGCTTTATAATATATACTTTGAGGCTCATATAGGGAAGTTTGAAAATTATGCATGAATTAAGAGTACCAATTCCAGTCATCAGTCTCTCCCCCTCCATTTATTTATATTTTGCTTCCAAGGAGTCAGACTTTGTCATTTTTAAAGTTGTCTTGAGTAACAGTTCTGCAGCCTTTCTGAAGACCTTTCAAAGTTTCTTTTGACATTGGCTGTTTTTCGCTCATTATTAGTCCAGTCCTTGTACATGAACATTTCCAGAGGAATATTTTTTTGGTTTCTTTGTTTAGCCAACTAACACTGACCTATAAAAGCATTAAAAAGGTCAAGGGAGGGACCAGTGTTGCATCCACACATAACAACAACTCAGCAAAGAACCAATTTCAGATTGCATTTTTGGCACTTTGTTACTAGCACCAGTCACTGATTCCCATTTTTTAAGTTACATCTAAGAACCAGATCTTTTAAGTTTTCTGCTATTTTCTACAGCAAATGACCAGTATCATGTCCTTAAGAAAGGAAACATCAAGCAATGACCTGACAGATGCATCTGGACCGACTGTCAACAAGGGACATATGGGAGGAAAGAAAAGCGTATCTTTTTTTTTTTTACCTTAAATACTGTATTTCCATGTTTGTTTACATGTTCCAATGAACTGCTCACATTTCCCATTTCCATAGCACAAAGTAAATAAATAAAAAGTGTTTTTGCGCAGTACTAAAAATAGCCCCATACGCGCATCCGAAGTGCATGTCCTGTTGTGTTAAGACAGTTCTGGTCAGGTTAATGTATGATAATGTGTGATCACAGCACAGCAGTCCTCACCCAGGTAGTTTTGGAAGCAGTTTCGGGTCTGGTTGGTGTTTGGGAATCGGGCGTCAAACGGAGCCGTCTTGTAGTTCTTGATCTTATCTGACACGGCTTCGGCCATTTTTCTATCCTTCAGTCAGTGGGAGGTTTAAACGATGTTGAAACAGGGCACGGCCTAGGTTAGCCTGCAGGGGAAACAGGAATAAAAAGGTGTAAGACAAACGAGACATTTAACTAGTGTTAGCTATCACAGAGGGAACAACGTTAGTTAACCGAGCTACTAGACGTTTACAGTCTCATTGCTACTAATTCAGATACACACAAATTACATGTTTTGAGGATATAAATCTATTGTCATAAGCACACAGGTCGATATACAAATGAGCCCAGTCAACGTAATCAGACAAAATAACTCAGGCAATAGGTTATCGCTAGCCGTTAGCTCAAAGCTAACGAGTTAATCTGTGTGTATACGGCCGTAATTAACACGCAGCACTTAAACCGTTTTAAACGTCAAAGAAACGCTGGAAAGACACATTTAAAGGTTCAAAAAGTTAAGGTTAGAAGAACAGCATACTACGAAGTTATGAATAGCTAACCTTGGGACGCTTCTTCAACGTGTCCTCTCTAGAAAAAAATGTCCTTCCTCCCCGACGCGCAAGGCACGCTGGGATATCGCCGTAATCAAATCCGTCCTGTTTATTTACGACAGCGTTTAATCTTTAACAGTCACATATTTGTATAATAATTGTATTTATGTTTTTTCAGAGGTAAAAAGTTAACATACAGCGAAATAAGAAGTGTCAAGGGTCAAAGAAGAAGTTTATTATATATTTATTTATTTGCTTCCCCCCGTGTGACCTCCGGATTTGTTGCTGCTTGAGGGAAAGCGGTGGTTTTCATTCTGCGACATAATATTTCCAGATTTTGGATCAAAAGATGACCTCACCTTCTTGCCTTTAAGGCTGTTTGGTTCTAAGTCACTTAGACCTCAGATTAAATCAATGCCAGACCCCAGATATCCTTAAAAAAATCAGATACATTCCTGTGTTTCTGCTCTTAATTTGTACCAATATTTTTGCTGCCCCCTCCCAGAGTTTCCGACACTGTGACATGATAAACAGAAGAAAATGTGTAACCTATTAAGAGCAAATTTTTCAAAGCATAGCTTAACCCAGTATTATACTTTTATTTATTTTTTTTTTGGTGACGTCTTCTTCTTTTAATGTCTTGGTTGCTCTTAGATATCTTGCATATATAACCACTAAATACTTCACTACTTATATGTTGCTAGGGTTGGGCTCCCTTTGATTCAACAAGGTGCTGGAAAAATTCCTCAGAGAGTCTGGTCCACATCGTGATGACAGCATCACACAGATCCTGCAGATTTGTCAGCTTCACGTAGGTGATGTGAATCTCCTGTTCCACCACATCACAAAGGTGCTCTACTTGAGATCTGTTGACTGTGGAGGGCATCTGAGTACACTTGAACTCATTGCCATGTTCAAGAAGCCAGTTTGAGATGATTTGACCTTTGTGATGGTATGACCAAGGTGTGTTATCCTGCTTGAAGCACCCATCAGAAGGTGGGTAGACCTGGCGTCTTAATAGGATAGACATGGACATGGCGTTTAAATGATGATCAGTTGGTACTAAAAGGTCTAAAGTGTCCCAAGAAAACATCTGCCATATTGCAACAGCAGCAGCATGAACGATTGATACAAGGTGTTCTTTCATGTTGTTTACACCAAATTCTGACTTTACCATGAATGTCGGAGAAGAAATTGAGACTTATCAGACCAAACAATATTTTTCCAATCTTTTGTGTTCTAATTTTGTTGTAAACTGTAGCCTCAGTTTCCTGTTCTTATCTGACAGGAGTGGCACGTGTTGTGGTGATTTGTTGCTGTGGCTCTTCTGCTTCAAGGTTAACATGCTGTGCTTTCAGAGATGCTTTTCTGCATATCTTGGTTGAGACAGGGGGTTATTTTGAGTTACTAGTGCCTTCCTATCAGCTCAAAGCAGTCTGGCCATTTTCTTTTGACCTCTGACAAGAAGGCAGCAAAGGATGTTCACCCAGAGAGCTGCTGCTCACTGGATATTTTCTCTTTTTCTGGACCATTTTCTATAAACCCTAGAGATGGTTGTGTGGGAAAATCCCAGCAAATCAACACCTTCTGAAATATTAAAAATCACTTAACCCCCTTTTCACCTTTTCTTCCTCATTCCGATGCTCAGTTTGAACATCATCACCACATGCACTCACAAGCAGTTGGACAGGTGTGCCTAATGAAGTGACCGGTGAGCATTGGTAATACATTCAGTACTCCTCTGGTTCACAAACAATACAAAATTTTCATATCACTTCATTGGTAGTGACAATAACAGGAAATTTTAACATTTAATCATAAGTAATATATTATTTTCTCTTTTAGTCATTGTAAGAACTTGGAAATGGTGGAGGAGTCTTTGCAATGGGACAAACTTTAGTAGCCCTTTATGATGACTGTGACAGTGTCCTTTCTCTTTCCATCAACATCTTCCTGTTGAAGACCAGGTCAAAGATCACAGGTGTCTCGCTCTAGCTTCCTGTCTCACTGTGTGCATTTCCTTCATCCTCTTTTCAGTAAAACTTCAAACTTCCTTGCATTTTGTTGAGCACTGTGATAGTCTTTCTCATCATAAATCACGTCACAGTACCTGATTTAAATCAAAAATAGTCTTTTAAACCCATTAAGGCTTTTTCATATAATTTAGCTTTATTCTGTGACATTTTCATTTAACTCAGATGGGCAAAAAGATAGATATCGAGATTGTTTTGTGCAGAGTACAATACAGTATATTGTATTCCCAACAGGGTGCCAAACACCCATGTGTGTGTTTGTGTGTGTAAATTTACCGTTCTCTCACTTCTACCAATCTCTGCCTCTCTTTCTCACTCAGTCAGGATATAGGTGTTGTCCAAAGCAAAGGAAGGAAATTCTGTCACTTAGAACAATGGGTTGGTTTCTCTATCTATAGACCCAGAGCGCCCGAGAGCCAGAGAGAGGGAGGTAGCAGCCACTTAGAGTAAAAAACTAATGAAAAGGGGCATTTTCTTTAACAGAAGAAAAAAGAATTATTAGAATTAAAGATGCCTTTGTACATTTTTAAGGAGCCGAGGCCTTTAGAAAATGGATTTTCATCCTGAGGAGAAGGACGAGCGCACATTTTTTAGGGTACTTTGAGCTGCGCATTGGCATTTTGGTGGCAAAGGATAATCAAAACACACTATAAAAAGGATTTGAAGTAACTGTGGGTAAGTTTGTTCAAAACCAAATAATTTGAGTAATTTCTTTCTTGTAGTATTTAGAATTCTGTGAAAATATCCCAATGTGGTTTTCTAGGAGAGGAGGCCTTTCTGCCTAGAATACCAATAACAGATTTTAGGTGTGGACGCATGTCGAGAAATGGCGTGTCTGAGGGAACAACTTTAAAAAGGAACTCCTTTTCAACACAGTACTAGCCTTTATCTCAAAATTCTAATCGTAGCTAAAAGAAAACATGTTATCCTAAATTGTGATGGTAGGTTAAATAGAAGTGTTACAGAGAATTGGACAGGCAGTGACCTTTGGAGTGGGTTTTTCCCTGTCACTGCGACAGCTGGACCTGAGTCCTACAAAACACACTTCCTGTTTGAGGATAGGAAAACACACTGTGATTTTCAGGGGCTGTAGGGAGGGCTAATGTCTTTTCATTTGTTTTTACCATGTTGACAACCTGCTGTAGGTATCCTGTTGATATTTTTGAAGGTTGACATCATTCCATTGTTATATTGTTTATATCCTGGCACTGATGACACACAGCCTTTGGTATGGTGCGGAGAAACATTATTAAGGGAAACCTAATGTTTATATATCTTATAAACAGATGGGTTATTAAGTTGATTTTAGAGAGAATTGCCCTTTAATATCTGAATTCTTCTCGGTCAGATGGAGGGATCTGGCAGTCCTCGATTCAGAAAACTCCATTTCCCAGTGGGTTTGTGGATCAACTCCCCCAGGAAACACTTTGCAAAGCTTGGTGGTCGTTGGCCCAGCGCGCTCTCTGTCAAGTCGGTCTAAACTTCTTTAATTCGCTTTTTTTAAATTAATCTTTAGTTTTGTTCTAACTTGTGTCCTGCATGTAGAATTAGTTTGTGTATTGATCTTATCTTATCTCACTTCCACTGTCATTTGTGTTCATGTCTTCCATTTATTTTAGTCCTTGTTGTTTGTCAGTCATAACTCACAGCTGACTTGTCCCTTCCTTTCTGCTTCCTCTCTCCTCCATCTGTCTTCCCTCCTCTGTTGTTTCCAGGTCGACTACCAGCTCTGACGCAGCCTCTCTCTACGAGGCCCCCTCTGCTCCTTCCTCTTCCCTTTCTAACTCCACCCCCTCGCTGGCTTCCCCTACCCCATCCCCATCTCCTTCCCCGGCCTTCCTCAGGCCGCGGCCTGCTGCACCCCAGTCCCGTGCTAAGCGCCTTTCCCATCTCTTCTTACGGGGGCGTTCCAACAGTGACCGGGACCGGGCAGTGGGAGAGAAGGAGAGAGAAGTTTGGGCTCATTCGGCAGCCCCCTCCTCCCACCACTACTTGCCCCCTGCTTCTTCCTCTGCCCCAGGCCTGATCAAAATCTATGGAGATGCACTCTCCAGTGGAGCCAATTATCGCTCCCTGCTGGCCAACATACACTCCACAGCCAGGCAACTCATTGCCCAGGTCATCACGCGCTACACTGAAAGAGAGCGGGAGGAGACAGATGACGCAGGTATGAAAGGGAAATTTTGGCTCATTTGGACCTCTGCTGCGATCCATGACTGAGAATTGTTTGCTTAAAAAAATTTACCAATTGGGAATGACTTTATATAAACATAAATAGCAGTGTTATGGAAAAATAATTACCCTCCCCCTTATTCCCCCTTTCCTCCATTACTTTCTAGTTCTCCAGAAACACAGCCCCGAAGACTTCCTATTGTGTGATGTCATTGGAAAGCCCATCCAGCAGCCAGATGGAGCTATCAAATGGGAGACAGAGTGCCGGAGAAGCGTTGCCCCGTGGGAATGTCCTTTGTTGTTAGTGGACATGTGGCGGCCTAAGGATGGATTTGAGCGGCGCTTTGAAATCCAAAGGAAGGAAGACTATGAGAGAGAAGAGTTAGAGAGGGAGAAGGAGCGTGAGAGGGAGGGAGAGAACTACCAAGGTACGTATGAGATGCAGCAGATAGGTACAGTGGCAAGAAAAGAAAAATTTGGCCATTTATGCACAGCACAGGGCAAAGCTGATTGATACTTGGGTTGTCTGGGCAACAGGTGTGCGCTGGCGGCGGAGCAGGATGTCATCAGGTGGCGGAGCGGAGGAGGGCGAACGGGGTCACCGTGGAAGGAACACAGAGCTGAGGAGGAGCATCAGCGACATGAACCTCAGTCTGCGACGTCGCCAAGGCAATCACGTCAGCAACGACCCCCGCGGTTCTGGAAACCGGCCTAACAACAGCGGAGGGGTGCATGACAGGAAGAACATTGTGAGCATGATCAACCCACAGCCAGGAGAGGTAAAGAGAAGGCTGCAGTAAGTAGAAGCTGAACTGACCACACGTTCGGTCTTCTAACCATCATAAACCATTTCTGCAGATCAGGGCGTCGAAAGCTGAAGGAAAGGTTGGATGGACAAACCAGCCGGCAGAGGATGAGAAGGATTATTCCAGCTGTGACCTGGAAGTGATGTCACAAAGTCTGATCCTTCCACCTACAGACCGGCCTTACTTCCTGTTGCTACAGGGTTACGATCAGAGCAAGGCAAGACATGCTGACAGATGGTATCGCCCATACAAATTCTCACAAACAACACCCACGCACACGTAGATTATGTAAACACATAAACACACATAAACAGCAACGTACTCGTTGACATGCGCTCTCATGTGCGCAGCTGTGCACACGCGTGCACACACCCTGTGCATTACATCATACCTGCATGTCTGTAATCGCCACATACCATCAGGGTTTCCATCCCTCTACACGCTTCTCCCATTCACCACCCAGCACAAAACAGCCTCTGAGCAGCACAATGCCAGAAAATGTATCCATCAAATGCACAAAACCCCCCTGTGTACATCACTTCATCTCACACAATGACCTCACACAGGTCTCTATTGTAACAAACTGTGACACACTTCATTCCTTATCGACTGCCTTCTGTTTGGCTTAACATCTGATAGAAGATTGATATAAACCATAACACTTAAAAGATAACAGACCTCCCTGACTCACTGATCCACTGTGTGTTTTGTGTAGGATTTTGTTTTGTACATCATGTCGGGACATATGCATGTGTTTGGAAGGAAACCTACAATAAGGGAGAGAGAGAAGGATAGAGAGAGAGAGAGGAAGGGGAAGAGGCCGCTGAAGGTGGACACGTTCCTGTCTGCTCCTGACCTTTTGGCTAGACACTTACTAGTCCGGAGAGACTCCGCTGTTCCAGAGACACCCACTGGACAAGGTACACCGGCACAGATCATCGTTAGAGTCTTGCTGCACTCTCTTGCAGAAAATACAAAACTAGAGAAGGTAGATTGTTCATCCAAAGTAAGACATAATCATTGTTTTCAATGTTATTCCCGTTAAAAGAGGATTCTTCCTCTCCATTTTTGTCAAATGCTAGTTCACAGGGAATAATTTACCTTGACATGACTGTCATAAACTGGTGGGTAAATTTAAACTCAATAATATTTTATGAATTTTATCCCAGCCCTGATGCGACCTTTCAGAGGAGGTGCAGTTACACACAATGGAGTGGCCCTTTACAGGGAGACGGTCCTAAAGCCGGGCGATGTGATTGGTCTGGGGAACCACTTTCTTTTCTTGTATCGTGACCCTCGTGTGACTCCGCCTCCGCCGCTGGCACTGACCTTGCCATGGCAGACTGATGCCTCCACCACCTGCTGCCCTTCAGGGTTAGTGGACAGACAGGAAGCTCTGAGGCAGTACCTGGGCTCCACTGAGGCGGTGTTGAAATTCCATTCTCGTCACGCTGATTCCTTGTTACAGGTAAGAAGGGAAAATAGCAGACTTCTTATAGTCTGACTGTAGTTATCTAGTCGAAATAAACTAGCTTTTATTTATACATATATGTGTTGATCCTTTACTTTTCTCATAGGAGATCATCTCCAGAAATTCCTCTCCAGACTCTGGAGGCGGGCCTTTAGCTCCTGCTTATCTCCTGTCAATCATGATAGATCACGCCTCCAAACACCTGGACCCTGCTCTCCTACCACAGATATTGCTTAAGTCAGCCAATCTAATAAAAGAAATTGTGTGGGTAAGTAACACAAACAAACAAAAACAATAGCTTGATGTCACATTTGGTATTGTTACTTGTTCACATCTTGTTTTTGCAATCCTCAATTTAGCATTTGCTGGTCATAAACCAAAGTATTGGACAAAATTAAAACTTTAAATGGCATTACATAAAAAGTCAGGAGATGGGTGTCAAAATATGTCACTAAAACACAACAATCTCAGCCTCCCAGTGAAAAGAAGGTGCGAGCTGATTCATGTTGGTGTATTCTTTTATATCCGTTGCCCACTGAAATAAATTACTTATTACTATTTCAAACCTACTTTGCGCACCTGAATTCAATTTATCTTTCCAGTCTTTCCATTTTCCATCTTACTGTCAATAAAAGATTCAAAGGATCAGCAAATTCAGAAGGATTCATCCTCTGGGGACCATGAGTCTCTAGACCAAAGCTCAAGGCCATCAATTCACCAGCTGTTAAGATAACTTGGACAAAATTAATGGACCAACTGGGAGACATTGCTTTCCAAAGAGTCATGCTGCTTGTGTAATTAAAAAAATACAACATATATAATCATATCTGTGACGTGTGAATTAATAATATGTTGGAGGAAGTCAGAGAATGGCTCATCTATGGAACAAATGTCCTGTTAAGTTTTTTATATTTAATGACAGTATGGTCGTGACCACACTTAAACAAGTCTGGCAGATAAACCTCAGGTAGGCAGATTGAGAATGCCACATTAAGTCAGACAGAAAAACCAGCAGACAGACATATGCCCTTCATTGTGGCCTACTGGCTTGTGAGCAGGAGTGAGGATGGGCTGATGTCACTTCCCTCCCGCTGGAAAATCTGCTGTAACTGTCCAGGCTGCAGGGCTAGACTCCACTCCCCCTCCTCCACCCCCACACTAAGTCTCGTCTCTTCTGTTTCCAACTATCTTTGCAGGATAACATTAAGGAATTTGGGGATAAGCATCCCACGCAAAAGTAAGAATATTTATGTTCTACGTAATGTTTCCTCTGTTTAGAGATCTCCAGCTGAGTGATTCATGATACATTTGTGCCTGTGCTGTTATGTCTTTGGTAAATTTTTGTGGTATGATGGAAGCATTGTCTCGAATATAGCTAGATAATAATAACTCAGTCTATTTTTACTTCAGTATGGAGCGTTTTGCTTTTAGTGCACAAACACAAACCTGACAGGGGAATGTTCACAATACTTGATAGCAAACATAACTTTGGAATTACTTAAATGTGTTGTCCAGTTCAACAGAGCAAGAAGGAGAGATAAGCACGCCAAACGTCCAGAAACTGTCATCTGACCTTCGACCTCTCATGTTCTGGATGTCAAATGCCACGGAGCTCCTCAACTTTTTCCAGGTTAAAGTAGAAGTGATGGAGAAAGAGTGGGAGTTTGAAGGTGAGAATAACTGGAAAACAACAGAAGGGGGAAAAAACCTTTAGAAGATCAAAAGTATAAGCTGGCACAGGAATTTGGCAAAGCTAAACAGAGAAATCAAAGCTGACACTGAGCCTGGAATTGATCATAATGATTGTTTCTTTGAAGCCCCTGGGGATCCAGTTTTGACAGCTGATATGGACACCTGCTCAGAAGCTCTGGCACAGCTGGATGATGTCATTATGCACACCTTCCAGCAGTGTGTGTATCACCTTACCAAGGTAAAGTGGAAAAAAAGCCAGATACAGCGGTCCACATACAAATCAACGTTACCATTTTATGTGTAATGTTGCATGCCCTTTTAAACGGTAACTCCGGATAGCCACTTCTATTTAACCTGACCGAGAGACAGCACAAATTACTTTCTTAAGACATAAAAACTGTTCCTTTCTGGAACAAGCTCACCACCACCCACAATTGATTTTAATTTTCTCCAGCTGCATGCAGCTCCTCCAGTTCCTTTGTGCATTGCATTCTGAGACCATACTTAGGATGTACTCATTTGTGAATTCGTACTTTTTTGGCTTTGTGTGGAAAACCTGTATTGAATTGGAACATACTGACATGGAAATAGCAATGCTAGAGGATAACATGTCCAGAAAGCCGATGCAAGCATGTTGATCGTGTAATTTTTAGCATGTTAGTCATCTTCGGTAAGAGTCCCAGCATGATCCAATCTACGATTTAGCACAAAGTGAAAGTGAGTTTAACAGAAGTGTCATTAGTGTTGTATAACTGTGCATTTGCTTATGAGCACAAGATTAAAAGCTTAACCTGATGATGGCGCTAGAGGAAAAGTCACCAAGGTCAGAGATCTGGACCTGTACAAAATATTGTGATAGCCATCACTTCGAGTGTTGCTACAAATCATCTTATTCCACTTAATTCATTCCAGTTTATACTGTCCATTCAACATCCATCGTTTCCGGATTTTTATAATATTTTTAATATGAAAATGAACTTACTTTTTTTTCTCTTTCTGTCCACAAAGACACTGTACTCCCTTCTTCCAGCCCTTCTGGACACCAACCCATTTTCCAGCGAGGAGAAGGAGAAAGAGAAGGATGGAGCTCAGGCTGCAGAGGGAGAAGAGAAAAGAGGAGGAGAAGAAGAGGTAGATGATGTGTCCACCTTGCCGCCCAAGGTTGCTGGACTTGTGGAAGTGTATCGCTGTTCCCTGATGCTGTCACGGGAGGCATGTCTTTCCCCGCCGCTCACCTCGCAAACCTTCGGCTACCTCTTCTTCTTCACCAATACCTCCTTGCTCAATACTTTGCTGGAGAGAGGTGAGAAGGCACGGGGCAAAGAAATCCTGTGTGGTTAATTCAGCAATAAATACGGTATCACTTTGTAAAAACTGAAGCTAGAGATGATAAAAGTGACCTTTTGGATAAAAGGAAGACTCGCTGCTTTACTCCTTCTGATAAAACAAACAAAATTAGCTTTTTTCAAATGTTTTTTCTGTTTTCTCCAACATCCTCTCCCCCTCTTTTCAGACGGACTGTTTTCATGGTCCAGAGCAGTACAGATCCGAACAAACTTAGACCTGGTTCTGGACTGGCTACAGGGGGCAGGATTAGGAGACATCGCCTCAGAGTTTATGAAGAAACTGTCAGTCACAGTCAACTTCCTGTGTATTCCCAAGACTCGACTCATCCAGGTAACACAGCTGCATGTGCAACATGCCCTTTGAGCCCTCTCCTAGAATGCCATCTAACATCTCCTCCATTAACTTCTTATCTCCAAGTCATCCTGGGCCAGTCTACAGGAAGAACATGCTTTGTTAAGTCCTTCTCAGTTGCACCACCTGCTCACCCATTACAAGCTGGGACCCAGCAGAGCTCCACCGGCATCCTGGGCCCCTCCGCCAGGCACTGAACTCAGTGGAGGTAATAAATCAAAAAGGTTTATGATTGAACATTTAATAACTATAATGAATAGTGGCATTATATGTCAAGCAAACTGTTTCTCAACCTTTTCTCATTTTTCAGACATCTTTGAGAGCTTTTTGGACCATCCTCCTCTTATCCTGCCAAATGAGACACCACGCCTTGACCTCTCCCAGCCAATCCCAAGCCCTGAGCTACAAAAAGAAGTTACACGTCTCCGCACCTTCTTGTGGGGACTCGACCAGGATGAGCTCCCAGCCAATCAGAGGACTCGGCTCTGAGGAAGCCCATATATGTCTCTGTATTAATATCTCATAGAAGTAAAAAAAAAGGATATCACCAAAAACATCAAACTGGACACCAGAAAATAATGCAAACTGGACGTGCTTTCTGTATTTTTATTGGCTGGTTGTTGGTTTTCCTCACACCTTCATATCATCTCATTTATTCACTTAGATATTGTCTAGCTAAATAAATGTACTAGCTCTGGCATGCCTTTATAGGATTTGTTTGAAAGCAAGGAGTAAAACCCCATGTCTGTTAGGTAACATAGTGTTGTGCTTTACATGGCTGTTTTCCTTGGCTTCTGTGTATGTTTTCAAACTACTTGTTTTTAATAAAATGCTGAATTCTAGCCTAAAAGACTTACAGTTTCCGCATGGTCTTTGACAAGCTTGTTTCCCACAGCGGGGCCCCTGGGGCTTGGCACACACCTTTGCTTCTACACCAAAGAAACATTCCACAAGGTGGCGATGCAGGACTCACTCCACTTGTAGGTTAACCGATGAGTCTGCAGGTAGAACTGCCTGACTAAGGAGGTGACCGTACAACTGCATTATCGACTGATCCAAAGCACATTCTCATTTCCTGTAATAATGGCATCATTTTACGCAGGGGTCATGACTCAGCGAGCAAATGAGACTGTGATCATCGCACACAAAGGTTACCTTTACCAAGGTAAGCTGTTGTAAAGGCCAAAGCTGGTTACTTAAAAGCAGGAGTGAGTTTTCACTCCTGGTGTGTAGGGTTTCCTTTTTCATTAATGTGGTGCGATCCCCCTGGGTCCCTGAAGAAAAAGTCCAGCTCATTAAGCATAAAACAGCAAGACGTTCTCATGAGTAGACAGCAGACAGGTGATATCATCATTGAGAGTGAGTAACTTGAAAGTGCGTCTGTTCCAGTTTGGCAATATCCAGTCAATTTAACTGCGGGGTCAGCCAAACGTCTTTAGAAAACAGTTCCCAACTTTCTTTGTTTTGAGAATGAAGCTCTGTGACGTCTCAGAGAAAGTTATCATGCTCCTCCTTTGGCGTCCATCCAAACGGCTTCCTTTCTTCCGGTCAGCTTCTCAGATGAGTTCCTTTACGGTAAAAAGCCAAAGAATTTCCAAAAACACATCAGTCCCGTGGGAGACTCCTGCTTACATCATTACTGTTGCCACTGGTTCTGTCCCCCCGCTTTCTTACTGTGCCGACACTGAAAAACATGCCACTGAAAAAGACCAGTTATAGAATATGAATCATGAGGAGAGGCCCCCTGTGGTTAAATTCATCAATTAGGTGATTGTAATCACTCTCATTTGAAATTCAATGTGGCGTATGAGTGAGAGTGAGACTGCGTTGTGTGCTAATTTAAACTTTCCAGTAATGCCATACAGATGTAGTTTGTAGCTTTATAATTAAACACAGATGGAAGACAGACTGGTATAGGTCCGTGCTCATTGTGTGATAATACAGTAGTCTGTGATACAATGCGGTGACCAGTGTCTGAGTACTATCACTAACAAGTGAGGTTTTGTAAGGATGTGACACACACAAGGTTTTCTGTGATCTCAATCACTAACAAACTGTGCACGTCAGCCCCACTTTCTCCCAGAATTGCGTAGTCACACAGAGACACACAACTCTTTTCTTTTTATTCTCTCTGACACACACACAAGGACTAAGTACACTTCTTTACCCAGGTGCACAGCCCCACACCTGTTGTTGCAGCTCTCTGTAATTAGCCCAACACAATTATCATTGGTGGATGCAGGGAGGGGGTGAAGACAATGGGGCAGTTATTCCGTCCCTATCATCTCTTTCTCTCTCCCTGCTGTCGAGTAATGAAAGATACTTCCCTTCTTCAAAGGGACGGAGTTTCCTACAAAACGGCTGAGTCAGAGGAGAAGAGGAGGGAAGGATGAAAAGAAAAGGAGAACAGTAGGGAGGCACGGGTGGTAACGCAATGCTGCTGGTGTGAGGCCCAGTGGACCACAGTGATTGTGCTCATTGTTGTACACACAGGAGTGAAAAAGCCTGTGGCTCTCACACTTAACGCTAACAGCTACAACCTGGCACAGCGTCAGTATCTATTTGCGATCTGGTAGCACTTTACCTGAGCCTTGCGTCATCCTAAAGCCTACAGTATAAGAAGGTTTTTCAGGTCATATGTCAGGCAAAAAGGGCAGAAAATGCTGACTACTGGATCACTCATATAGGACAAAGAAATGAGACTTGCGAGGTTCAAGTGCAAACTAAAAGTAGTTGTAGCGTGAAGTCAGCTGAAAGTGGAATAATGTGCATGTCCCTGTCAGAGACAACAAAAAAGACAGACTGGGGGATATAAGAATCTGTGTGGGGTTTGAGCTAACTGAGGAGAAGGTCAGGGATACTGGGGGACATCTGTGAGACGCAGACAGACGACAGGCTGAAGCTGAGGTTGGTGATGGGGAGACTCATGATGAACTAGACAGCAGAGCCTCAGTGGGGTGATTACAAGGCCAAGAGAAAAGCTCAAGGGACAGATTTGTTTTCTCCTAGTTACATCACCCAAACGTGAACTCCTCACATAAACACATAAACTTCTTCTTCTTTCTTTTTTTTTGGTGCATGCATGCATGCACCTACACACAAATGCACACAGGCATAGGCCGTGATATAAAGGAACCCCTGTGAGGTCAGATCCACCGAGCTGAGGCTGTCCACTGTTAGTAGGACTAGCCAGGTAAGCCTCGCAGTCTCTCTGGCAGCTACAACCACCACCACCAACCACTGTATCTTACCCTGCCCTGTCCTGCCCGGCCGCGGCCTTCTCTCCACTGGCGGCTGTCTGTCCTAGCCTGCTGCTGCTGGTTCTCTCAAGCAGCTTTTTGCCTTCATGCACGTGCTGTTCAATTTGAGAGAGAGGTACAAATTTGGAACTGGTGGTGTTTTCCTCTTTACCAAAATGCCCTCATCTACCTCTTCCCTTCTCCTTTCTTCTTTCCTTCTGTTTTCCTGCTTCTCTCTCTCGCTTTCGTTCTTGTTCAGTATGTTTCTCCCGGACCAGGGGGCCTGTGGGCAGGGGCCTTATTCCATCAGCCTGGGGCTTCTGTCAGAGGCTTGTTCCATTTTGCGTCATGGTGTTGACTGAGCGGACCCCACACTTAACTCCCATAGAGCCATGGGGTTGGGCGGCAGGGCGGCCGGCGCGGGCTAACGCGGCCCCGTGTTCAGCGTGGTAATCTGATGGCCATGTTTATTTTATGTAGCGCTGCTTTGATGGAGCAGAAAAAGTCTTTGGGCTTTTTGTTTCAGCACTTTCACTGCCAGGTCAGAGGTGCTCGCCGTGGTTACGCTCAGGAAGAATAATATTTGCCCTTATATTCACTCCAAACAGGCTTTTTTCCATATTAGTGTCAGGGATACTCTCTGGGTTTCTGCCTTCCACTGATTCGGCACATTGGGGGTGAAGGGTGGCGGGGGGACCACACCTCAAAAGCATCGCTGCCTGGAGGATAATGAGGGTGTTCCACAGGTCGTCCCCAGGCCTGGTCTTATACCCCTGAGTGAACCCCCATCACACTCAGCTCAGGGCCTGAGAGACAGACCTGCAGCCACATATATGTATGTATATATATAAGTCCCAGGAGTAAAGGAAAACACACACATAAACACATGAAAACACTCTCCCTCCTGCTTGGTTGCCGCAGGCTCCACCTCAGCTGTCAGTCGTCCAAACTTCCCAGGGGTTCTTTTTAATGGAGTTAATGAGAAAAAGAAAAGAAAAACTCCTCCTTGTCTGCCTGAGCCTTTCACTGCTTCACCTCAAAACTCACACACCCACTTATCATCCTTGTGTCAGCTGTTTCAGATGGGTCGAAAAGCCAGAGAACCGCACCGAGTCATTTTATGAGGTTTTGAACTAAACATACGAGAGAAAAGCATAACTGTCCACGTTCACTGGATCCAATCCCGACCCTGCACAACCACACCATAAAGTACAAATGGAGTCTCATGTATTGGCTCTCATCTCATCTCTTCTTGGTCTTTACTTACTGTGTCTCCATTAAGCTTTACAATGTTGACCTGGTCTAGGAAAGTATTTTCTGACTGCCAATTTAAATGACCTGCTTTGTCAAGCAAGAATGCTTCTTACTTTGAAGATTAATTAATACATAGCTTTTGAAAGAGAAAGCCCAGATTGTGGCTGAAAATATTGTTTATCTGTCTCAATTTTGTTATTATATCTGGCCAAGGTCTATGCTATGATCATGATATTACAGGAATGAATCAATGTCATACAAGATAAGACACCCTTGGGAGTTTTTTAATGTTTCATTTCCTTCTAGGTTGTTATTTATGATCTGGATACAGAAAAGACTGGGTTTAGGCCAGATAGGAACAATAAGCAAACATGCAGAAGCACATATACAGGCACACACCAGCATGCATGAACAGAAACTAGATCCCCACCAACCATCTTCTACATCTCTTATCTTTCCATTGAGTTGAATAAAAAAAACATACACAGGAAGGACTGTTTACACTTCCTGCCCTGTTATATAAATCACATTATCTCCTTTGTATTCTAACACATCTGACATGTTTTTGGCCTCCCATGCATCTGTGAGGTATGTGCTTACTCACAAATGAAGGTGCTTCTGTTCTGATGTAATCCGGGGAAAACGGGGAAACAAGGAGGGGGGTAGTACCCCGGTGGTAGGTAATCTAATCCCTCCAGTCGCAATTTGGCAACTCAAAACAATTACCACCTGGCTGTTCTGAAAAACAGCAGCCAGACAAAAGGGGTGTAGGCTCGTTAGAAGAAGCTGATGTAAAGTCGCATTTAGTAGGTCACTACAGACGGGAGGCTAATCTGGATCAGGGTTTGGCAATGTTGCGCTCGCTGTTTAAACCGTGTTTGAAAGCCTCTGCACATGCCACTGCGTGGGAGATGGCAAGAAAAAGTCAGGTGAGTGAGTCATACAGAGGCGGTGTCAGTCAAACCGAAGGGTTCACCAGCAAGAAAACTGTCTGTGAGGTGTGTGTCCTCTTCCCAGTCACAGTCACCCAATCAGGGCTGATTAAAGAGCTTTATCTTTCCTGTGACATGCCTCTATCTGAACGCCCTCTTCCTGCCCCACAGCCAGCTGTCGATCTCGTTCAGCACCCTTTCAATGAACGATAGATTGATTTACGTCTTTGTAGTTGTTATCTTTATTCAGTCATTCTTTTCCATGGTATCACTTTGTTTTTTCAAATCCACCTCTTCCTCTGTTAATTTGCTCTTTTCCCTATTAGTGTCCCACCAATCTCGATCCAGTCATCCCAACCCCTCCTGTCCCTTTCTTGTCTCTTTATGTGTGTCATGGCCCCATCCTTTTCTTCATCCTCTCTCTCGGCCTCCTAATAAAGCCACTGCCTTTGTTCACAGTTTTAGAGTCAAAGCCTAGACCTACGTCAGTCTAGATTTCCTTCTTCCGTCTTCTCCAATCCCACTCTTTATCGTCATTTATTATCCCAGATGAATGTCCTTGCCCCCGGTTGCTTTTGGGCATTTAGTCCAGTCTACTGCAGGGAATTTCCTACTTATCGTTCACTGGGCCATTCCTTGCATTCTTAGCATACTTCCTGGCATTGCTGGAGGTCCAGCCAGTCGCAAGGGTGTCTGCAATGCAAGGCAGGCGCTGATGCAAGCTAACATCATTCATACATCCAGGGGTTTGCTTTTGATGAGGACGGACAGTGTGATTGATGAACAGAAAGAGGATGAGGAGCCGGGGAGAAAAAGGAGGAGGTGACATAAAAAGAATGAAGCGGCGGGTAGTGGTGGTGGAGGGGGGCTGCTGTCAATGTGTGTGAACTCTGTGCCAAAAATAGAAAATTCTGGATAGCTTTCATTTCTAAGTCCTTGACTCAGAAAATGTTATTGAAAAAAGGAGATATGCAAGGCATTTAAATGTCTCCCGAAAGAGCAGTTTATGGGTAATTGGAAACAGCAGGGGGGTCAAAGTGCACATAAACATTCTGAACAATTATAGAGAGATTAGAATAACTTTCATGTTGTTCCTCTTAGTCATAGACCTCAATGATACAAGCTGTTCTCAAACTGCATCCTAAACTGAGCTTTTTATTTATTTATTTTATTTTGCATTCCCACGATGAACAAAGGTCAAGAAAATAAAACTCGAGAGACACCGGGGGCTGTGACAGGGATGTGCAGATGTGCAAGGAAAAGATGGCCGTCAAACTTGTCAGCTGGAGATAATGATAACGGTGGTTAAGAAGAATGCACGCAAACACATTACTTCCATATCTTACTCTCACTATTCCAGAGATAAGATAGCATGTCCAAGAAGTATGAGGGATAGACAGTTCACATTTTAAATAAACATTTACAGTAAATGTTTTTGTTCCTTGGAGAATACACAAAAAAAGAGAAAAGAAAAGAAAAACAAACAGCAACACAACAACCGCTGAAATTTGAATCTAAGACGGACGACAGTGTATCTTCTGTGCTGTGTTTGCACTGCTTTTAGTCAAAGTCACTTCAAACCAAAGTTGACATTTCAGTGAACTTGAGGTCCACCTCCCCTCCCTGTGCGGTCAAAGCGCAGCCTACTGAATGTGGAGAGAAGTCTTTCTTGATTTCCAGACATTTTCAAATATACTCTCTAAACCAGTTGTGCTCGGCTCCCAATCCCTTTACGTACTCTGCTTCAAAACATAAACATTGACAACATGCGGATATGAAATTTCCTTTCCTGTGTTTGCTCGCAGTTATGATGAAATTTACACACTCTCTATGGCTGACGCACAGGAAGTGTTCAGGAGAACGAGCTGCCCATGTGCTCTCTTATAAGTTGTGTTATCTGCTATCATTGTTGTGGGAGGTTGATTTACGATTGTCAGTGTGTAATGAGCGTTAATTTAATGAATGGCAAGTGATGAAGGGACCTGAAATGCGTCAGCATTCAGAGAAACAGCCGGACCTTGTCAGGTTAAAGGGGATAGTGGCCTATAAATAGTTTTAAATGCTGGTGTGAACAGACGTAAGCATATGTGTCAATGTGTATGTAGTTGTCCATCTGTCTGCAAAAGGGCATCCTCCCGCCTCCCCCAGTGTGACTAAGGTCATGTCACATTGACAAAGTTGCTCTCTAGGGTAAACTGTGACGTCACGCAAGTCCTCTTGCTTTTGTCTGCTTGCGCCCCTCACTCTTTCCCCATCGTCTCAGCAACCTCTGCTGCCCCCCGCTCCCCCACCACCGCACATTCACTTACACCCTTCCCAGTTTCCCCTGTGTGTTTGTCAGCAGCTCTCAGCTTCCGTAGAATAACACGACGACAGGCTGAATGTGTGACTGACGCAGACGCACGGCGCGCCGGTAAGTAGTGGTCAGCTTTGATTGAGTACACATCTCACATAGATGTAGTAACTCACCACAGAAGTGGTGCAATCCTGACAAAGAGACAGCACAGCGAATGCACAAGTAAGGTCTCTGGGGTAACTACTCTGCAAGCACCAAGGAATGCACCAAAAATAGGAGCTTCACTTTCACTCCCCTCTTTTTATTCCTTTACTTGAAAAAAAAAAACCAAACAAACCTCTGCATGGAGTCAGTGGTGGAGTGATATGTCGGCCTGGTGAATAAAAATTTGCTCGAGCACTATTTCACGGATCTTTCTCTGCACTGTCATAGAAAACAGGGAGATCAGAGGTGAAGGGGAAGGTAGCGAGTGAGTGAAAGAGAAAGCGAGGGGGAGCTGAGGGGAAGCACTTTGAGGGGAGGAAGAGATGAGGAGGGAGCGGGACGCAGACAGGACACACCATGACAGGAGAGGAAAGAATGTTTAAGGCGACTGAGAATGAGAGTGAGAGGAGCGGGAGGGAGAACCGGAGGAGAAAGCGGGAGCTCTGAGACAGGCCTGGGCTCTCCAGTGTATTAACACCAGTCTGAGATGAAGGAAGCAAGCAGGGTAGATGGAAAGAGTGTTTGCACAGTAAAAAGTTCCTTGTGCGTGGGTTGCTTACTTCCTGCTGTACACCCCACCACCCCTCCCGCCCCTCGTCTTCTCCTTCTCGTACTCCTTCTGTGACCTGTTCCTTCAGCTCGCGATTTCCTCACTGGCAGACGCATAAATGCTTGGAAGCAGTGAGAGTGAGCTGGGGAGGTGGTGAACGTGAGCAGGTGAGCAACACAGAGTCAGCGAGGGAGAGGGTTTCGGTTGAGTCTGCCCGTTACACATACACGCACACACACACACATACACTGTGTTTTGTCACATACCATAGAGTTTGGTTTCCAAACAAAATGACCCTTGTAAAAGTGTGCTTAATAGAGAGTTGATTTAAACGTTCTGGCTCCCCAACTTTCTGCCAGGGAGAGACGTCTGCTTCATGCTCTCCCTTTCATCACTGCATCCTGCCCTTTTGCACGGCTCTGTGAACTAAGCCAGCGGAGGAAACCTGCCATAATGATGCTGGTTAATATGCTCCTTTAATGGGCGAATAAAAAAGGCAAAGCAGCAGATGCACAACAGCCATATCTGTCTTGAGTGGGCTGCTCGAATGGAAAAGGAAGAGAGCAATTGACACGTGTAATTTGTAAATCGCGTCTGCAGGGAGTTTTCTCAAATAAGAGCTTGCCAGTGGCACAGAGATGTGGGGACTTGAAAGAAGCCCCTTCTGTCTGATAGCTGTTTTTTAAAAAAGCGCAGGAGCACATTAAAGCTGATCTTTGACATGGACAAAGAAAGTCAGAGACGTCACTTTATAGCCCAATGACTGCAGCCCCCTTTCTGTGTGTCACTATTTCTCCTTTCCCCCCAGAACTATTAGCACACTCACTCGCTCTCTGACGTAGGTTGAGGTACAGTAAGAGGGGTTAAGCGGAGGAAAGAAGCGGGATGGAGCAGTGATAGTGGTAGGTAGGATAGGATAACCCGCTGGAGTCCCCCAACTGGGAGCGAGCTGGAGAAAATGAATGAAGGACAGAATGGCGGAGGAAAGAGGAAGAAGACAGGAGGTTGAGGAGGTCACAGGGAAACTTGAAAGCGTACTGTTATAGGAGGGTAAATATTAACAGTAATGGGTCGGACATTTGGTTTCCCCTTTGAACGTAATCTCCGGGTTTGTTTTTTCAGGCCCTGTTGGAATTCCCAAGAGGAAATGAGGGCGCAACATAAAAATGGTGAATTTATTACTACTTCTTCTCCCATAATCCCTTTTACCATCGAAGCAGAGTTGCGTCACGGCCAGCGTCTTCACTGTTTACTTATGACACTGAGGCAAGCAGAACATGAGACGTAACCCTAAAATCCACAAAGACTACTTTTTCATCCACCTGGACCTGGATATTGACCCACGGCAATAAACATTTATGGGAAAACCAACATTAACAGAATGGGCTGATTTGGTATTTGTTCTCATAATCAAAGTACAACCACAAAGCACACTAAAGTAAACATTGAACAAAAAAATCCCACATTACAAGATCTACTCTTCAAGCTCTTCCTTGTCAGTTTATTGCAGGACGTTACAAAAATACACACACTCCTGAATTTGATAGTTTTTTTTTTCTTTTTTAAATGACTAATGATTTGAGCAGCTGTGTGGATTAACAACGACGCAAAATGTGAGAGAAGTGAGTGAGGCATTCGAGTGATTCGAGGAAAGCATAGAAGTGCGAGTACATGCCATGGCGCACAGCAAACCCAGTGTAAAGTACGGGCGAAGTGAGAGAAGCTTGTGTGAGTAAAGTTTGTCTGGCAGCGAGGCAGGCTGGCAGGCTCTGTCACAGGTTCCCCTTCCTCTCTGATGTCTTTGAGGTCGTAGTCTGAGTGTCTCACTCTGTTTCTCCTCCTGTGGTGGTTTACACAGATTGGTGATGTAATGGGTAGCATATGAAGGCCACACACAAACACACTCTCACGCACAGACGCGCACGCAAACGCTCATGCACGTTATACAGACACCGCACTTGTACCACCGCATACCCATAATTACACACATATACTGTATGCACACCCATTTACACAAACCCTGGATTCCCCCTTTTCCAACATGCGCCGCTCTGTGCTCGCTCTCACACACGAAAAGCGAACGTCTAAACAAAGATACAGAGCTTTTTCTCTCTTTTTTTTAAACTTTGCACACTGACATCGATGCACGTGTGCACACTCCCACGTGCACAGACGCACACAGACGCACTCCCTGTGTCATAGTATGTGAGTGATCAGTGCTGGCGGATGGCCTAACAATGCTTCAGAACCACCCAGGAGACCCCCATCATAAGAGGCAGCCCGGAGAGGGAATGAGGGAGAGTGACTAACTTCACTCTTTCTTTTCTTCTCTCCCCAGCTGTGTCTTCAAACGTCCCTTTGATGTGGGAAATTAAAAAGAGCGAGTGTGTCAATATCTCCCTACGTCCAACCGCACTCATCTATTTCTTCTGCTCCTTCCCCCCTGCTCTCCTCCTTTCCCTGCTTTTTTTTTCTACTGTTGACCCGAGAAAACAGAGCATGACCCTTTTTCACCACAACAACTCCGCCACCCACTCGTTGCCACCGGGCCCTCATCATTTGGAGGGTGTTTGTTTGTCTGTGTAGGCCCACCGCCGGACTGGCAACTCTGTGTGTATATGTGCATGAGTGTGCAAGTGAGCGCATACAAAGCCCACCACTAATTATTTTCTAACCACACCATGAGTGTATGTCTGTGAATGAGGGTCTCCTAATCTCACACCCAGACTCAAAAACGCTTTCTTCCTTTTCCCCGCTCTCTCTCCCGTCTCTCCTTCCTTCTCTCGCGCTCTCCCTTTTTTCCTCCCTTTGTGTATGTCTGAGTGAGATTCCCTTGTGATTTACTTTACAGTGTGTGTACAGTATGATGCATTAGCTGTCCCAAATGTGATGACTGGAAACTCATTTTTGCCCTTTTGCAACAGTGGGCCACGCTTTACTGCACCTGACTGAGTGTTTCCAGGCTGCCCCGCTCTGTATGTATGTGTGTGTGTGTGTGTGTGTGTGTGTTTGTACGAAAGAGAGACACAAACAAGTTGGAGTAGTGAGTCTGTGATGTTTCTGCATGCATCAGCATGTGCGTTTTGGTGCCAGAAAAAGACTGTTTTGGTTTATTAGAGCTGAATCCTCCTTTCTGTGACACATCCACGTGCATCTGTCTCTATACGATGTTGACCCAAACACAAATAACCCACCACCGCCTCGACACTCCTGTGGCGTGTGTCCGCTCACCGTTTCTATGCAACACTTTGAGAGGCCCCTTCTGGTCTGGACAGCACCTCTCATGCTCCTATCCGTAGTCTCTCACTCTTTCCTTCACCCTGGAGAGGGAGAGAAGAAGTGAAAAAAAGAGAGGGGGGTGGGGGGGCAGTGGAAATAACAGGCTGCTGTCTCAAGAGGGGCTCTGAAAAAAATAGCAAGGGGTAAAAAAAAAAAAAAAAAGGAGGAAAAGAAATACAGGATAAAAAGGTGTTTGCTAAAAGGTATTAGCCATAATACTGTACTGGGAATGTGACATGTGTAGCCTAAACCACAAGCAGGAGCACAATTTCTGTGACATTTCACCCTGAAGTATAACAGGAAAAAAAAAACACAAAAACACACCAGCACGCAAGAAAAAGATAGGACAGGTAAAACTAGAGTGTAGAGGCTTGAAAAGATACATGGTTACATAAGATATACTGATACACATGAAAACAATGGGCTTTTTAAAACATCTGCAGTGATAGAGAGTTAGGAGGGAAGAGATTTGGCGATGGAAAGATAGAAAGAGGTAGATGCGACTGATTGGGGCAGGTAGCGAGATGCGACGGAGGAAGTGCCGGAGATAGGGACAGGACAGGATAGGATAGGATAGGATAGAGAGAAAGTGATAGAGGAAAGGAAAAAAAACAACGGAACATTTTTTTAAAGTTTCGCAAAGGGAGACAGGGCAGAAGGGAGGGGAGGAGGAAAGAGAGAGAGAGAGGGCGAGAGAGAGAGCGAGAGAGGAGGGAGAGGGAGAGAGAGCGTGTGTCTGCGTGTGTGTGTTTTTATGAATGAAGTGAGTCACTGCCGATGTGTCATAGGCCCGACGTCTTTATAAAGGAAGTTTTAAACAAGCCTAAACACTTCACTGCGCGCAAAAATTGGACTTACCACACTCGCATCCCTCTCTCTGCATTTCTGTAGCCTCTCTCTCTGTCTCTCTCCAAACTGCCAAAGTGCTTCTCTGCCTTCAGCACTCTATAAAGACTGCAGGGGCTCCTCTCAAACTTTACTGAAAACAGAAAGTTTGACGATATTCGCTTTTTTTTTTTACCTTTAACTTTCTGACTTTGCCGTCTGAGTGCTCTCACTCATCACTCTGCGCTCTCTCATTCAGTGTGTCCTGACAACTTTCCTCCTCACTCTGACAGAAGAGTGAGAAAGAAGAAACTGGAGCACGTGACAGTTTCCGGAGTTCAATTTATTTATTAATTTTCTATTTATTTATTTATTTGCCTCCGTTTTTCTGCTGGTTTGCCTATCTCTTGGATCCGAACCAATATGAAATGTAAGTGATTATATGACTGTGGGTTAAAAAAAAAAATCTTATAAATGTTTAATGTGTCTCATTTTTAATCAGCTTTGTTCTAAAAAAAAATTGTTCGTTTTTTTTTGTTGTTGTTGTTGTTAAAAAGTTGCTTTCCCCCCCACTGTGCACAGGTTAAATTATTTAGAGATCTGAAAATCTAAGCAACTGCTTCTTTATTGCTCGACTGAAGATTTGGGCAACTTAATTCTGTTAAAGTTCTCTGGGACGGAGAGCTCAGATGCTTCTGCAGTGTTATTTTGGCTGCGATTCTTGTGGTTCACCTGTAATTATCAAGCATTCATCATCTCAACACCACTGTGGTTCCCTTTTAATACTTAGTCTACCTTGTACTTGAACTTGAAAGGACAAGAATGAATGAGCTTACTGTTAGGAGAGTTGACTTGGCTTGACTTGGTCTATATAATTTATACCACCGGCTCACGTACCTATCGAGTTGCAGGTGTGACAATCAGCGGCATTCATTGCCTTGCTTATGGTAAAGATGAAATGGAGCTATTCTGTGTCAAAGCCTGGCTTTTAATGTTTTAATGATTTGCATTCAGCCTGTGAAAACATGACTCTGAAGCTCTTCAGGATTCTTCTTGCCAAGTCTGGAGCTATTGTTTATATCATGGTGCAATATCTTCCCCTAAAGCTGACAGCCGTGCCCCGAGGCCATTATCATTATGGCGAGATGACAGCGCCTCTCCACTAATTGCTTCCGTTTTGTTCTACCCCTGCAGTGCTGCTCGACTCCTCCTCATCTCTCCTCTTCTCGCTGCTATTGGCTCAGCTGCCCGTGTTCACGTCTGCCTCTCCGGTGCCACAGCGGCGACCCAGTGACTTGGATAAACTGTCCAATCAGACCAAAAATCTAATGAAACTCACCACAGAACTGCTGGTAAGTGATGAAGCTGTCGTCAAGACCATTAGGTTTACCAATCAGCCTCTGACAGGGGGAGTAGAGGCTGCGAGGCCCTGACCACCCCGTGCTAATTGAATTGGAAGACGATGCTGGTCATTACACCACAGACTGATCTTTTACTAATTGGATTTGGGTGCTAATGTTAGCTTTCGGTTTAGGTAACCTCACACATTAAACCGCACCGACTTTGCATCACGCACTATTGTGCAAACGCATACCAGGTTTGCTCGGGGCTTTAGTCCACCTTAAGCTGCTTTCACGAGTCCATCTGCATGCTTACACGGGGGCAACAAACGTCTCGGGAGGGATTTGACTCAGTGATCTCACTTTTAATCCACACGGGAGAGGCGGTCTGACTCAGCAGCATGCCGGTGTGCCTGGTCACCTCCCCTGGTGGCGGTTGCATTAAGACTTGGTGGCAAAGAAGGTGCCAGTGGAGGTGCAGTGAAATTAAATCTACTTCCATCCAGCTACAAAAACAGCCAAGCACGCCGTCTGTGAAATGACAGCAGCGTGTATTGCATGCTTGTTTACACAGAAACATGTTTATGGTCGGCGGTTGGTGAAGTGTTGAGCTTCTCTCCCCAATTAAATGCGACAAGTCTGGCCCGAAATCCTATTGCGATGACAGTCGAGTGAGTAGGGAAATCAGATTTGAGAACTTAGACAAGATTTGGATCCGACAGGTGATTGTGTATCAACACTGTGTTTTAACAGGTGAAAAGAAAACGGCATCATATCTCTGGATCTTTGGTTACACAAGGCTGATATTGATTCTATTTTTGCATTATGCAAATCTTTAAACTCTTTTGTTCAGGAGATAAAATTAGAAATAGCCACATACTCTCTCTAGTCTTATCCAGTAGTGTTAAGAAAGTGTTTGTGTGTGTGTTTGTGTTTGTGCTTTGAAATAATGTTATAGCCATTGTGTAGTAGCATCACAATCTGAAATCCAGATGTGAGCACACCAGGATTATCAAAGGGCATCCGAAACAGTGTTAGACAGTGTTCACTAACACTGGGGATTTATTTTTAATCCCCCCCCTTTTTTGTGTGGAATTCCACTAAAAAGAGGACAAAGTTAGGAAAGATAAATAGAATGGGAATCCATGGAAAGTCCCTGCAAAAGAGCAATGAAACTGATGCTTTAAAGAGGGAGAAATGTGCGTATGTGTATAAACATAGTTCTATATGGGCCCAGGTTTTCCAGTGTGCCTGTGTATGAGTCTGTGCACGCTTGCATACATACGAATGTGTATACGTGTGCGCATGCGTTTGTCTGTATGCATTTTTGTGGCCGTGTGTGTGTGCATTGAGGGCTCTGTAAATAGCCGTGGTAGTGTAGGTGCGGTGTTTAGTGTTTTGCTTTCGGTCGCCACAGCAAAGTGACTTGATAAAAATCAAAAAGATTTATCACATTCCAGTATTTGCATTCAGGAAGAAAAAGGTTGGATGCTAGGTTCTGTCGGGTGAGGTCATGGTCTGGGATGAAGAGAGCGAGAGAAACTGGGATAAGAGGCAGAATTAAAGGCTGAGAAAGATGGGGCAAAAACCACAAGAGATGAAGAGATCAGAGAAACAACTAGATGACAAGCCGGTGGTGTGTGTGTGTGTGTGTGTGTGTGTGTGTGCATGCATGCATGCACATGTGCACGTCATGTTGCATGTGCCTGTGCACCTGGTATGAGACACAGGGAGAGGCGAGGGACGGGGGAAGTAAGGGACAGCAGGGGAGAAAACGGCAGCGGAGACAAAACATTGGACCACAGACATAAGTGAGCTCTTATAAAGGGCTGATGGAGAGACAATACAGGACATTTATCTCCAAAAACATCAACAAAAACAAGTGGAAGCGAACAACAAGTAATGCAAGGGAAGCACAGAACAACAGGTTAAGGAAGCAATAAGCGCACTCAACTTGTTTATACAAAACATTTCTCAGCAATCATTATTCTAATGTTGTTATGTTCCTCTGCTGATTAGAAATGACGCATACCACTTCATCTCATCTCTATTTGTCCCTATTCATTACTAAAATAGGCCTACGTCTTTAATACTAAATTGCACTACTGATGAGCTTAGCTGCCCTTCCAAAGCAGAATCCCATAAACCTGGCATTAGGTTGTTTATCCCCCTCTGCTGGTCAAAGTGGGCACTACACCTGCTGTCTGGACGTAGTTTACAACACAACTTGAGCTGGGCAGCGGCACTGCGTCATTCTTTCTTTTTATAGCTGTGACCCTGGAGTTTCCCCGCAGGCCTGTGTTGTCTGTCCCACTTGGAGCTTTCTTAGTCACTGCGTATGTTGTTATCCACACTCCCAGCAGAAAACATCCTGTGGGTTCAGCTCATTTGCTCTTATTGTTGACATTTGGGGAGGCTGAATGTGGGTGAACTCACACTGACCCGATCGACCACACTCCCCTCAGTGAGAGCTACTGTCTCTAAGTGCAGAAAACAGGCACCCAATCAAGATGCTAGACTAATACTTTCCTCATGCTGCCGTGACTTGTTTCAGGATGAGTAAAATTGCGCTGATGTAAATTGCTAAGGGGCTGCTCTGTGTCTTGTTTTCTCTTTCAGAAGGAGCATGCATTTGACTCAGAAGTGGAGCCCCACAGGTTCAAGTCTCTGCCAGAAATGAGCAACAGATCAGCCCATGACCTCAACAATCTTGAGGTAATGCTCTGATAATGTATTTGTGTGTGTGCATGTTGCGAGAAAGAGAGAGAGAGGGGGCGGGGAGCTGGCCTGTTTCGACACTCCCATGCTAAGTCTCTGAAGTATTTTTGCGTTGTTTCCAGCTGAAGCCCACGCTCTCACAGCTTCATTCCGACCTGAAGCTGTACGAGCACCACTTTGAGTGGCTCAACAGAGTGTCGAAGAAGCACCACCACCCTGCAGTGCCCAAGCTGGTGGAGATGATCAGAGAGATGAAATCTCTCATCACTCTGCTGCACCGTCAGGTGAGGAGCTGAGTTTGTCTGTTTGATTCTCAGCGCATGCCACCACCGCTGTAATTGAGCTTTCTAATCCGTATGTTTGCCCGTCTTCTCCTCCACAGATGCTGAGAGTTGAAGCACCAAGGCTCAGTCCGGCGACCCCCTCCCTCCCCCCTCACCTCCCCTATCAGTTTGATGTCCTGCAGTCCACCAATGAGCTCCTTCAACACTTCAAGCTCTTCTGTGACTGGGCGTACAGAGCCTTCCTCAGCCTTAAGCCCAAGGTCACTGCAGTCCAATGATGATACAGAAAGTAAAAGAGGGCTGCAGAGCCAGTGAGAATACATGGACTTCCGTCCCCATCAAAAGG
Organism: Neolamprologus brichardi; assembly: GCF_056152115.1. NCBI lineage: Eukaryota > Metazoa > Chordata > Actinopteri > Cichliformes > Cichlidae > Neolamprologus > Neolamprologus brichardi. The sequence goes on along the minus strand of NC_142114.1, from coordinate 17,671,854 downwards.
GAAACAAGACCATGTCAGTGTGCACTGTAGTTGACAGCATCCCTAAAGAGGCCCAAATATCAACCTGTGTGTCAGCATGTGTGTTGAGGAATGTGTCTTTCCATCAGAGCCATTGAGGATGCACCACAATGCAGCCAGTTACAACCATCGATTCCAGCTCAAGTTCCAGTTTAACTCCAATGATCATGTCAAGAAACTCCAAACTTTCTCCTTAAGCCCTTTTTCATGACCGTGTTATTTATGTATTTATTTATTTATTGAATGTTAGTTATTTATTTAATTTTTATTTATTTATCTTATTTCTGTACTAACGTGAACTCATTTGCCCACATTTCTGTAATCTTTCTCTTTCTCTTGTGTCTCACTGATCCTAAAAACAAAAACAAAAACAAAAAACAAACACTGTAGCACTTCCTGAACTGATAGCTCTGATAATGACATTTGTATAAATTAGCTTAATTTACTTTTACATTTTTATTTTTCTTCAGATGATAATTCTTCCAGTAGATGTAGCATGCATTTGGGGCAGCCTAGGCCTTCACTATTGCTTATTTATAGGGCCCTTAAAGTATACGTTTCAAAAGCTCATAATGTCATCTCCAACCATGGTAAAACATTCCACATGACACATTCATTTATCAATTCCTTATCAAATTCATTTTACTTTATTTCTTCCATGTTAGGATGGTATTTGAAGAAAAGCGAATCCTTTTTTTTCGTACCACAGTCACATTTGTGTTTTCAGTGCCTGCTTCCCTTGTGTTCTGCACAAGGAGGCGTAGTTAACATTGTGGTAAAGTCATATGAATGTGCCCTGTTGCTAAGCACTGATGATCCTGATTAGATTCTTTGCACAAACTTGTCAGGATTGGCCCTTCCTAAGAGTGGGATGGCTGATTTTGAACCTGTGCTTTGGTGTAGAAAAGTTTGGGATTTTTTTGTTTTTTGTTTTTAGTTAAACACCCAAAGCCTTAAAATACTATGTATTGTGACACTATGTTCTGTACAGGTGTACATAAATGTACAAGAATGTAAATGTTGTATACAGTGCTTTTGTGTATTATGTCGTTTTCTACAACATACTGTAGATGACCAATTTTATCACTATAATTTTTATTCATTCCTATTCTAGTATTTGTTACAGTATTGACTATTTATTTAAGTAACTTGGTGGAACTATTTATTTTGTGCTGCAGTGGAGCAAGTCTCCTGTCCTTTTGTACTTTTATACAGTTTTTATTCGTATTCGCTATTATTATACCATCACGTTTAAATTATTGTTGTAACATCAAAATGCCTCTTACACACACTAATTGGCCTCAATGTGAAATATGTGCCTTGGTGAAATAAAAACTTCAGAATGTGCACACTGGTTTTTGTGTGTCTTTAAATATGCGTGGCCTACTACCACACCTGTAATATGAACTGTGTGACAGATGAACGTTTTTTGAGGGGGTGCACACTCAGAAACTACATTACCCAACAGTCTGTGCAGAAGAGTCGAGGCAAAAACTGATGAATGTTGAGCTCGAATGTGAAAAAAGCTTTTAAATTAATGTGGAGCATCTTGGAGTATGGATCCTTTACTAATAACTAGCTTACGCCAAATTTTGGTTTTCTAAATGTTTTCTGGTAAGAACGTCAACCTGTCTGTTCAAGCCCCCAGCCAATGGGAGTAGCTCATCTATTGTACGTATCAGCCAATCGCCGCCGCTGTTCTTGAAAGGCGGCATTGGGTGGAGAACTGCTGTTAGTTTGTGCTGTGTTTATTGTTAAGGTTGTGTGGATTAGCACTGCAGTACCCAGTTTCTTTTCATATGATCAACAATATAGCTTTAAGATGAGTTAAGTACCCGCGGTAAGTACGGCCTCAGCCCGCATTCATGCACATTCATGGCGAGCAGTTAAAAGAAGCTGTTCCGCACTGAGCCGGAGGCTTGGTTAGCTTTAAAAGCAGGCCACTAACTGTTTTTGTTAATTCGCCAAAGAATCTGTGTGTGTGTCTGCTTTAACTGCTGGATTGCAAGAGCTCGTCGGAAGACATTGGGACAGTTATAGAGTAGCTCGGTGTGTAACTTTGCTGTAGCTGCTGGTTTGTGGTGCTAACAAGCACCGCACTGCGGGGAAGGACAGAAACCGTGCGCCAGTGTGGAGATACAGCGCACACGGACTGACGGCCAGAGGAAAGACAGCGGGGAGGGAGGACCAGCTTCAGAGATGGGAGGGAGGGAGGGAAATTTAAAGGGAGCTTTGGTACCAACTGTTATAATGTTGTAATACTGTATTTATTTCCATCTCCTTTTATCTCAGACGTGCCCTCATTTCACTGCTTGGGATGACAGCTGGTGCTACAGTGGCCAGCAGGGAAGGAATTTATGAAGGCACAGAAGAAAAGATGAAAGAAAAACCATGATGCCGCACACAAACTGATCCCACCCACCCCTCTGCCTCTAAGGAAAACCATCATCTGCCACCAGGTTGATCTGGTAATGGCCAACTCAGTGGCCCTAGTCGTCCAAGCAGAGCTTTTACCAGCTCAGTCCACCGCGTCCCTCTCACCTTTCCCGTCTCTTCTTGGTTCGGGAGAGGATGGCGAGGATGACCGGGAGAGAGGGGAGCTGGTGGAGGGAGAAAAAGGGGGAGTAGAAGGTGGCGAGGAAGTGGTTCTGGACATGGTGTCATCGTCAGTGTCCGGGTCAGTCCCGCAGCCAGAGCAGACGGATCATCCCTTCCAGTGTCTGGACTGTGGCAAGAGCTTCAGGTGGTCATCCAGGCTGACCCACCACCTGCGGAGCCACAACAATGAAAGGCCCTACCGCTGCAACCTCTGTCCCAAGGCCTTCAAGGGCTCCTCTGCTCTGCTCTACCACCAACGGTACCAACACTAAAATTATATTAATATTGAGGATTCACATATTAGGAAGTTCATGACCAGTTCTGATGTTTAAAATAATGTTTTGCTGTAGCTTTCTTCCTGTTAAAGGGGAGTTTTTCCTTCCCACTGTCACCAAGTGCTATCTCATAGGGAGTCATCTGATTGTTGGGGTTTTCTCTATGTTTTTGTAGAGCCTTTACCTTACAATATAAAGCACCTTAAAGCATCTGTTGTTGTGATTTGGCACTACATAAATAAAATTGAATTGAACATTTTAGCTCAGTGGTTCTTAACCTGGGTTCGATCGAACCCTAGGGGTTCGGTGAGTCGGTCTCAGGGGTTCGGCAGAGCCTCCACTGTGACATGCACGGCTAATTTTGTGCACCAATAAAAAACATATCTATGTCTTGAATTTGAAAAAAATCATATTTTATTTTTCACTAAAGAGGGGTTCAGTGAATGTGCATATGAAACTGGTGGGGTTCGGTACCTCCAACAAGGTTAAGAACCACTGTTTTAGCTGTTAGCAGATACCAGTGATGTTTTCCAGTTTTTCTTCTGTTAATAATTCCAGTCTTTGTACCAGGAGGGGTAAAAAAAAAACAAAAAACAAAAAAAAAACAACGAACTGTGATTCATAAAAAGATCAGCATCTCCTTGCTCTTTATGCTATGTTTGAACATTTAGTCATCCCAAAAAACCACAAAAGGCAAATGTAAATGCATATATGTTGGTATGAGTCAACAAGGCTAATATCAGCCGATATCCGTATTTGGCCGTTATATCATTACGTTTGATACTGTTACAGTTTTGTCTTTTAAGGCTAATACGGTTCTGCACTAGCAAATTTAGTCATTTAACTTCCCTCACCTGCACATCTCAATGTGTCCTCATTAAATATGTTTGCCAAAGGTGGAGTCTGCTAAGCAAAAAAAAAAATCACCCTTTTTCTTCAATCAGCAGTCATATTATCAATAAACACTAGTGACCCAGTTCTGACAAACCATCCTACTTTGGCAAAACGTCCTACAGTAAGTAGTTTATGCATATTTCTGCTGTCACAGAGTAATTCCAGCACAAATTTAAGTGGGTATGATGGTTTGCCACTTAACTTTGCCCATCAGAGTATGCTTGTAGCTCATAATTATAAAGCCAGGACGGTTTGTCACTTCATTTTACCAGTCAAAGTATGTTTGTAGGTAACATTCACAAAGATAGCATGGTTTGGTACTTCATTTTACCTGTAAGAGTATGTCTCTAGCTCTTATTAACAAAGGTAAAATGATTTGCCACTTAATTTTAGCCGTTAAAGTATGCTTCTAGCTCAGATTAACAAAGGTAGGACGATTTGCCACTAAATTTTAGCTGTTAAAGTATGCTTGTAGGTCATATTCACAAAGGTAGGATGGTTCGCCACTAAATTTTAGCTGTTTCGTGTTGTGCGCATGCGCAAAAACAACGGGTAGGATGGTTTGTCAGGTAGGATGGATTCCCAGAACACCGGCTCATCCCATAACATTTCCTCCACCATGTTTTACAGATAATGTGGTAAACCTCAGATCACAGCTTTTTCTCTTCTTCTCAGTGTCATCTAGGGTTGTTTTTTTTTCTCCAGAATGGTGAAGGTTCATTTAGATTTTTTTTTTAATCTAATGTGACCTCCTGAGTGTAATGAGGGGTTTGCACCCTGTTGTGAACGCTCTGTTCATAAAGGCATCCCATGATTGTGGACTTTGACAATGACACACCTCCTTGGTTGGATGTTGTGAAGTTGTTTTTGTAACCATGGAAATTCTGTCATCATGAACTTTAGCTGGCTTTGGATTTCTTTCAGGCTTTTTGGCGTTACTGAGTTGGCCAATGCATTCCTTCTTTTGAAGAATGAACAAAATTGTTGATTTGGCCACTCCCAAAGTTTATTTCATCCATCTGATTTATTTTATTCGTTTCGGTCTAATGATGGCCTCCTTCGCTTCCATCGCCATCTCTTTGAACCTATTCTATTAGGATATCCAGTGAAAAGCTACGAAGTGCAAATTCAGCACTTGTAATCAACTCCAAATATTTTATCTGTTTAATTTATCACGAGTTAAAATCCACTGTGGAAGTGTACAGAGGCAAAAATACAAAATTATGTCGCTGTCCAAAAAACCTAATGGACTAACTCTATAACAGGGGATTCAAGAATTGTCTGCTACGTCTTTGTTTCAATCCTGATGGTGTTTTCATGTTCGCCATCTCATATCTAACTTGATGATGTACATTTTAAATGCAGAAGACGTTCTGGAATCAATTGGCTTCTACAGCTAAAACGCAGATCCATTAATATTTTAATTCCTGCGATCAGGAATACAGGAATAGCATGTCATGTAAACAATATTTAATAAACCCAGTTTACTAGAACTGACCAGGAGATTAATCAGAAGCAATGAGTGATTAGGGAATGAATGAGAAGAGGACTGAATATCAGCAGGAAGAAATACAATCTAACCAGCACCTCCCTGCCTTCCTTTTTCACATCTTTAATCGGGCCACAGTCAGGTTGATGGAAAGTGTCAAAAAGGCAAATTTCAATGTAAAATAAAGAGCTAAATTTCTGACATGAAACAAGATGTTATACTATACGATGCATAGCAAAAGAAATTACTTAGATATGGGTTTGATTGTATTTTGCACAAATAATGATGTTATATGATTAACCATGTTTTCCTCCTGAATAGTTACCTTTATTTTGCAGGTCACACTCAGGGGAGAAGCCTTATAAATGTCAGGACTGCGGCAAAGCCTTCAAACGCTCTTCTCTTCTCCAGGTGAGACGCCAAAAAAGTTTTTTTTAGTTTATTTGTTTTTTTAATGTTTACAAATGAGCTATTTAACCATATCGGTTTCTCCCCAGGTCCACCAGAGTGTCCACACTGGAGTGCGTACCTTCTTGTGTCCCTACTGCCCCCTTACTTTTAAATGGAGTTCTCACTACCAGTATCACCTGCGCCAACACACAGGAGAATGCCCATACCCGTGTGACACTTGTCCAAAGGCCTTCAAGAACTCGAGTAGTCTGCGGAGACACAAGAATGTCCATCTCGGTCTCAAACCTTACACCTGCACAGTGTGTAACAAATCCTTCACGCAGTCCACCAACCTGAGGCAGCACATGAGGATACATACAGGCGAGAGGCCCTACATCTGCGGTGAGTGTGGACGAAGCTTTACTCATTCGTCAAACCTGGCCCTGCACAAGAACTCGCACTCCAACCTAAACGCAGGTGGGAAAGAGGGAAAGAGGGGCGAGGATGCAAGGAAGAGAAATGAGGTAGTGGAGGTGGTGGTGGGGGGAGAGGAAGTGACATCATCAATGTTGACAGACATGGTGGGATTTGTGAGCCAGGAAGGAACTGATGGAGTTGGGGTGGGGATGGAAGAAGTGTTCCTGTCAACCACCTCCTCTGGCCAGAATCCAGGCCTTCTCCCCCAGCTCACCCTCACTTCTTCTGGGGAGAACGTGTGCACATCTAGAGCCATTGGGACAGAGGTTCACCTGAGTACAGACACCGGAGCCAGTGTGCTCTTGTACAGCTGTGGCAGCTGCAGCCACACTTTTGGCACACGGACAGACCTAGAGGAGCACCAGGCCATTCACATGGCTCCAGAGGAAGATGGGGTTGGTGGAGGGGCAGGGGTCGGATCTGGGATGGAAGTTGGGGATGGGCTGGTGGGAGCTGGACACCTGCTTGCTGACTTTGAGGAGGTGGTGGAAACTACCACAGTGGCTGAAAGTGGACACACGACAGAGGTGCTCCTTGGATTGTCAGAGGGAGCAGATGGCAGCAATGCAGTAAGTGATGGGTTCAAACGGATAAATGCACATTGCATAAAAATATTTATCTCAAAAACCGCCAACATCACACATTTCCTTAAATGCTTTAAAATAAGTAGTTGTAGTTGGACAATTAAGCCCAATTTTAGATCCTACAAATAGTAGAAACACATTCATAATAGTGGTAGAACCGATTTGAAATAGGGCGTTAGGCAGAAAAACTGTGATAACCATGAATTGTTGGTTGTGCACTTGAAACAGCTGTCAGTCAACTCATAGGCTGACACAGGTTTTTGCGACAAACTTTGCGATTGGCTCATCCTGTCAACTGCTGCTGCAGCTTATGTGTCGTCTGAACATGATGTTGGTGTGTGAAGGCCACAAATGATCAACACCCAAACAAACATTGTTAACATGAACCCAGTGGTATGCAAAATAAACTGGCGTGAATTCAAAAGGTTTTCCCTGTTAGATAGTGTAGCTTCTGTTTTTTTATGTAATGTGGGGCAGAAGTATAAGTACTCTTAATTAAAATATACTTTGAATTGGAGCAAATAAAAGTCCCTATAAAGCCAATGAGTTCAGTTTGAGGACATATATTTTTGATATGTATTACTACTTCCTTTGGTTTGTCCTCAGAATGTCGGCACCACCCAGGCCCAGTTTGACCTGTTACAGAGCTTCACTGAGGTGACTCAGAGCTCTGAGACCGTTCAGCCAGAGGCCAGAACCACATGGGCAGGGCTGTCATGTGGCTACTGCAATAAGACCTTTAAGACGAGCGGAGGCCTCAATAGACATGTATCACTGGTGAGAATGACTGTTGCAACTGTTCTACTACTAACACTTTTGTACAGATTACAAAACTTACAGCAAGACTAACATTTATCCACCTTAAAGGTCCTTTTGTTAACAAGTTAGTATAAGTGTGTAATGTATCAAGAAAGGGACTTTTATGGATTGTTTTATCATGCCCATGCCGTGTCTGTAGCTCTACATGAAATCTAACAGGCCTTTCCAAAAGAGCCCTCCAACTGTCGGTAACAAAAAAGTCCAAATCGCACACATTTAAAACCACAATCCAACTCAGTACAGTGATGCAGTCATGCTGAAGTCACTATGTTACATAAAACACAATGTTTTCCTGCAGTTGTGTTACCATTTCCAATAGTACATTAATTTTTAGCAAATTTTTCACTCGTTTGTGTTTGGGAATGCTAAGAAATAATCCAACTAATTTTAAGTGGCACTGTAGGTGATATAGGGAAAAAAATGCACCCCACTCCCAGTGCTTGTTTATTGGTCTGAAACTGGTCTTCGAGTTTCCATAAGTTCCGATTTCCTCCAAGAATGTTTTCTTTTCCTGCTGAGGGAACATTGCCACCATAAATAAAAGTAGCGCATTGGAGTGCACGAAGACTCTTACATGGTCTTGCAGTAAGCAACAGGAAATTTAGTGTCATTTATTGCTTTTCTTGTGGCTGAGATGTTTTAGAGTCAGAGCTGGCAGTGCCAAAAAGGAAAAAAGTTGGATCGTTGGTGTAGGTGGGACTAAAGAGTTGTGGCATCACAACATTATGAAAGTCTTCATAGCTTGTGTTCAAGGCAGTTTCTGAGTGAACTGTGTGCATTGCTCTCTGGGTTCTGCATTTTCTATAATGTACTAATATTTATTTAGATCAGTGCTTTCTAATAAAAAAAAAAAAAAAACTATCAAATGAACTACCTCCTGTTTTCGTTTTCTTTTTTTTCTTCTTTTTTTCCCTCCAGATGCACTCTCTTTCATCACAGTCCCGTTCCCAGTTCAGCTGCTCTGCCTGCGACCGCTCTTTCCCTCTTCTCTCCTCGCTCCTCACGCACCAACACTCCCACACTCCCGAGCAGCGTCTCCTGGCTGAGGCAGAGGCCGAAATCGTGTGCCCTCCGTCGCTTTCCTTGTCTCTCCCCCTTCCCTCTTCTCCGAGCCAGGCTGACAAGCAGCAGGAGGACCAGAGGGAGATTCATGTCGACATCATAGCCGTTGGAGAGGAACAAGAGGAGCAGCCAGCAAAACCAACCAAAGCCCACAAAAAGACGGGATCTAGCAAGAGCACTCCTGCTGGAGGTAAAGATATTTAGAAAGAAAGCAGATGAGGCAGAAAACTGTGCTGATATTCAATCTTTTTTTTTGCTGTACTTTTTGTTGTTGTTGTTTTTAAACTCGTGTCTCACGTGTTCACGCAGAAAGGCCATACCGCTGTTCAGAGTGTGGAAAAGCCTTCAAAGGTTCATCAGGGTTGAAATACCACATGAGGGATCACACTGGGGAAAGGCCCTACCGCTGCACGGAGTGTGGAAAGAGCTTCAAGAGATCATCACTGCTCTCTATCCATCAGCGGGTAAGGCTCACTCTTCTGCTCCACTCAAATAAATCAAATAAGGTTTTAATTACCAAAATAATTTTCTTGATGTGAGGTTTCTTGATTGTGGTCTGTGTGTGAAACTCTACATTCCACTTGATTAGGTATTTTAGCTCTCATGTAATTACCTCTGGAGCTGAATGCAGTCTACATCAGACAAATGCAAACAGCAAAAGGAAAAAAAATATGGTGTAAGTTATTGGTCTCTCATGACTAAAGTCACTGTCACTCAGTGCTTCAGTTGTAACAAGCGTTCTCATATTTTGATGTTCCCTGTGATGACTTCCACTCTTCGTCAAGCTCAGTTCTAGATTCTTCTTTTGGTAGGACACTAAAAATTAACACCCCCTCCCCTTTTTTTTTTTATAACATATATCTTACCTAGGTGCATACAGGTGTACGGGCATTTCAGTGCCCTCACTGCCCACTCACTTTCAAGTGGAGCTCCCACTACCAGTACCACTTGCGGCAGCACACAGGTGAGAGGCCATATGTGTGTAAAGAGTGCGGCAAGTCCTTCAAGAATACCAGCTGCCTGCGCAGACACAGTCAGATGCACTCTGGTCTGCGGCCTCATACGTGCTCCATCTGCTCCAAGTCCTTCTCCCAGACGTCAAATCTGAAACAGGTGAGTGCAGCTGCAGTGTCGTGTTATAAAATGTTCAGTTTTATCAACTGATTTCATAACTTCTTTTCTTTTTCTTTTTTTTTTGGTTACCATTTCTCTGAGAGCAGCATGAACGCACGCATTCAGGCGAGAGACCTTTTCAGTGCACCCACTGCAGTAAGAGTTTTACTCATTCCTCCAACCTTCAACTCCACCTTCGCACACACTCCTCACGCAAGGACTACAAATGCCCGTACTGCTCGAAGGAGTTTGTCATGCACTCCTACTTGCAGAGGCATATCCGCACCCACGGCACTGGCGTTTCCCTGCCATGCCCAGGTGGTGGAGGTAAAGACGGCGTGGCTGTGAAAGCCAGTGTTGGAGGAGTAACCACCACCACAACCCTGCTGAACCCCATCACCCTGGAAGCCTCAGGAAACAATGGCAGTCTGATTGTATCCCAACCAGCACTTAATATTCCCCCCAACACCTCCCAGAACTACTTCATGATACAGACAGCAAGCGGCCTGCAGCTCATTCCTCTGTCATCGCCTACGCCAGTCCAGCCACCACCTCCTCCGCCACCACCGCAACCGTCCCAGCCTCAAAACTTCCTCCTCTTGCAGTGCCCCTCCAACAACGGCAGCCAGTCCAGCCTGATTCTCCTCCCCACAGCAAACAACCCTCCACCAGTTCCAGAGCCTCAGTCCCTTCCTGTGCTTCAGACTATCCAAGCATTCCAGCCTGTGCTTAACCAAAACCAGACTCAGATACCCCAGTTTCCATCTGTATCACAGCAACAACAAATCATAATTACTAACAACAGTAACAATGCACACACTCCAGTTGCCACACCAATACACAACCTCTCAGCCAGCTCCCTACTTACGAAGCCGATACTGGGGAAGAGCACACGGACTGCACGAGGCAGACGGGGCCGCAAACCAAAAGCTACACTTCTGAAATCGGCCCCAACCCCAGTCAGTCACACTGCAGGTGGAGCTGCTGCAGTAACAAACTCTAATGTGACCAGTGGCACCCTGACTATTACTGCTGCTAATACTACCACAAACTCATCTTCTCTACCCACAACATCTGACACCATTACCCCGACTCTGTCGACCCCTGCCACTGTAGCCCCCATAGCGGATACCTCAGGACCCTCGCCGACTGTTACCATGGTTACACCAGCCACCACAGTAGCTGCAGCATCAGATTCTGCTCCTGTCCCTGCAGAAAGGAAACCTCATTCCACTGTGGAGCAAATGAGGACAGGGGAAACTTTGTCAGGGAAAGAGTTTGTGTTGTGTTTTGATAATGAAGAACAGGCAAAGGAGGGGATGAATATCGGGGAGGCCGGGGAGTCATACGTGCTGCAGTTTGAAGGGAATTCATCTGGGGAGGCAATCGATGAAGGAATGAGTGGAGAGGGAAAGTCACTCGTGCTGCAGTTCAAGACAGATGTGCCAGGTGAAGAGGAAAAAGGGGTAGATAAGGGAGGGATGATGTCACTCCTGCAAGAATGGAGTGGAGAAAAGCAGGATGGGAGACAATCGGGAGGGGATGGCAGCCAGGGGGAGTCGTATGTCCTTCATTTCCACACTGACACACAGGATAGTGGTTCAACCAGTGCTACGTTCAGCCAAGGGCAGGACAACAGCCTGCAGCTTTCGTGCACATCTACCCAAGGCTTAGTACCCCTTGATGGGCAGGAGGTGGTGTTTGAGCTGGGGGGTGAGACCAAGCTGGAACAGGAAACTGAGGAAGGCATGCAGATGATAGCCCTGATAGAAGGTGAAGGAGGAATGATAGGAGAGGAGGGCCGAGGTTGCAGTACTGGAAGTGGCACAGTTACCGAGGGTGGAGGAGGAATGGAAAGTATCTTTCAGCTGGAAAGTGGAGATGAAATTGTAATAATTGAAGTCAGCACCAGCAGCTTAAGAGAAGGGGGAATGGACAGAGAAGGGGACGGGGAGATCCCACAAAGTAGCGAGGTAAAATATGAAGGTGTAACAGCAGAGGCCAAGGAAAAGTCTACAAAGGAAGTGAACTCTGCAGTCAGCTCAGAGGAAGACGCACTGAATGGACCTAGCGCTAAACCTAAAGAGGTGCAGTTCTCTAACTGAGAACGGTGTGCATGTTAGAGACGAATAAAGCGTGTGTATGAGTAAATGCCTCACTTTTTGTGGGCTGTTTGTTAGCACTTTATAGTCAGTTGAGTTCTCATGCAAGTGAGCGAGGACATGCAGTTAGATGAGTACTGTGTTGTAATGCCATGCCAAATGTTATACATTTAAATAGGCTGTACATGGACCTCAGAATATTCCTAAAGATTAGTTTAAATGATACTGTCGTTGGCAGTTTTATTAAGTAAATATGTTTTTTGTGAATAAATGTTGTATATTGCCTACTTTCTTCACAATGTTAATAGTAACTAATAATTAATAAATCTGTTAATACCTTTTATCATTTGGATTTTTAATTATTTTTACTAATAGTAGGTAGGGTGTCCACATCCCAACAAACAAAATGTGGAACAAAGAGTGTGTTAATATTGTTTAGTTGTATTTCACCTGCTCTTTAGTTTCAGTTAAGGGATACATCCAGAGTTAAGCACGTGCATTTCTGAGGTACATACAAGGCAGGATGACTGGTCAGGTGTCAAATTCATTTCAGTTCATGGACTGCATGCCACCACTAAAGGCATAAAATTAATAAGAGCAACACTTTTTTTAAAGTAATAGTAAAAGCCCACATCACAGCACCACAAATAGCCTTTGATTATACACTCACCCGACCATTTCTTAGATATACCTTGCAAGTACTGAGTTAGACCCTCTTTTGACTTCAGCACAGTCTTAAATCTTTGTGGCAAAAATTCAACAAGGTGTTGGAAACATTCCTCAGAGATTTTGCATCACAGATAGCATCTGCAGATTCGTCGGATGCATAATGTAAACCTCCTGTTCCACCACAAAGGTGCTGTATTGGATTGAGATCTGGTGACTGTGGGGGCCATTTGAGTACACTGAACTCACTGTCAGGGTCAGCAACAGTCCACATAAATGTGATGGGCAATCAACTTTAATGAGGGTCATTTGGCTCAAGTCACTTTGCTATTTCAAATTTTTGCTTTTAAAAATGCTATGCTCCAGCTGCAGAAATGGGCAGTTGATTGTGAACACACAATATCCATATTTTCAAGTAGTGTCATGCTTTAAAACTAGCACAAGGTGATGAATGACCTGCTTATGGTGTCAGTGGGACATGAGAGGTACTTCCCAAAACATGACTTGCAATAAATCATCTGCTCATCCACACCAGGATTGCTACACTAAACTACTTTGAACTGAATAATTAAACTGAGGTTGCACTGTAATAACTTTTGGTCTTTAAGTTTTTCATCACAAAACAGTATGAATCAATGTAACTTATAGTTGGACTGTATCAGGAGAATTCAGCTGAGGGGGCAAAGTGACTTTACTGGGATTGGATTGGATCCCCGAGGCTCATCCATAACACTGATGAATAAAACAATTTGACACAATTTGACCTTTGTTGTATTTTCCCACACAACAAAGATCGGTCTTTAGTAGATGGACATGGTCAACAATAATACTAAATAAATAAAACTTTTTTCCAATCATCTATTGTCCGGTTTTGGTGAGTCTGTGTGAACTGTAGCCTCGGTTTCCTGTTCTTAACTGACAGGAGTGGCACCTGGTGTGGAATTCTGCTGCTGTATACCATCTGCTTCGAGGTTTGACTTGTTCACTCAGACATGCTGCATGCCTCAGTCATGACAAGTGGTTTATTTGACTTTTGCCTTCCTGTCAGCTTCATGAGGTCTGATTATTTTTCTCTGATATCTGGCATCAACAAGGCATTTTCATTCAAGTGCCACGCACTGGATATTTTCTCTTTTTCAAACCATTCTCTGTAAATCCCAAGTGCGTGCGAGAGAAAATCTCAGTAGATCAGCAGTTTTCCGAAATGCTTAAACCAGCCTGGCTGTAGTTCTGGCCATGCCTACAGACCTAAATGCATTGAGCTGGTGCCATGGGCTTGACTGGTTTACTTGCATTAAGAAGCAGTTAAACAGGTGTACCTAATAAAGTGGCATACAGCAGCGACTTTGCCACTGTAACTCCATCCAGACTGGAACTTGGCTGACGTCACAGCGGCCACCAGACGTACGCAGCGCTGTCACGTTGCGTTCGCTATTCACGTAACAGTTGCGCAGTGTAAGTTTTACGTACGCAAATGGCGTAGGCAGCCACATTGAAAGCGTATAACGGGCATAAAATAGAGTAAGCTTGTATTCATAATTCCCTTCTTTCTGCAAGAAAACATATGATGGTCATTCAGTGAAACTTGCCAAACGTACACGGGCTAAAAACCAACAGAAACGCACAGAGCGCGTTTCCCACCTTTCAGCTTGATCTGAGGTACTCTGTGCAGAAGGTAAGCGAATCGGGGGGTTAAATGTGTCAGGAGACCGCAGCACTTCGTAATAACCATATAAGGATTTGAACCAGGTCTTTTCGCTTTCGAGTGTACCTTTGATGATCTCTGTTAAATGTAAAGACGAAAGCTTGATGTATGTGAATTATACAGTACTGAAAAACGGTGCTGCAGGCTGCAAATCCCCCATAATCTCCATCTGCCTTTGTTGCTTGGAGCCAGCGTGGGTGTGCTGTGACAATGCAACTACTGGCTCAGTGGAAGCGAAGTCTAGTGCATTTCATAGTTTTGAAATGTATTGACCTATTTTATATGTCACGTTTGTCATACTATGTGTTTTTTTTTTGTTGTTGTTGTTTTTTTTAAAAACACTAACCAGTATTTCACTGTTCAACAAAATCATCCACAAGCTTTTCACTAATGCTAGCCCCCAGAATTACATCCTCCTATCCATCCACTCCTCTTCAAGGCTCCCTGTGCAGACGGTGTGGATGCTGAAGTTTGCAACATAAGACAGCGTTGGAGCAGGCCAGCTGTTTGAGCAAAAAGCCTAAATATGGTGAGGCTGGAGCTTGACCAGGTGGTGATGAGGAGGATGAAGGAGGAGGACATCGAAATTGTGAAAGCCCTTATCAAGGTTTGTATTTAGACAATGCTTTGGGCTTCATCATGTTGGGTATTAAGTCACATCCTTTTGAGGCTTGTGCCCTTTCTTTAAAAAAAGTGCATGAATTTCTTTGCAGGAGGGCTGCGAGGGCACGGAAAATCGTCTCATCCTCCACATCCTCACTCGCCCACTCTGCCTTTTCATCCTGGCTGTGTTTTCCTCAATTCTGCGCTGCCTTGTCCACTCTTTCATCCTGGCCCTTGCTATTCCTGTCTTCCTGTTAATTGTCTTTCTCAAAATCACCATGCCGCGGTCAACCGCGGTCCTGGGCAGCAGCCGGCCCTACTGGGACTATGTGGGTAGCAGCTACAGAGAGGCACAGGATGACACCCTGCAGAATCCCTACTGCCGGATCAGTGGCAAGACACCATTTACAAAAAAGGTTAGTCTGTTGACTTGCTGAAAATTCACTTTTTTTTGAGCAGTTTTTATTTAAGACTAGTTGCTAAATATTACTTCTGTTCAGGCAAAGCGCCGAGCTGGATCCAAAGACAAGGACAAAGAGACGACAACAGAAAAGATCACTCCAGAGAGGGAGCAGGCAGCAGGGCAGGTGTGGCTGGCAGAGTGTGAGGGAGATATCCTGGGCTGCATCTTCCGGGAGGGTGAGACACGAGCGGGCATCAGCAGGATCTGCAGGCTGGTGACAGGCTCTTGGTACCGCAGGGAGGGCCTCGGTCGGCTGCTTGTCCAAAGCCTGGAGCAGAGAGAGAGGGAGACAGGGGCACACAGAGTGTATGCACACGTCCCCTACCCCTCAAAGTTGGGGGAAGCCTTCTTCAGGAAACTGGGTTATCGCCAGCTTGGGGTGGAAACTAGTGATGAAGATGATAAGGAACTGAAACAAGAGAGTCCTGAGAGAGGCTTCCTGGGCTACCCCCTCACTAAAGTGTATTACAAAGACTTGTGATTGAGTTTTAATGGACACGTGCAGTTTAAAAGGTAAAGAAGTGCGACTGATTTCTGCGGCAGCATGTTCAAGTATTTCATTTTTGTAATCTTTGTGTTATTTATTCGATTATTTATTGAGTGTGCTGCTATCCCGAGGATTCATTGTTTTGAGTTTATTTTTTATCATCTCGTCATTTTCATTTAGATGAAAAACTGATTCTTTATTTAATCATTCAAAGATTGCATAATCATGCCTCAGCTGTGCTGTTCTCTGAGCATTTGTAATAAAGTAATAACTACATTTCATATCTGTTAGCTCTGTTTGTGCAGTTCCTTTTCTTAAACAAAATCAACACTGTAAAAGGTGTGTGTGTGTGTGCGCGCGCGTGTGTGTGAGTGTGTGAGACTGCACGCATTTCTTTGTGTGAAACCAAACAGATGTGTAGGAGGCTGTACAGTTACTGTATAGGAAGTATGTGCGGTTTCGTGAATATGCAGAATTTATCTACTTTCATCTCTGCACTCCCTGACTGCCGCTGCTCACCTTCGTAATAGCTTGTGGGTCGATGAGGCTGCAAAAACAGCACAACCTCAATAACGTTTTCTTCCACTTTTAGTTTTCTATGTTATATTTTAGGCGATGGTAAAGTTATCAATCGCAAAGAGAGTGCATTCTTTAATGCTAGTGTTAATTGATAAAATATATAGTGCTTTAACAATGTGTTCTTGTTTAATTATACATTATATTTCCTTAATGAAGAGGAAATAAATCATTATTTTCCACTTTCATTCATTTAAATTTATACACTATAAACTGTATTATCTTTTTTTAAAAATTGGAAGCTATTGTGGGTCACAGCATCATTTAAATTTACTTTATAGTTAAAATATTACATGTAGATTCATTCTGCAGAAAGTAGCTATTAGCTGCATCCCCAAAATACTGAGTTATTACAAAGATTTAATCAAAATCAGTTATGCTTTCATTTGTATGGAGATTGTAGCACGGTATGGAAAAGTTCTACATAGATATTATGACTTAAGCATGTGTGTGGTTTGCAGGTGAATGGCAGTTTATATGACTAAGTGGGGAAATGCACACAACCCCCCTGCTTGAGGCTAACCTTAATATGGTTAGCAGCCCTCACGCTTGCATTGCGAGTCTACCCCACTGCTAACCTCAGACGATGTCAGTATAGCATCAATCTGCCACACATAAACACCACAGGATGTTTGTGCAGTGTTAATGTGTGTGGGAAGGAGGCATATCACACCTGATGTGAAGGCAAATATAGGCCTATACTTTGCTGCTAAATCATGCAAGCCAAGCCATAGTGGAAATTTGCCGTCCTTTAATTAACTCAAATGACAAAGCTGAAACACCTAGTAACACAGTGGTGTTGTAGCATGCAAGAGTAAGTGTGTGGTCAGGGCATTTTCACCTTGTAAAAGCTGTAGTCTTTACTTGTGACACTTCTCGGTCATCATCAGGTTGTTTCCACGTGACTGCCAAACAGTAGACACCTGTAAGCTGGGCCTCTACCCGCCTGATCTGTAGCTATTATTGTTGTCAGGAAACAGATGTGAGTTCACACACTGGAAAGAAAGTCTGTTTGTGACTGTGGTCATATGCGTCTGCACGGTATGGCTGTGTGAGTGTGTATGTGTGTGTGTGCCTGTGCGCGCATGAGCAGGGTGTGGGCGGGTGGGTTTCGGAAAGTATGACTTGGCATTTCTTACACCCGGTCCCCCCCATCCTCGACTACGGTTTAAATGCATGTCTGGCCATACGGTACTACTCCAGCACACACACATGCATACAGTGCACAGGAGGGGTGGTAGTGCACACATGAGTGTTCATGAGTGACTGTGAGATGACCTTGGTCAACTGTGGTCAAACCCAGAGAGGTGGTTGGGAAGTGGTTACATATAGTTTGGCATTTGATCAGCCTCTTGAAGTCCAGAAAAGACACATGCGCTCAAGATCAAATGTGCAGAGACATTAGGCTTAGTGCGCTGTCAGAGTAATGCAATATGATGTGAGGTTGTTCAGTGCATGTAGACACACACACACACACTCATGAATCACTCTAAATTTGGGGGCACCACACAATCACAGGATAAATTAGATAAATTTGTTCCAGATGATGTATAACATATAGACTGTGTTAATGACATGCTCATACAGATGGCCAACACACACATGCTTGCACACATACACACACAGATGAGCGCCAAAAACAGCCACCCTGGGAAACGGTGAATTCCCCAAACCACAGAGTGCATGAGAGGGTGAGGGGAGTCATGGGAAAGCAGGATGCCTGCATGCAGTGCCACTGAGTGAGCAGACTGGGCCCGAGCTAAAACAGACTGAGCAAAAAAGAAAAAGACGGGAGCAAAATAATACACATCCTGATTTGGCACCGAACCGATGACAGCATCCGAAGGTTCAAAGGCTTGTGAGTGCGATTTATCCACACGCTGTGGTCGGTCAGCTGGCTAGCCAGTCCGGCAGGCACGTAGGACGAGGTGGGTCGATTACAGGTCTGCTCCCATCCTGACACAGTTTGGGAAAACCCAGATGAAAATACAAAGTACGTGTTACGTCTGGGAACGCCTGTAACTCCACCAAATCTTGGGGCCCCTGAGGAATTTGGGAGGGGGGACCAGCTAGGTGGAAAAGGCTGAATAGCACTCTAAATCAAGGTGAGACGGTATCTGGAAGCTTTTACTTGATGATATGGCAAAAACAAACAGTTGAGAGCCTGTGACTGCATGAGTCTTAAGTGTCTGGAAAGTTCCATCCAGTTGGCTCCATTTACTGACGTCTGTAAAAACTCCAAAGGTTACAAATCACGTCAAACGCTCCTCTCATGTGTGGTCACTCGGATTATTTTTTAAAATCTGCGTTGTGTAATCTCCCCCTCCAATAAAATTCCTTTATTGCCTTTCACCAAAAGAATGGTTTCACTTTAATCATTGTTTAAACAGATGTCAAATTCTTTAAATAAACATAAGAACCGCGAAGCATTCAAAAAGAAAACATTTGGCCAGTGAGTAATCCAATTACAACTTTAATTGCTTAGCAGCAGCACAGTGTAATCCAGCCGTCTCTTCTGTATCACGCCTCCCCAAATTATCTTTGAAAAATCATTCTGTCCAACCAGATGCTGCCTTGTGTTGTATGCAGGATGTTTATGTTTAGAGGTATATCTTCTCAGTTCCCTCCCTTTAACCCCCCAACACACACACACACACACACACACACACACACACACTTTCACTCTTTCTCATTTACCTTCCTTTATGCTACCCAAGCCCGACGAGTGGCAAAGCGCGTTTTTTGAAATGATTGCAAAGCTAGACAGGTGAGCAAAATGGATATATTATATTTATATGTTGCATTTATCGTTCCAAACAACAACTATTTGACTAAATTGTGCGTGCAAACTATTTAATTAAGAAAAAAAGAACAGGGTTTTTTTATAGTTCTTTTACCACGCTACGATACTTTTGATGCCATTATAAGATTTGTCATTGGAAATCTGTTTCAATAATTATGACCCTTTACTCGTGAGTTATATCAGGGTTTCAGTATTAACAAGTGATGAATAACTGTCCTGCTTTCACTAAAAGTCGTGAAACTGAGAGTGAGAAAAGGTTTGTGAGTGAACGTAAGCCGCTTTCTGACTGTCCATCACTTGTGTTTGGTTAACCACAGGTTTTGCATGCATTACTTGTGCTAACTTAAGAGATAAAACTTGTATTAATGAGCGAGTCATCTAAGTAGTAATAAGAATTAGTCTCAGACCTTAGTGGTGTAAAATTATTAATTGTGCGAATGACTAGGGAAACTTTCTGACACCACTAAGCTGCCGCAGCTTTTGCACTGAAATGTTGACTGATAAATTCAACATAGAGTGCTTTTAAAATGTATCTTGTTTTTTTAATCTGTGCTGTGTCTACTGCAGTATGCTCTTTAATGTTTTCTCCCTTTATTTCAGTATGCTTTTGCCCAGAAAAAAGTTCCTCTATCATTACAAGAATGTGCGCTGGGCAAGGGGCCGGCATGAAACATACCTCTGTTTTGTAGTAAAAAGACGAGTAGGGCCTGACTCCTTGTCCTTTGACTTTGGACACCTCCGCAATCGCAATGGCTGCCATGTAGAGGTAGGTAAAGTGGGAGAAGATATGAAAAGGGTCTGCTCAGTAGCAAGAGAGAAAACAGCAATTGAATGAAGGCTGTATAATGATTATTTTATTCTTATTTTTCTCTGCAGCTGCTGTTCCTGCGCCACCTTAGTACATTATGCCCTGGTCTATCTGGGTATGGATTTCATGGGGAGAGGAGGGTCAGCTACTCCATCACCTGGTTCTGCTCCTGGTCTCCCTGTGCAAACTGCTCTTCCAGACTGGTCCAGTTCCTCAAACAGACACCCAACCTTCGCCTCAGGATCTTTGTCTCTCGTCTTTACTTCTGTGACATGGAGGACAGTCGTGAAAGAGAGGGTCTCAGGCTGCTTAAAAAAGTCGGCGTGCACATCACAGTCATGAGTTACAAAGGTGGATGACTAAAGTTATGCCTATGTGGGCGATAAACAGAAAAAGTAGAGACATATTTGACTTTAGAGTTGTGCACTATTCCCTAAAATAGCCCTTTCCTGGATGTTAGTAACAATTATTTATTTTGCTGATTGTTTTAAGACTTCTTCTACTGCTGGCAGACTTTTGTGGCTCAGCAAAGCAAATTTAAGGCCTGGGAAGATCTGCATCGAAACTCAGTACGTCTGGCCAGAAAACTCAACCGCATCCTCCAGGTATAACATGTAACACACAACATATTTTCCCTCAGGCAAGCAGGATGAGGCCAATCAAAATAATGATGTGTTCAGAATGATAATAATGTCCTGTTCTGCCTTTTCTCTTTCAGCCCTGTGACACAGAAGATTTAAGAGATGCCTTCAAGCTTCTTGGACTGTAAAACAAACCTGTGGCTGCCTCTGAAGTTAGCATTAAGTCTATTATTAAGTCTGATGAGAAAAAAGATATGGTGTTGGACCATCACTACAAGAGCTAAACTGAGAATTAGAAAAACTGAGAAAAAAATGCTTTCAAGTTGTGGCAAGGCTTGTAACATTGGGTAGCTGCTGCTTGCTGTATCTGTAGCGAAGTCAAATAAAATACTTTACAATCAGATACTGGATTGTGTTATTGATTGCGAACGGTAATCATTATTAATGTTATAGATTTATAGTACCAATTGTTCTGGGCCGATAACCAGTAGGTAGTAGCTACCATAACCCACAACTGTGGATTATGGTTAAAAACTATTCCAGTTTTTCACATTTAAACTGTATCTGACAATAAAGTCGAAAAACAAATAATCAAATCAAATCGTAATCAAAGCAGCAAATGCTTAATGTCAAAATTTTAAAGTTAAACCGAAAACAATCCCATAATACAACCAAGAGCTATTAATCCTTTGATTTGTTCTTTTTGATCTAGCGTAGAAAATGTGTGCGTAACACCCCTTTAATGTAGCAACGTGTCGGTAGCAATGGCGCAGAGGGACCCGCTTATGCGCAAATACACCGTCTATTACGGTCAAATAGCCGTTAACGCGGCGCGGACACACCACACCGTCACCATCACCGCCACCGGCGTACTCCGACTGAGTAAAAGTCAAGATGGCGACCGATGGTCAGTTCGAATATGAGTCGATCCTCTGTGTCAAACCTGAAGTCAACGTTTACCGAATTCCACCGAGAACATCTAACCGGGCTATCAGGTGAGGCATGGAGGAGGTTTCTGACCCAGCGCTCGCGTGCTGCTGCCTTTAGAAGCCGTTGCCTCAGCGACCTGCCTACCAACCTACCCAGCTCATCCGCTAGTCACGAAGCCTCACGTAGCGGCGGCGGTAGTTTATGAGCAGGTTGTTTTTGGGTGTGTATTTACAAGGTCATGGGGTTGTCCTGGGCCCTGTTAGCCCACTTAACAAGGACTGTATCGGATCGGCTACATCCCTCTCGGTTTGTCTGTGTTCGTGCTTTCATCCTGTGACACATCAGGATAGATCTGGCACTTAAAATCAGCTATCAGCTGAGAACGTCCTAATTTCAGTTTAAGTACAAACAGAAGAGCATCCCTGAGGCTGCAGAGAGGCTAGAGTCCTCCTCAAGGACGCTTGAGCATTGTTTGATGTTGCTCCATGTCAAGGGGTTAAACATGGGATGCCCTGGCTCATAGCCAATGTGGTCACCTCAATCCATTGTTATGTCTTTACTGTAGAGATAATGCATATGTTATAAAGAGGTCGATATTGGTTTGTTTACCCCATTTTTCATTGGCTGGTCCTTCAGCGTGACCTGCCGCAGCTGCTTCTGACTGGACATTACACCAACCAAACAGTAGCATGTGCCTCAGGTCCCATGAGACACAGGATTGGTTAACCGCTGACCATATGTATTGTGAGTAAGGGTGATGATGTAATATTTTATCCCCGTGTCTCAGTGAAATGTCTTAGTCACGTTTTGCACACGTAGAAAATGAGTGTGTCTGAGTATGACAAATCATAACAGTAACTTTCCTGTGTCTTGCTTATTCACCTCCTCTGTCAACATCAGTCTGAGTAAACTGTCAACAATTCACCTACATCACAACATCTACCTCTGTGTGTGTGCGTGTCTTAGGGCTGCTGATTGGAAGCTGGATGCTCCTGACTGGACGGGACGCATGCGTGTGACGGCCCGGGGCAAAGTAGCCTACGTGAAATTGGAAGACAAAGTCTCTGGTGAGAGACGAGCAGACAGGGCAGCGCCATTGTTTACCGGGCTGTCGCTGCTGTAAATCACTTCACTGTATAGTCTTCTGTTTGTCACCCTGCCCCTCTGTTACTCATCGATTCCAAGGTGACCCAGCCTGCAGCCGAGTGAGCAGTCTGGAGGCTGCATCAGTGCATTTTTTTTAGAAACTTAATGTCCTTGTTTTCTGTAAAATACACCTTTTGTTTTCCATTCACGTAACATGGCAACAATATTAAGTTCTGGTCTGATTCTTTAAATCCTAAAGAAAGGTGGTTTATTTACTACCTCCTTCAGCATAGGATACAAATAATGTCCTACAGAACAATCAGAATAACAAATAGGTGATGCAGATCGTGTAAATTTGAATTAACATAACCTGCTGATATGTTTTGAACCTGGAATAGCAGCCTTTAAATGTGGACACAGAACTGCTGTAAATCATTTAGAAAATCAAAATTATTCAATTCAATTTTATTTATCTAGCTCTAAAACACAAGAACAAACACCTCAAGGTGCTTTATATTATAAGGTAAAGTACCTACAATAATGCAGTGTAAATCCCACCAATCAACTAACCCCTTTTGAGCAAAGATTTGGGGACAGTGGGAAGGAAAAACTCCCTTTTAGCTGGAAGAAACCAGGCCCAGGTTGGAGCAGCCATCTGCTGCAACCAACTGGGGGTGATGGGGAGAAGACACAATGTGAAAGAGAGCCAGAGATTCATAGCTGTATTAAAATGACCAAAGTGAGTTTAAGGTTTACAGTAATTGAGCTTGAATCAGTTATAGTACCATGCAAAAGTTGTTGTTTTTTTTGTTTTATGGACATTGACTGCTTTTTGGTTCATTTTCGGTCCAGTCCCTGTACCTGACCATTTTCAGAGAAATGTTTTTTTTTTCTGTTTGTTTGCTAAGCTGCTTAACATTGACCTGTGACTCATTCAAGCATAAAAAAAGACACCTGACTCAAGTGACAAACCAGTGTTGTGTCTACACATAACACTTAGGAAAGAACCAAGTTTAATTTGTACCTTTAGGCACTTTGTCCCAAAAACACATAATTTGTTCCCATGTCTTTAGTTAAATCTACGGAAAATGCCAAAAATAACACCGTCGGAGAGCACAAAATAGTATTTTTGTACCAGCAAGGTGATTCCCAAAAATTTGGCCTATGTCAGCATGGTGTGTAGTGTATCCTTAAAAAATGAGTAAACTGGATGAGAATAGAGGAAAAAAGAAAAAGTGGGATGTGTAAAACACTGTCTAAAGCAGATGAACAGAAAGCCTTGTCCTTTAAAGGAAAAACTACAGTTTGCATAGTACTGTATATCCATTGTTGTATTGCTGCCTTTAAGATTATCATGAATTCATCTGACCTGAATCACATAAACCTTTAATAAAGGCGGGCTTTATTAAAGTAAGTGAGGACATGATGACCAACTAATCTGAGTATGACTGGGATTTTTACTGACTTTATAGGCTATGTATTCCTGTTTATTTAAAACCACCTGAAACATATTGCAACATACAAAGCTATAGGTGAGTATCTAAAATAAGCTTTTTGTAGTCCATCTTCAGGGCCCTGTAGTTTCAACACAGTCGACATCAATGATGTCATCGTCACATTGTTTAAGAGACTTTTGTGAGTGCAGTCAGATTCTCACCAGCTCCACACTTATTTAATTATTCTCCTTCACATCTGTCCTTTACCTCGTGGCATTTTCCATCAAACCTTCAGACTGTTTTGCCAAGCTGATAATGAACACATATCTTTTCAGGGGAGCTTTTTGCCCAAGCACCAGTGGACGAGTATCCTGGAGTTGCAGTGGAAACAGTTAGCGACTCAAGCCGTTACTTTGTGCTGCGCATCATGGACGACAACGGTGTGTAAAACAATTATTGCTAAGCCATAAAATATTGGAAGAAAAAAAAAGTGTTTGAACAGGATACAAGGACATTATCCGGATTGATGTGTGTTTTTTAAAAGTCTAATAAATTTAAATTAAAGAATGTGTTTGTATTTTTTTAAAGCCTTTAAAATAATTTTTTATAGAATGACATACTGTCTGTGTTAGAGATTACTGAACTGTTGAGTTGCTGTATCCATAATTTGTTTCGCAAAGACAAAACTGAATACACATTCAGTGTGTATTCAAACATTACATAATTTAAATTTCGTTCAGTCCTGATTTTTATTTTAAAGGTCTTCATTTTTAAAGTAATGCAGAAGTTCTGTTTCTGTACAGCACATTTTCACCCAGTTTGTGCTACGGTGTGCAGGTCATTCTGAGAAACCTGCGGGTTTATTTTGTTTGTTATTACTGCTGTAACTTGATTGTTGTCTTTATGTTTTTTTTCTCAAAGGCCGCACTGCATTCATAGGCATTGGGTTTGGAGACCGAAGCGATGCCTTCGACTTCAACGTCGCACTTCAGGACCACTTTAAGTATGAAGCTACTCTGTGAACACAGCTCTAATTATGACTAATTGAGTTGTCAGTGTATTTTTTTTCCTTTAGTGTTTCCTAAGATACATTTTTGTATCACTGCTTTCCTCCCTTGCTTTCTTCAGGTGGGTGAAACAGGAAACTGAATTTAGCAAGCAGGCTCAGGCTCCAGACTCCACTCCAAAGCTGGACCTGGGCTTCAAAGAAGGACAGACCATTACTCTGAACATTGGGGTATTATTTATTTTCATAGAGTTTCATAGTACTAGTGTGGTGTTTAGGCCTTTTTCAAAGCTGTACAAATATGTCTCTGTCAAGCTCGAATGCATTGCATCGCATATATTTATTGCTAGGTTTAAAGAAGCATCAATCATACTTGATATACCCTCATTCATGCACAGATTTTGTTTCCTTCCATCTATATCTTATCTAGCAATCGAAAAAGAAGGACAGGTCTCGTCCACAGAGTTCAGGCGGCTTTGGGCTCCTTCCGCCTCCCCCTGGGGGCAAACTGGCTCCACCCCCTTCTTCCAGATCAACAAATCATAACACACAACCATCAGCAGGAGGAAGTGATTCTGGTAGGTAACAGTCCAACAACAACCCCATGTTTAATCTTCACCTCAATTTACAATGTTATGAGGTTAAGAAAAGATATAAAGGAGGATTCAGAACGAGGGCTGCGTTATATCATATCGTCCGGTATGATACCGGAATAAATTTTTACATGATCTAAAACCGTCGTATCGTGATATCAGCGATAGAGCAGTGCCACATGTTTACATTTCCTAGCATGCACAATAAGAAAACAAGCCCAGGCATGTCTGACTGCGAGAGTTGCATGTCAGCTTCCGATGATGATTTAGTAAAAGAGGGAGCTACTTCACTAAACTCCATCACAGCACAATGGAAGCAACAAACTTGTTTCACCACTCGAGGCAAAAACAGATCGTTGAGTTCAAGAAGGCTGCAAAGGTGGAGATACTAGCAGCTGTTGATGTGCAGCCCAAAAGTAAAACAAAGGAGTCACCTGAGCATAGCTGGAGCACTCGCTGTCTATACTCCATATGACAGGAAGAGCGTATGTGGATGGAAATTACTGATGCAGTTACTCTGTAGAAAAGTAAAACTTTAAGGAGCTGGTTAAAAGTTCTACTCAAGATAGAACATCCCGGTTGAAATGCAATGCTGTTAAGTTTCAGTTTTATAACATGACAAATCTGTGCACAGTCCTAAAGAGTTTCAAGTTGTGAATTTTTTTTAAACACCGCATAGGCTTCTTCAGCACTTACATTTGACTTAATACTGTGTCACTACTACGCTCAAAATGATGCTTGCAATTCCACCAGGTGCAGCGCAGCAGCTCTGGTCTGCGATACTTAAAATAGCATCGGGTCAGTTTTTTTATAGAACGACTGTCAAGCTGCACAGAGCCAATAAGGAGGGCAGGAAGTCAGGTATAGAAATCTGGCCAGTTTTCAAAATAATAGACCGCATGCACAGTTTTCTGAAACTCTCCTGTTGTGATTTGAAGCCGTGCTAAAGGCAACAGAAAACCTCACTCGAGACACAGTCTCACAGACAAGCGGCAGGTGTATTTCAGGTGTTAATGTGAAGGTCGTGAATCTGTGCACTTTGCTGGTTGAGCCCAGTTTTTAATTAATGTCAGAAGCAGTTTTTTGATTTATAGTGAAGGTGAACCTTATTACCCCATTAATGCTTCGAGTTTGGGCGCTGCTTTTTCATTTACAATGGGGGATGAAATCTGACCTGCTTAAAGCAGAAGTCAAACTGAAAGAAAAAAAAAAAACGCTGCCAGAAATGAATCAGAGGAAGGGCTTATTTTTTTGGTGTTGAAGATTAGTTCTTTGAGCCTGTCTGTTTCTATTGAAGCACAAATTTCGTAGTTGATGTAGTGAGTACAGTGTTGCGCAGGTCTATTATCCAAAACTATGACACATACATTTTAAAATATCTTTCATTTAGAAAATACTGTTTCCTGTAGCTTCTGTAGCTAAACTGTGTCATGGTTTTCTACACTCTTCTAGTGGTATCTAATCATGCGCGCGGTTTCGGTTTCGTGTATTAAGATTTGTAGATGCCTGTGTAAGATTTCCTCCGCCATCTGTATAGAACAGAGGTGAATGTGTGTTTAAAGCACTGAAAAACATTACAAAAGCTTGTCTATCTGAAATCATTGTCCTGTTAGTGGCGCGGTGTGTGTGGTTTGTCCAGAGTAAATGTGGGAAAAGACTCACTAGTTTTGAGTTTCAAGTGGAAATTTTTTTACTACCATTGTGTTTGGGTGGCGGCAGAAGTTTCAGAGGTCGACATCTAGAAAGCTCAGTGCATAAAACTGAAACCGTGTGCATCACTGATACCACCAGGGTAAACTGGAAAATAGTGCGAATACCACTGTAAGTAAAAGTTGTAAGACAATATTTTTTTGTTATCTGGGGAAATGATATTTTTATCGATTGCTTAGAGCTGATGTATTATTTGAGAAATCCTTGTATTGACATTCAGATAACTTTTTTAATCCCTCAAAAAGACAATTTGTTTGCAGATTATAACATATACGTATATTAAAGTTTCAGATGTGCGTCTCTCTTTTTCTTTGATTTCAAACTGCCAGGGTGTTTGCTAGACCTGGACTCCAGTAACTCCAACTCTGTGGCTCCACCCAACCCCACCTCGACAGGCAGCTCTGACCTGTGGGGAGACTTTGATTCTGCATCCCCGAAGTGAGGAGAGAGTCCCACTGTTTTTTTTCTCCCTTTTCTCTGTAAATTTATGCAGCACTTTTTGCAACTTTCTTTTCCCGATTACGGGGTCCCGTATCTCTCCCTGCCAAGCAGGGTAAGCCCCTGTAGTAGTTTGTTTTATTTCTCTTGAATCCCTCCTACTTTGTTCTGACCTCACAGCACCGTCTTAATTACGCTTACAGCTACAGCTGCGGGCCAACTTGACATATTCAGCAGGCTCTGCATCCCCATCATTCACTCCATCTGCTTGGACTCTCTGTATTTGTCTAGATTCGCCCTGTAACAGTTTATTCCGCCAATTTTCCCGTTCTTACAGTGTTTTATTTGCTAATGATACACAATAGGAATATCAAGGAAGGCATAATCTTGTCATCAACATCTAATGATCTACTGAAATCTAATGAAATGTTCATGAATGACTTAAATGTACAGAGAATATTTATTTTAAATGTGTATATACATATATTGTAAGTGGTTTGTAATTATTGTTGTTGGTCTACGTCCTGTTTCTCCAAGTCTCCAGCAGCGGGACTGATTATATGCACTGACTGACGGTCGCATCTGTCTGTGTAGTTAGTAATTCATGAAATCCGCAGTGAACGCCATGATTGGCTCATGCTAGCTTCAGATTATTGCAACGTTTACCGCATAAGGATTTTACTTGAAAGACTCCTGTTAAGTCGCAGCTGATTTACAGAGTGGCCGTGCTCTTTAGCACTCTCTGCTCGGCTCTTGCGGTTCTGCAGCTGTCAAACACATATTCCACCAGGGACGGGCCGCGGGAGCCGCGCACATTGTTTTAACCATAAATCAGGACACTTGGAAGCAGGAATGCTGGATGGGAGAGGGTGTAAGCAAAAGGAGAGGCATCAAGTGCTTTTATCTTTGCCTCAGGGGGGAAGCAGAGATTTAGTCCGTGTTATGTCATCTTCACTCAGCACAGCTGTTAAAGTTGTGACTGGTGAGTCATTTAGGTCACGGCCTCTCTCCTCGTCAGTGAATCGCTCTGTGTTTCTGTCTCCGTAAGTCTTTATGAGAAGGGCGATCGGGTCGTGCTCAAGCACAGCGTGTTGTGCTGTACAGATGAGTTAAATGTGAACTCCAGTTCCATATCAAGGTGTTAAGCTATCAGCGGTATTGTGATGCAGACAAATGCAACGTGGAAATAAGATAGTCCGTGTTTGATGCAGTGTTTTGTTGTGATATTTTTGTGTACCCAGAGATGGATTATGTAAAAAATGATATCACACGCACATGTGTTGTAACAGATGTGCAGTGGAAAGTGGTGTGATGATGGATGTTGATCAGAGAACAGAGTGTGTGTGAGTGTAAAGCCCCAAGGATGCTTGTCAGTGTTTATTGTCTAAATTATTTCTCCCAGATGTTACCTGTTATTCAAACCGTAAGTGTGTGTGCAAATGAATATGCAAAGAAAACTATAAAGAAAATACTTAAAGGCCATAACTTTCGTTTGTGGTTGTTGTTTTTTTCTTCTTCTTTAAATTGAGTAGTAAAAAAAAAAAAAAATCTCATGAACAACTTCCATTATATTTTATTGGTTACAATAGTGCACATAATACTGAACTGTCAGTGTGTACCTTACAATCCACAACAGAGTGGGTCTTTGTTTTACGTTGTTTCTTATACGATTAAGTGACTCAGTGCTCCTATAGGCCCATTACCGCAGTACCTCAAATGGATCGTAAACCATGGAAGACATGACCTGTGTCCAATACACACGGACGAAATGAAATACTCACACAGTAAAAGGACGAATACATAAACATATGTAGATATGACTCAGCACACGTGTGTGTGTGTGTGTGTGCTCGCGTGAAAGAAAAGGAAAGAGACCCTCAGGTGTGGCGCAGCGGATTTATGGTGTTTTTATTGGCTGTTTTCAATGACAACGCCCATGGGTCGCACCATCGTCACCCGGTGGTCACGAGCCCATTCTAGGCAAGATCAGGCTTTGTTTGCCCAGGTTTGGGGGTTGCCACGACGATTGCGACAACGTTTGCTATTGGATGACCTCTGGATACGTCTGGGCCACCCAGACAACTCTCTGCATAATTCAGCTGTAATGTAAAGAAAGGGAAAAAAGGGTTATTTATCTGTATGCGTATTTTCATGGACTGTAAGATCACTGTGCCTTTAGACGGACAGGTGACAAATGAAAGGAGAAACCTGAGCCCTGCAGTGGAGGGATCCTGTGGCTCTGACCTGCTGTGGTGTGGTTCATGCCCTACCTGCTGTCATTTTTATCATTCTTCATCTATTAAACAAAAGATCCAAGTTTAATTTTAATAAAATAAAGGTGAGCGTTACAGCATCAGCAAATATATTATTATGTTATTGGCGATTTATTTGGTTTTTACCCTCAAAATCAAGCTGATGAATGTACCAACTTGTTAAACTGCACTCTTTGGCATCATCAACTGAGGGAACATATTATATTATTTTGGTTATTTGTTTTAGAAAATCACTGCCGAGGAGCAATGAAGCTGCTCCAGTGTTGTCTTTTCCTTTAATTTGTCACCTGTGTATACATTAAGACTAATTCACCTTTCAGATACTCATCCTCACGGCACACTGTCCTCACACAGATCTCATTGTTGATCACATAAACACGAGGGAGGCTGCGAGAGCACCGGGGTAAAACATGAACATTATGAGGAAGGATATACTGATACAGGCTGACAGGGTAACTCTGTTCAGTAATGAAAGTCTTGTGAGCTCAATACTGTTACACAAATATTGTACTAATAATTAAGGACGCTATTTGTAGTACTTTATACTTCTAGCTGTGTCTGTTAACATATCATTTAAGTAGTCTTCAGTAGTAGTTTTCCAGGCTTTTTGAAGGACATTCAAAGCTTTGCTTTACTACTTGTACTGATGCAAAGATGAAGCTGTCATCTTCAGGGAATACCTCTTTGGGAATCACCCTGTCGGTGCAAAAATACTATTTTATGCCCGTCAAATGATGTTATTTTTGGCATAGATTAAATTACAGAAATGGCAACAAATTATGTGTTTTGGTGACAGGCTGCTGGTAACAGTGACTAAAGATGCAATTTAAAGCTGCCTCTTTGCTGAGCTGTCTGTTATGTTTAGACACAATAGTGGTTCATCCCTTGAGTCAGGTGCCTTTTTATGATTGAATGACTCATGGGTCGGCGTTAAGTGGCTTAACAACCAAAAAATAAAAGTCCTCTAAAAATGATCAGGTGCAGATACTCATACTCTGAAAATGTGTGAAAAAAACAGCCAAAATGTCCAAAGAAAAGCCTGGAGAACTGTTGCTCAAGACCATTTCCTTGTTTTCTTTCACCACCTGTCGTTAAAACACTGAAGAAAAAGTAAGACCTTTACTGCTCAGTTTTTAAAAATAATAAGTCCTTTTTCTGGAAAAAAGACAAATTAAAAGTGTGTTGTTGTAAAGGATTTGCAGATCACCTGTAGAGACAAAGACTACCAATACATCTCTTGATGGGCTTGTGAACTGAGTACATCCTGGTGCAAGGATACGTCTCCTCCCTACATTCTGCAGAGAGATAACAGCGGAGACACATGTCATGTTGAAATTGTGTAAATCACAAAAGTCCCAAAAGTGGAGATACTCACCGGTTGGTATGGCGTTCCCAGGTGCTTCTAGAAGTGAGGAAAGAAAAGAAAAAGAATAAATGAGAAAAACGCACAGAGTAGCAGACGTCTGTCATCATTATCAAAAGTAAAAGGGCTTTACCAGTTGGCTGATTTTGGGCTATAACCGTGAGTGCTGTGGAACAGAAACCACATGAGGGGAGAGGTTTGCAGCATAAAAGCAAACACACAGCGACTCAACCATAATTAAACAAGATGATTTGTGTGTCCTGTTTGGTAACGTTACCCTGGAAACTGCAGAGGAGCAGGACCACTGGGAGGCTGCCCATTCCTTCAGCTTGTAAGGGGTGAACTTTACGAGCTGCAGGAAACCGAAGAGGAAAAGAGTCGGGATGATTTCACAGAGTGGAACTGCTCAATATCCTCACTATGATTTTTTTTTAAATTCCTTAACTGTTTATGTTTCCTTTAATCCCATTACATAAATGCTAACAACATTTCAGCTCAGGGTAATGTTTTCCTTAGAGTTTTGCATCAGCTGAAAACACAGATGTGTAGCACAGTGTCGCACAAGAGCCCCTGATGTCATTTTTCCTACATTTATTTATTCTAGTATTTATTGGACTCCTTGTAAACAGATAAGTGATGCCTGATTTCCTTCCTCCTTTCCCCCCCCCTTTTCCTCTCTCATCTCCCGCCCTGCACAATTCCTCTCCTGATGTGTCACAGTAACTTTGGAGTCCAAGATGTGAGTTCTCGCAAAAGAATGTGTTTTTTTTGTGTGGCCTATTTGAGGACCCCTCCACCCCTCCTCTGTTACGCTCTCACATTCTTTCCCAGCTTTATTTTCAGAGAACATATCGCCGCTTTCCAACTGTACAATCATCGCCAGCCAATCTGAACTCGATGGTGGGTGTTTTTTTTTTCACAGCTTGTCCTTTCAGCAGCGATACATCCCAGAGTCACACATTTGCAATCACTCAGTTGAAAACAATGCATTTTTCTGCTTTGGCTGCTTGTTTGTCTCTGTTGGCTCGTTCGTGAGAGTTTTTTCACTCTTTATGTCTGCTGAACTTTGCATGCAATCAACCCTTCACTCGTCTACAAAGCCTTTTTGACTAAGTTAGTTAACTAGTCAGGCATTCTCCTCCTAACTTGTGTTTACATCTAATCAGAAGGATGTATCACCCAGTTAATGTCTTTGGCTGTGAGTTATCCTGAGTCTGCAGATGTTCTTCTGTGTAATTCCTACAGAATGTGTAGAAATCAGGTGGAAAAAGAAACATAACTTGTACTCACAACTTTTGCTGTCGTCCACAACTGCTTTAGTTTTATGAATCTTTTGTCTTCTCTTCTTTTCCCCTCCTTCCCTCTCCTGTACCCTCCTTCTCCTCCTCTGCTTCCTCCTCCCCCTCCTCTTCCCCCTGTCCTCCTTCCCCTGGCACTTTTCATGCTTTTCGCTATTTTCATGTCTCGATTTGATAAAATCGTCTGCCTTTGTCATCATATCTGATGGTTAGTATCCAATTATATTGCTGTGATAACACGCTATACTCACTTTACTTTGTAAAGGTAAACAGTCTGCTGGACTGCATTATTCTCAAAACTAAAGGTGGGTCTTTATGACTGTTAGGATGCAGAGTAAGTTCAGGGGGCCTCCATGTGATGGATAAGAACTAAAGCTACCTGAACCTTTGCACAGTAGTGCATCATTATATATTTTTACTTCCCTGTGTTTCACTGTTTCATCACCATACATCAGCAATTATCCTTCTCTGAATAAAGGTAGATTGAGCACAGGAGTTACAGACGGCTCAATAACTCATTTTCTTTGTATTTGCTTGAAAAAGCACACACAAAGATAAAAGAGATAGAAAAAGCTTTAATTTAGTATTTCCTCTTGTATTCCTGTGACAAATGAGAAGGCTGTAAACAGGAGCCATTTATTTCCTGGCATATGTTTGTAGTTATTTCACAAATTAACAGTCAAGAGTGAGCTCCAAATCTGACTTTTGCAATACTTGGTACAGCCAGCAGATGGAGCAATGCACACAAGAAAGTGGTGCCTCCCATTAACAGACAATCGTCTTGACGCATGCTCAATCATTCAGGTAAGGATGCTCTCGTGGCCATTGATCAATGGTGAATGATCAATCATCGGGACAATTTGCATATTAATGATCATGACATGATCATGATAAACAACATGAAGGCATGAATCCATCCTGTCTTATATAAATGGTATTAATAGTGTTGGAAATATTTTCTTGGTACACTGTGGGTTCCTTAGTATCAAGCACAGCCTAACTGAGTGTTGTTATTGATCATCTCCATGCCTTTATGACCACATCACAGAATGTCACAAAGCTCAGATCATTTCAAACTGTCTTCATTGAGGCAGTTCTGCTTGCAAAAGGAGTTCCAACCCAATACTAGCAAGATGTAGAAAACAATTAACTTAATTAAAGTTATATAAGAAATGGATCATGTTATGACCTTTATTTAATTTATTGCCTGAAGTTAAAGGCGATCGACCTTGTCTGTATTTACAGATTACACAGGTAAGAATTAATCATGAATGCTCTCAAGAAAATAACAACATGTAGCTCCAAAGATGGTTTCTCATCCCCGATAAGTACTTAAACTCTGTCATCAGCTCACGCAGCTCGCTGTTTGTTCTCTTTTGAAACAAAGAGATGCATCACAATTGCTTGGAAGACCACAAGTTAGACAGGGAGTGGGCATTTTTTTATTACTGTATATAAACTTGTCATCTGTGGACTACAGTTCATTACCTAAGCTATCGTTCAGAGTTGTGTTATCCGTGTAAGATGAAGGCCACTGTTCCAGACCCTTTGTCTCATTGTGTTGAAAGCTTTCTTTCATTGTGACCTTTATAGCAGCTTTGGTGAAACTTGACTCTTCTTTGGCTTCTACGAAGTTGACCAATATAAATATTGCTACGAATACTCCTGAAGCTATAAAGTCTTACTGGCTCTCACCTTGTGGTGGGCCAAGTCAGCTCAATAGGGACACACTCATCATCTCCCTTGACATATTGGGGCTACACGGACTCCAGGGTGAGCCTGCAGGATGGCCCTAACAAGGTCGACAGGGTGAGGATGATGACAGCTTGACAGATAGAGGCAGTGTAAGCAAAAGAGACGAGGAGAGGAGCCAATAAGCACGGTCAGTCCTGCGAACGTATCCAACCGCCCCTCGGTCTACACTTCTGTAGCAGGAGCTACAAAGTAAAGCTAAAATGAAAACAGAAAAGAGGATTAAAGGGGTCAGGTGCTGAGCAAGAAGGACCAGCAACGGTTAAGGCAAAACATGCCTGACTGTAAACACATGATAAAAACTCTAGTTGTTTATTAGTTGTATGGCATTGCATGAGGCATGCCGGCAATGCAATGCATACCCTCTCGCTCCTCTCTTTCACCCCAACATGCTTCGCCTTCACTCTTCGTCTCACTTACAGTCTCTGGATTTCAACCAGCTGATAGATTTTTGTTTTTTTCTAGTACTGCTGTGTTTCCTGTGCACGAAAACCAGCAGCGCAGCACACTTAAGCACTTAGTTTTCTAAACTAGATCCAGTGTGGCTCACTGATGCTTCTCGCTGTTCAAAACTGATAATCTCAGGTTCTTCCAGTCTGCCAGAATCACCTCTGCCAGTCCTGTTTAAGTAATTAAACCTGCTGAGGTGTAAGATGCTGCCAGGTGGGGGAAAAAGTTGCAGTGGAAATATTAGGCCATGATGGGCAGAGGGTTTGGCTTCCAAGTTGGGGTACATTTTGTTCTTTGGGCTATATCAGTGGTTCTTAACCTGGGTTCGATCGAACCCTAGGGGTTCGGTGAGTCGGTCTCAGGGGTTCGGCAGAGCCTCCACCGTGACATGCACGGCTAATTTTGTGCACCAATAAAAAACATATTTATGTCTTGAATTTGAAAAAAATCATATTTTATTTTTCACTAAAGAGGGGTTCAGTGAATGTGCATATGAAACTGGTGGGGTTCGGTACCTCCAACAAGGTTAAGAACCACTGGGCTATATGAACATTTTATTTGGTCAATTAATCTGGCTCTTATATCGGCGTCCATTTTTGCAGACCTCATTCTGGTGACAGGTGAAAACCTTTATCAGATATCTGTCTAAATATCTGTTACATAGTGTAGAGTTTTCAGGCTGGTTTTCTCTGTGCCCTCTGTCTCACCTTTGTAAAAATGCACTTTTAAAAACACTAAAGCATGTCCTCTCAGAGTCAGAAAGAAGGCAAACGCTGTATAATGTAAAGGATGAAAAATAAGCAGGTAGCTTGAAGGCAGCGAATGTGATGATGTAGACCTTTACAGAGTTTAAACTTTCCAGCTAAAGTGTGCTTCATGCAATATTGGTAACACGCAATCTCAATGGCGCTGACATCTAAATACTAGCTTCTTTGGTTTCTGGACGTGGGAGTGTGTCTTTCAACTTGACAAATGTTCAGAGGTCTGTCATGACACGTGACTTGGAAGTACATACGTGAGTTAAAATAAACTAAGCAGCATCTCCAGCTTGGTTCAGCAATTTAGCAGTAGTCCACATGTGTAGCTGTCCTTGTTTCTCCTGTTTTTATCATCCCCGCTATCTGTCCTTCTGAACCTCCAACAGATTTGCACCTCGATCAGCATCTTTGTGTTGGCACTCGATTGTCTCAGCAGTCCGCAACATGTGTTTCCATTTGTCAGGCTGAGGTCCTCCTTTAACGCCCAATCTGAGTGTTACCTGAGCTTTGGTTCCCAGAAACCAGTAAATCCCAAACCACCATTGCTAAAGGAGATAACAAATGTTTTCACGTAAACATTTGGTATTGTGTGACACAGCTGATACGTGGCCGTGATCCGAGATTAAAAAAAGAAGTAAGGAGAGTGAGGGAATGACAGCCGTCAAGTGTGAAGAAAACAGATCTGACTATAATAGCAACGATGAAAGGGAAAGACCAGGTCCAAGTGGCACGGCAGAAGAAAGGGAAAAGTAATCTGCACAAGGGCCAGAGATAAAACGAGATGAGGGTAAATGGGCAAGATGGGTCAAAGTGTTCCATCAGATTATGCTGCTACAGGCCTGTGGGCGCCAAGGCAGCCTGACTTTTGCGTTTGTGAAGTGCAGATAGTCAGAGGGAGGTGATGATTTGCATGGTTTGTAAATAGATGGCCCAGAAGTCTATTTATAAATCCATCTGGAGTGGTCCTTAGCAGGGGTTAGCGCAGGCCCCACCAACATGCACACACTCACACACAGCGCATTAGCAGCTCGCTACCAGCAGGGATCCAGTCCAAATGGTACATTTGCTCCACATTAAATAGTCCTTGCACCCTCTAATATCTAGCAGGGTGAGGACTGTGTCGTGTTTTTCTTACATACTACTGGACAGTTAACATCACAGCATGACTGAGTGACGGCAAATGTGAACAAAGGCGCCATCAGCAATTCCGGGAAATCCATTTTGGAGGGTTCTGTATGCAGGCTTGCAGGTGATCTTTCAACAAGTAATTATTCTCTCTGACAGATACAGGACAGCTCTCTCCTGAATCCATACTGATGCCAACTAGCCACTTGCAGATTTCCCATGAGGTGTGTTTCATTGTCAGTACATCACCTACAGTGGGCATCACTGAGAACAGCATGAAGGGGTTATTTTAGCCCTAAAATCCTTTTCTCTCCTAGTATAGGTGCCATGCCTGTGATTTTCATCACTCCAGCATGAAAGAAGATCATGCTGGTATCACTGTCGGACTGTATTGTTAGTCCAATTTTAGATGTGCTCCTGCTGTTCTGCTGCACCTGTTGCTTCAACATCACATCCAAGATGTCATAATTTCCATAGATGTGCTTGTCTACGTGCTGTATGCAATGCTGTCTAAACAGAATAAAGTCTAGGGTGCTTTGTAGTGTCTTTAAATGTAGCTTTTATCTGAACCATCATCATCTGCAAATCCTCTTTATTATCAGCCTGACTGCTCTGCTTTGCTACTTATATAACACATGCAACACCACTGATTTATTTTGCGTAAACCAACATTCAACACAAGTCTTTAATAGCATTATAATACAGCTTTTTGTTCAGACATCACACTTTTCTTGTATTATTTTCACGCAAACACACATATTTACAAATGTTCACAAACAGAAATATGTACAATGAAGTTGCACTTTGAGTATTAAGGGTACTTATAAAAAATATGAAAATGCTGAAACAGTTTCATAAAGACAAAGTTTATCTCTCCCCCCTTCCTTCCCTGAGCAGCTCTTCTTCTACCCCCCCTCTCTCCCTCATTTTTCTGGCTTCCTTCTCCGCCTCCTCTGCTTTCCTCTTCTCCTCTCTCTCCGTCTCCATCAGCCACGGCCCTCCCAGATAGCTCAGGATCTCCTCTGGAGTCCCTCTGTGTTTGGGCTCAGGGTGGAGTAGCTCCTTCAACAGAGTCATCACTAATGGGCTGAGGCCCTCAAACTGTGAAGGAGGAGGATTGTCTCTTTGTTTTCTCTCCATAATAATGTAATCATCAGCGTCCTCCTCACCCCTCCACTCTCCATCTCGCATTTTCTCGTCACGTTTGGCCTCACGGTCAAACCACTCCTTATATTTTCGGTAGCCACGATCATCGTGAGTGCTCTCCTCCCAGGGGAAGCAGCCAGTTAGCAGGCAGTAGACGAGCACACCAAGAGCCCAGCTGTCAATGCAGGGCTCTACTGATATCCAGATGTCTTCTACCTCTTCTTCGGTTCCTTCAGTCCACCTTCTCTCCATCTCCTTCTCGGCCTCCTTGGCAGGTTCCACCTCAGGCGTGCAGAAGGGCGACTCGTACCAGACAGCTCGAACGGTGGTGCCGATGGCTCGGGCGAGGCCAAAGTCCCCGAGTTTGACCCAGCGACAGGAGCTGTCACAGAGGAAGATGTTCTCAGGTTTGATGTCACGGTGGACAAAGCCCAGAGAGTGGAGGTGTGTAACTGCACCGCTCAGCTGGGACATCACCCTCTGCACGCAGTCCTCATTCACCCCGGCCTGAAACAGACAGACAGTATGATTGAGTGGTGGCCCAATATCAGACAGTTATTATTATTTTTTATATAATATTTTATAAGACAATTAGGCCAAGTGGAGTCTGATAGGAGGACTGTGTTACTGGCACTAAGACAACAAAATCTGCGTCACTTAACTGGTTGGTGACGCATTTGGAAATCCCTATTTAACTTCATGTACTCTCTCTTCATTGAGTGAGAGCAGGCTGTCCTTATTCTTATCAACGCTTCATTGTGTTATTGGCAGAGACACAAACAGGGAAGTAGGTGAGCTGGAAGCTGTTATCAAGCATGTCTTATGTTTAAACTTTTAGAAATGAGCGCTCAACAAGTACAAACTCCCAAGAGAGTAATACTGCAGTGTTTTTTAGCTGATATGTCATAGTCTAAGAAGGAGAAGAAACTGAATTCAGGGTAGGTGATGTGAGTGAGGACATGCAGTTATATTATACAATAATATATGGAGACTACAGCAGGAACAGTTAAACAACAATACTGTGATTCTGTTCAAAGTAATAAATTGCGTAGGTTGTAATAGCTGCACTGTAAAGGTAAATCCTTGCAAATATAGCTGCCAGTACTGCCAGGTTATGGTTAATAAGTAAAAGTCTCTGTAAGCTGAGCATGCATCCAGGCACAATAAGCTTTGCAGACTGCTGATGATTCAGCTTCGTCTCTCATGGGAACGCCAGTATAAAGTTTTATTATCTGGATGATTTTTTAGCAAGCAGTGTTTTTTTGTTCTTTGGATAAAATGACTGGAATATTGGGATTCTGGGGTTTATGAAGCAAAAACATATCAGCTTGTATAACATTTGTATTAAGTTTTGCTGCTGTATATGTTTTCTGTTGTATTAGTAGGGCGTACATATAGTTTCTTTCATGCCACACGTCAGCCAAACTGACCTCGGACACTATAACACTGTAGAGGTCACCGTATAGACCGGCTTGCTGGGCAAACACATAGTAGGATGGCGTGGAGAAG
The DNA here is from genome assembly GCF_056152115.1 of Neolamprologus brichardi. Taxonomy (NCBI): domain Eukaryota; kingdom Metazoa; phylum Chordata; class Actinopteri; order Cichliformes; family Cichlidae; genus Neolamprologus; species Neolamprologus brichardi. Next base: position 17,632,468 of record NC_142114.1, on the reverse strand, counting down.
AAGATGCCCAGGGCTCGTGTCAGAGACGGATGAGTGCAGTAAGATAGGGACAGATTGTATTCACGCAGGAAAGAGGTGAGCGAGGTAGACTGACGAGGGAAGAACTTCAGAGCCATAGGAGTTCCTGATGAGAGTAAACCAAGATGAGATTTAATTAGCTTTAAAATTCCCTTATAAACAATCTCACCACCTGTGGCATGTGAGCGTTGTCCATCACCGACACTGTGAACAAATATAACTTCCCCTTTGAGGAGCTTTCTTACATTCTCTCGGATAAAGTTGCTGCAACTTTATCCGAGAGAATGTAAGAAAGCTCTTCATTAGAGCAACAGAATAAAGAAGGATCTGTTCTCACGTTACTGCAGAGCTGACCCCACAAAAAACATGTGGTTTCTTTACTAGAGGGAAAACTGAGTCTGAGGTGCTCAGGGACACTTTTGCAAATACTTCAGATAGGCAGCGAGTTTAAACGTGGAAAAATGTTTAGTTAAAGAAGCTCTCACTGAACTGAGTCTTGCACTAACCTCTCTTTCTGTGCACAGCCAGCATGACTTTCCCATAGGATCCTTCTCCCAGGAGCTTCACCATCCGAAAGTGTTCCGAAGCTTTCAGATTGGGCATGGATTGCGCCGACAGGAAACATAGCTCGTCGAGTTCCTGAGCTGCTGCAGCCTGGGAACACATGAAAGCACACACACATAAATCCAAATTGATGAAATAAGAGCCGCAGCTTGAGCAGCATGTGTTGATGTTATTGATAGATAACTTCAGAGAATGAAGTCTGAATCTGAGGGAGCACGTTCAGATGTGTTACCTGAACCTCGGGCACGGCAAGACCTCGGGACTTCAAACCTCACATATCACATTAGCTGCAATAGTAAAAATCGTTTTTTTCATTCTATGCAAGTTTATTGGCTTACTATTTAAGTTTAAGATGTTTGTGCCATCCCAGCAAACATTTGGCAGAAAATATTGGAACATGTTGGGCTATATAGACACTCCAGACATCAGGATGTCTTATCAGGATGATCAGAACATTTGGTGATTTCAGGATGTCTTATCAGGATGACCAGAACATTTGGCAGCGTGATTTAGTGTTCATCCCTATTGTTATTCGTTGCTTCATGAAGTCTCACCCATGATGATTTACTTTGAAGTAGATCCCCCACCACATAGCCCATAACACCAGGACGGGTGTGAACAACTAAGACAAGAGCTTAACGCAGAAGATAAAGAGACTCCAGAAGGATAACATATTTTTATTCTTGACCTTCCACATGTTGCATAACTGTGATGTCCCTGCAAACACCCAGTAGTATTTGCTGTGCTGGTACCAATCTGGTTTGAATTAATATAATAAGCCTGATTACTGTTACAGAAAAATATTTCCAATCACTTACAATCATTCCAAATGGTTGGAAAATTTATTAATTTCAGCTTTGAGTCATTTTTAAGGAAACTGATAGACTTGATGTGCAGTCAATACTGAAAAAAAAAAACAGGTTTTGACCAGCCTGCGAGCACTACGTTGTGCAGACTAATGATGGCCCGTTTGAGGATTGATACTGCACAGATTAATGCTGCAGGTGCAACAACAGACTCTGCTCTGCAGCAACTAAAACATTTTATATCACAAGGAGGATCAAACATGATATTTCAGACAGCTTCCACATGCATGAAAGCAAAATTTTGAAATGTTTTTAAGCACATTTCCATGAGTTTAAGCCTCAGTGGGATTTCGTTCCCGGAGCTGTTAACACGAGTTGAAGTTATCGCATTGTCAGATTCTTTTGGTGCTCCTCATTCCACGCATGCTTAAGTGAAAATGACTATCATTTATTTTATCTAGGTCACAGTTTAGCTGAGTGATTTAGTGACTCCTACACATTAATCACACAGAAGCATCTAAGACACTGGTTGTATGCTGATACTTGCCATGTCCTAAGACACTAAGGTGATTATTAATTAAAAACTCTAATAGTTAATGGCTTTTGGCACAAAGCAGTAAGTGTTATAATGTCTTAATGTAGCTCATCACTAACTAATTTGAAGTCCATTAGAAGTGTCAAGCATCGGGAGTTGAAACACCACTTAATGATACAGTCTGAAGCCAAAGAGAAATGCTGTAGTAAAAAGTCATCAGTGTATTCATGCAACGTCTGCATGCCATCACATCAGCTAGAGGCAAATCATTAACGCATTACAGAAAACCTGCAAACTGTCTGCACATGCACGATATTACTGTTTTCTTGACAGTAGTTTTTCCTGCACTCACATGTTGACATTATGAGTTTGATTAAAGTCACAAATATGTCTCTGAAAAGTAGATGTAAAGGTTTGGATGGACAGGAATAATGTGCAATACTTACTGTCATTTTCTGCTCAGTTGGATGATCTCTACTCAGTTTTCTCTGCTCTTTTCAGCATCTAATCAAAGACTCTTTGAAAACTTGACAGGCTCCTTTTGGGGAGCTGCTGTTCAGGCTGGAGATCTACTGAATGTTCGCAGCTAGACTGATAATCAAAGTGGATATTTTTGCTTTTGCTCCCTTGTTCCATGCAGTAGCACAGCTGACTTTATAAAGGAGGCTTATAGATGTTTACTGGAGACCAGAATATTGGCTGTGTGTTTCTCCCCATGAGACACATGCTTAACTCCCTCCCTCTCTTTTCCTACTCTTGTGCCAAGACTCCCGCTCTCTCCGCCTCTGGCCTGTTATGCTGGCAAATACGCACGAACCAGCTACAAGGCATTTCAAACCTCCTACTCCCCGTGCGCCCCTCTCTACTGCACAGCACTGCTAATATCCCACCTCTTCCAATCTGTCAGTAAGCTTGACCACATTAACCCATCGCTCTTCTGCCTCCCCTCTCCTCAGCTGTCATTCACCTTGTACCCCCTCATATTCCTTCCATGTCTCTTTCTCACCCTCTCAGCCTGTCTGAGTCAGTGAAATCCTCACACAGTATAGGATTCCTCTTTTAATCAACAGGTATGCTGGAATGATTGGAATAGGCCAACAAGCTGTATCCATGATCCCTGAATCTTACTGGGATTACAGCATATAGTTACAGAGCATTTTATTTTTAAATATTGATGTTCTCTCTTCCTTATCCTTGATATCTGCCGCTTTCTGATGGAGGCATTTAAAATTGATCAAAATTAAAAATTGACTAAAATATAATCATCACATCCATAAATGAAGGTTTTCATTGGTCATCATAATTCCTCTTCTTGTTACACAACGCTATCTGACTTACTCTCTTTTCAAGCACATATTAATCATCAGACTCATATTAAGGAGATCTGAGACCTTGCTTTAAAAGAAAAACATAAAACTTAATTCTGCACTTGATCTAAATGCCAGCTTTATTTTCTACTTAACACCAGCTGTAGGTCAGGACTTTCCTCCAGCTCCCATAGCTTCAACACCCTCCTCCTTTTTCTGTCTGCTCAGATAATTTCCCCTGGTACTACATACTATAGACATATTCTTGCCACTGGATTGTTGGCTGTGCATTATGTAACACAAACACTGGCTGCTATCACAACGGGCCAGTCCCTTCTCAGGTTACTAACACCACTGCTTGTGTTCAGCTGGTCATCACCGACGGGCTGCATGTTTGTGCATGTACCACAAGGCTCTTTGGCCTCTGCTGTGACAACCAACTTCCCCACTCCACCAACAAAACTCTTACTGCTCTCAATTTGATGCCAAGAGGCATTCAGTTTCATTCACAAATACTGTGTGTAAGGCATGCATGTACAAAATGCAAACAGATTGCTCACTTGGTTGCTGATGATGTTTCACACAAACTTTCACCTTTGCTTTATTGGCGCATTACATAATATACAGTAGATAGATATATATACACAATGTGGACCCCATTTGTCCAGGTTCCATGTTCTTTGAGGGAATGTTCTCTGCTTATTATACAGAGGGGGGGGGCACATTAAAGAAAAATCCTGAACCCTTGACCCCTGCAGTGCTGGAGTTATGCTCTGGTTGGGATCTTTTCTGGCACGGGTTAGTCTTCTTGTCTCCCAGAGGAATGGGTCAGTGCAATTTAGTACAAATAGTCCAGCGTCACCTTCATCCTGCAATGACACATTTCCATGCTAATGAAAGCAGTCTCTTTCAGGATGTCGCTGCCCTTACCCACTGGGGTTTGATAAGTATGATAATGATGGTAATCACATCATCCTAACCAAATCATTTATGTCAGGCTTCAGAAACAGAAATAGTGCACAGTCACCTCACAACACAGCCTGACTTTCTTATGCATTTTGAAATAAAAGAATCCTGTTACAACGTGGTATGTTTGTGTTTCCTTATTATTTTATTTTTACATCCATGGGTAGGACATTTTGTCCTTATTTTCTGTTTCACTGATAAAAGTTCATATTAAACATGGCTAAATGTTTAAATAAACAGGTCAGTGTATGTTAGAGTGATCTACATGAGCCAAAGGTTGCACTAAAGGCTTGGGTTATGACATTTTTTTTTCTATTGCTGAATCTCTGTGATGTCACATGGATGTCTTAATATGGGCATGGGACTGTTGTGGCAGCCAGACAAAATAAGGTTAGTTTAACGACAAGCTAAAGCTGCTTGTTTCAGGCAGCAGATGAAAATGAGGTGTTTCACCAAGATTGAGTAGTTTGCATGTTCTCCCTCTGTATGTTTCTCCCACAGTCCAAAGACCTGTTAGTAAGCATGCCAAGTTAACTGATGATGCTAAATTGGCCATAGATGTCAATGTGAGTGTGAATTATTGTGTCTCTCTTTCTCTCTCTCTAACCTCGCTCTAGTTCATAATAACATGAAAGTGCCTAAAAAATGGATCACTTCAGTTAGTCCTGAGTTGATGCAGTATCGTTTAGTCAGTTTGTCTTGGGGCAAAGTAATAGTCAGGTACTGAGCAGCCGATAAGCAATGTATTACAAGTTTTCAAAGAAACTGGTTTGCCATCTCCTCACTCATCGGCAAAACAGGAATGAATAAATAAATGGAAGCAACTGCATTTACTGAATAGCCAGGAGCTCAAAAGAGGCCAACAAATCAAACTTATACAGACTAATACAAAAGGCAATTTCAGCATGATGATAAATTATGAATTCAAGTGATTGTGACAAAAGGACCTGATACGTACACAATGTTGCAGGGTTGAGCCTACAAACAAATACCTACTGAGAAAAAAATGGGGTTTTTTTTGGAATAAATAAATAACTAGACATAAAATGAACAGAAACAGATCTGAGAGTTCATTTGTCAGACAAGAAACCACAGTGATGAATGTTATTTACATCGAGAAAGTGACAGCACAGACTTTCAAAAGAGCATCTCGTGAGAGCTTCGTTAGTTTGTTTGATTCCTCCTCTTCAAAAGCCCCTCCTCAGGCTGAGTCCAGGTCTTTCTTTTAAAACAAAGTAACAATCCTCTCCTCTTGGGGGAGTGGGTACAGAGGAAATACTAAATAAAGTTTCAGTGTGACATAATAGTGGAACGACACCTGTCAGAATAATTTATACTTGTTATAATCGCCGGCATTTTGCTTGTCCTCATAAGATTAGTGTTTCCAAAGCAGAGTAACATTACATTACAGTCATATAGTTTGCTTGAGTCACGCTGCAATGTTTTCTTCAATCCCCTCCTCTCTGGAGAGAAGGGAAAGATAAAGGGATAAAGAGATGAAGGATTAAAGGGGAACTTGTAACACACATGCATGCCAGCTGTTGTTCTGATCCAAGAGGCTTGCAGGGTATTTTTCATGGTCCCAGGGAAGGCAACGCTGGTCTGGTGTCACACCAGATAGTTCGAGGATGCCTCTCTGTGGACGGTGAGGGTCATTGCATTTTTGGGCAGAAATTGTTGCTGCACGTTAAATCTTAAGATTTACCCAATTTATGGTGTCACTTTTCATGTTTTCATTCATTAAGAAGTGAAATACTTCCTGCTCAAATATTTCTCAATATTTTTCACATCATCAGTGTGCTTATGGGTCTTCTCACTCTGAGCTTCAGTTAAACACAACATCAAAATAGAGTCTTTGGAATTTTACTTAAATGATGTGCTGTTAAATAAATAAATAAATAATATGTTCCTTTCCTGATTTTTTTTTGTGCTTATTTTTTTAATACACCATAAAATCAAATTCGTTTCCAGAACTTTTTTTTTTTTTTAAAAAGTAGTACTTAAGATAACTAAGGCAGGACAACTTGTTCATTGTGGGTACACAGTACTAAAAATAACTTGAGTTTTCTGAGTGAGCAATACTAAATATTTATCCACTGACAAAAATCAACTAAATTAAATCACAATTTGTGAGAACTTACCATTTTTCAATTTGCTTTCATAAGAATTGAGTGCAACAAAACTAAACTAAACAAATTATGTTTTATCATCCTGGAGCTTAAGAAATTTCTGATACAGTGTTTATATTTAGTATTGTTGTATGTAAGTATAATTAAAAAAAACACTTCTTGTAATGCAATTAAAATCAGCCAAACTTTTATTTTTAAATGCAAAAAAAGTATTTCAGCCAACATGCTGGGCACCGTTCTGCTGAACAACAAACAAGTATACTGCCAACCATTGTAGCTTGAGTTATTTAAATATTATCAAATTGAAATTTTATATTTATTTTTATACAATTTAAAACTTGAATAACCTTACAATAAAACAAGGTCTCAGATTTAATTATTCTGAAACTAAACTTAGGCTTCCCATAACTTTGTACTGCAAGTAACATTAATAAATATAAAATGTATTTATTGTTCAGCCATAAGTGCAGTCTGTAGCTCAAACAACATATTTGTTTTGCATTTAAACACAGAAGCTTGGTATATTGTAATATTTCTAAGGATAATTTGTTTGTCAGTCCAGGCATTCTCATTCCCGACGCTTCACACTCAGCTGTGAACTGCTCCATTTCCAGCTGGAGACCACCACTTGATGTCTGACCAAGCCCAGGACTCCTCCTTCAGCTTGATGGCTCCCTTCTGGGATTACCACCACAAAACAGGCACCACCAATCACACAAAATAAAATGACCATTAAAACAAAAATAAAATGACCATTTCATATGTTTTTTTAAAATTATGAGGGCATTTGTATTGACCTGAGATGCATTCTCTCAATCTACTTCTTTGTTTTTATCTAGAAACAAAAACATAGCAAACTACAACAAGAAAAAACGATCAAAAATATATTAACTAATTAATCATTAATGATTTTAGTCGGGTGACAGCTGGGTGACTTATTTGTATGTTTTACATACAAAATTCCAACAGTAATATAAACTGTCAGATAACGAAGTAAAATGTCAAATATCCATAGAGAGGCAGCAATGGAGAGAGAGCTCAAGTAAAGTAAGCTGCCTGTGAGTTGTAACCTACTTAAGTACAGTACAGAGTAAATTAACTTAGTTACATTGCACCACTGAAAAGCAAAATTTCCAGCTTAAATTTTCCTAATTTAAGCCAATTCAAATAAAGTTAGAGTTATTAATCAGCTTTTTTAACAAAAGCTACCGGTAACTTAAACTGAGTTCTAACAAGCTGATAAAAACTGAGTTCAGTCTACTTAATGTTTTTAATTAAGCACAATATTAGGTTTTACAGTTTACTTACATGTTTCAAAATTGTCAAACAAGAATAGAATAGAATAGAATAGAATAGAATAGAATAGAATAATCCTTTAATTGTCCCACAAGGGGAAATTTGGTTGTAACAGCAGCCAGAAAGACACATATACAAACAAACAGTACACAGTACACAGGACACAGAACAGAAACATACATAATTTTTCTTACATATTTACATATGGACAATGGTTACTATAAACAGAGTACTGTACAGTTATTAAATTAAATAAAAATAACTACAGATAAGAGGCAAACCAGGTTGTAGTGCAAATCGGTTGATTAAATTATTGCAGTTACAGCGCAGATGTAAACATCTATGTTTGTTGGGAGCAGTTTAGACTGTACAGTCTGACAGCTGCAGGGAGGAAGGACCTGCGGAAACGCTCCTTCATGCATCTGGGATGCAGCAGTCTCTCACTGAAGGAGCTCTGCAGTTCAGCAACATTTACATGCATGGGGTGGGAGACTCTGTCCATCAGAGATGTTATTTTGGCCAGAGTCCTTGTTTAACAAATTTTAACATTAGATAACAATATCCCGAGCAAATATAAAATGCATTTTTTAAATGATGGTTTGGTTTATTAAGGGCAAAAAAAGCTATCCAAACCTATCTGCCCCTATGTGAAAAAAATAATTGCCCCCTAAAGCTAAGGGTTGGGCCACCCTTGGCAGCAAGAACTGCAATCAGTCATTTTCAATAACTGGCAATGAATCTTTCACATCACTGTAGAAGAATTTTGGCCCATTTATCGTCTCAGAATTGTTTTAATTCAGCCACAGTGGAGGGGTTTTCAAGCACGAATGAACTGTTTATGGTCAGGTCAAAGCATCTCGATGTGATTTAAATCTGGACTTTGTCTAGGCTGCTCTAAAACCTTCATTTTCTTGTGTCAGAGGTAGGCTTGCTGGTGTGTTTCGGAGCTTTCCTGGTGCATAACCCAAATTCACTTTGAGTTTCAGGGTATAAATTAATGACTGGATGTTCTCCTTCAGGATTTTCTGGTAGAGAGCAGAATTCATGGTTCCATCAATTATGGCAAGTCGCCCAGGCCCTGAACCAGAAAAGCAGCCCCAGACCATCACATTAAAACGACCATGTTTGAGTGCTGGTATGATGTTCTTTTATGAAATGCTTTGTTACTTTTACTTCTTTTGTGACATCTTGAGTGAGTCGTTAATGTGCTCTTGGACTAATTTTGGTTGGCTGACCACTCCTGGAAAGCTTCACCACTATTCCACTTTTTTTTTCATTTGTAGATAATGGCTCTCTCCATGGTTCACTGGAGTCCCAAAGTCTTAGAAATGGCTTTGTAACTCTTTCCAGACTGATCGATGTTGATGACTGTGTTTCTCAGCTATTTCTTTAGGTTGTGGTGTGAAGCTTTCCTTTTTGGAATCTTTTAGCCTATTTCACTTGGTCAGACAGGAACAATTTAAGTGATTTCTCAAATCAACAGGCTGGCAATAATCAGTCCTGGAGACAGCCAAAGAAACTGAACTGTGCTTTCTAAAAAAAAATGTTGTTCACATTAATTAACAGCTCCTTTACTGAGGAGGGGCCAGCTAGGTTTGGATTCCCCTAATGAATGAAATCATCATTTAAAAACTGCATTTTGTGTTTCTTTGGGTAATCTTTGTCTAATATTAAACCTCCTATCACAATGTAAAAATATAAAATTAGGGGCAAGTTCTCCATTTTCTTGCCAATAGTGAAACGAGTTCCTCATCTAGGATTTTTTAAAAATGAAACCAGAGAGACACTTTGTATACTATCAAACAGTTTTCTTTTCTATTAGAAACACAAAGTCTTTTTTTTTTTTTAATCTCTGAGAAGACTGGAAAACATGGAACAAACGTCTCCCAAAACAAAAATAATGACAAAAAAGAGGATGTGTTCTTCCCTTTGACACAAAATGAATATTAAAGAGGAAATTTATCTCAGAACTAAAAACGTACCCCGTATTACATATTAAACGGTAATAAACAATCATTTCGATGTCTCTTTATTTGAGACTTTCATTTCGTCTCAATTAATAATTCATGAGTCTCCTACTACCATCACAGGAAAACAAAGCTACAGGGGGTGCGGTCTTTCCTGTAGGCGAGAACGGAAGCGGAAATTCGGCCATCTCCTCGTACATTCAAGCTACAGCAGGGTCAGTAGACATTTATTTTAGATATTTATTGTGCCGGGTTGTCAGCCTTTTTCGACTCTTGAATGCGTGTATTCAGTAGGGTCCCAAAGCAGGACGTGAAGCTGGAGCTCATACGGTCCGTCAGTCATGTAGCGAACTAGCAACAGCTAACTGCTACCAGGCTAGCTGGCTAATGTGTCCGAACAGCAACAGCAGCAAAGTGATTTCTTTTATCAGTCAAAGTGGCAGGTAACCTTCACCTTTTTATCGATTTTGGGGTAATTCAGCGCTGGGACAGGAGCGACTCGTTCTGTTTAGTTACCCCGCTTTTTTGTGCCTAACTAAACCCCTCCGTGCACCTGTTAGTACTACACCCAGACTTTGTGATAGCAAAGTGATCGCAAACAGTTTCGATTAGCTTAGCTGGGAATAAGAGAGTTTGGTGCTCAGCTTTAGTTGATAAATTAAGCCTCTGCGACATAAAAATGTTCGCTTAATACCCGTGTGTGCCATTTTACAGCGGGCATTATCGTTTGCTTGCAGCTAGAAAAACGTTAGATGACAGTTTGGTTGCTAACATGTCAGTTAGTTAGCCTCCTATCTTAATAGGTGTGACAGGGAGCTCAGCATCTGCCTGGCAGGGTCGTTAACGTTATCTGGGTGGGGGTCACGTCTTCGGGAGGCTGTGCAGTGTTAGCTGGATATGAGTGATAGGAGGAATAAATCAGTTAACACTTATGCCTGCTTTTCGCCTTTTTTAATTGGCTTCAACCATACAATCCATCCTTCATATAGAGCAGCTTCCTGTGACGTGAGTTATGAGTAAATAAACGCTACAGCAGATTGTTTATCGCTTGTTCTGTATGTGATCTAAGTGAGAGATCTGTGTATTTTTGGCGCTTGAGGGTGATAAAGTGTGTACTGTAGTGCTTCTGATGAAACTTTGTGGGGGATTTTTTTCCCCTCAGTGTGGCTTCAGACTGACGATATCCGAGAAGAGGAGCTATATAAAAGGTATGTTATGTCACTTATCATGGTTATCACGGATTAGCTGGCGTGTCTGAACTTTGGCACTGGGCTTCAGGAGTCTCTGAACTGACTTTTGCAATGGTTGCTTTCTGTTCAGTTATGCAACATGCTCTCATGTTTATCTGACCTACAAATCTGAACCCCTTATAGCTGTCAGGCTCATTTAAAACACTTAATGATGTTTGGAACAGTTATGTTTTTCGTATAGTATCCAAACTAAAGGCTTTAGGTTTGTGCCATTTAAAATCCATTTAAAATGTGTAATCGAATGGTTTTCACACAGCTGAAATGGTGTGAATGACAGCTTTAGCTGTGTTGTCAGATGAAGGCATTTTTGATCGTGACACTGGGGCCAAACCATCCTAAATCATCCAGTTGTTAAGAACATTTTCTGCTCAACCTTGTCCGATGTGCCTGTCTTTTTTTGTACATTTTCACTGCATTTTTAATATTCTTCATATATTTTAAACCTAACCTGAGTCATACAGGGCAGTAGGTCTTGGAAATTAAGAACGTGCATGTATTTAACAAAATTTTCTCAGTTGAAACTCTGGAAACTCTAAATTTACTATATTTGGATTATGAATTAACTAAGAATTTCATGTCAAAACAATATTCTGCACATTTAATTTTGTGGTATTGTGAAATAAAATTATATATCACTCAGAAATTATTAATAGTTGGCTTTTGCAATGTGATTTTTTATTTTTTATTTTTTTATCGGTGTGTGAATAAACATGGGAATTTACAAGATGGCTTTTATTTTCCCCCTCCATATTTTAGTTAGAAAATACTCTGTATTTGTCTGAAATTACAGATCCCGATTCATCATTTGGTATAGTAAATTTCAGGTATTTATCTTTAATATTTGCTGAGGTATGCTCATTCAAACATGGTCTCAAATTTCAAAGTGTAAGCTAGAGAAGTATTTCATATATTGATATAAATCCAAACTTTGGACCATCTCATTTTTAGGGATATCTGAGATGTTCGAACAGAAGGCCCATTTTGTTTTGTGATGGAATGACCCAGCAGTTTTCAAACTTTAAACCAGTGTTTATATCTGCAGAAACTAGCCTTTATGTCAGCTAAAATGGCGTGAATGACTGTTTTAGCTGTTGTGTCAGATGAAAGCACTTTTAAGTGTGACACCTACAATTTTTTCTTTTTTTTTTTTTTTTTTTTTGGTCTCCAGTAAGCTCCACGAACATGCAACTTAGTAGTCGGAGTTTCTCTCAAGATCTGGTTTTCAGGTGTGTCTTGCTTGTGTGGCACAGCGTTCACATTTGTTAATACCTTACAGAAAATAAAGGCCTATTAACATCCCAGTCCAGCTGAAGCCATAAAAAAGTATATTTTTTTGTGTTTTTTTTTTTCCTCCTAACAGTTCTTGATCTTGAAGTGGTTGTATGTGGTTTTCTCTATACAAAAAAGTGATCAGTTTTACCACTGTGCAAATTTGATCCTCCTCACTCTCAATCAGGTCATTTCATGTCAACTAATGTAGTACATTTGAATTTCATTGGTTACTTCTTGTGCAATTACAGTAATCATTTTTTTATCCAGCCACACTATTTGGGAACCATTGGTTTAAACATTGCCAACAGGTTAATTTATTACTGCAAGTTACAACTTATTTTAACAAGTAACAAGCAGTCAGAGCTAAAATCTTATTTTCCTTTCGTTCTTTAACTAATCTCAAGTTTGTAACCAGCATGCTGTTTGTAGAAGTCAGTTTGTTTACTTTATTGGTTCAGTATAAAGAAGGATCTGCTTGAATCTGGAGAAACGGAAAGAGCGGCAATGTTTCTTGCCAGTGCTGGTTTGCCACCTGGGGGAAGGTCCTCATACAGTGGGTGGGGAAAATTTGATATTTATTATATTATAAAGGAAAGACAATGTGCTTCCTTTATTTTTGAAAGGTACAAGTCGAGAGAATTGCTGAGCATCAACCTTTAAGATGATCAGTGTTTTTCAGTTGCTCAAATAACAATCACAATCACATGTGTTCTTGATGTTTTATTTCAGGGCCGCTCTCAAAACATGACTGTAGAACTTATAAATAAACACAGCAAAATTAAGTCTGATCATGTTAGATCTGTTTTATTGCCTTTATTCAGTTAGATCCATAAGTGTTTTGAGAGTGATAGCTTTTGTAATTTTGCCTCTATTCACATCAGAAAAGTGTAGCTAGCTCCTTCAGTGCTTCTGTCGGTGTCCAAATATTTATGGACCTGACTATATTTTTGTGGCACAAGCTGAGGTAGCATCTGTTACGCAAGAAAATGCAGATTGTGGCAGTGAGAGCTTGCATCTGGTCAGCAACAGTGTTTCAACCTGATGCGTGAGCAATCAGATACTAAAAAAAGCTCAGCAGGTAGTGAGGGATGTGCTGTTGATCCACAAAAATCATTCTGCGTGCCTTTTTTCTTTCTCCATCAGCAAACAGAATAAGTCCATGGTTTTTTTAGACCAAATTCAGGAACTGTCAGTGGTGTTGCAAAACAGAAGCTATACGTTATTGCATCATAAGGTTTCGCACACTTGTTGGGTATCAATCTCTTCGAATTAAAATACTCATTTAAAATCCGTCTCAAGTTTATAGTTTGTTTTAACCATGCGTGTCATTTTCTTGACATCCATACGTGACTCTGTCTCTGATTAGTGTCAGCACTGGTTGATGATATGTTGTTTTTATTAATCCGTGATTCTGCTCTTGAGGCCTGCAAATATGGGTTCAAGATTAAAGTTTGTGGCAGTGTAATGATTAGAGTACCTGGAGTTAAGTAAACGGATCCCTTCTAAAATATTTATCTTAGTGCTACTCTTGTATAGTTTTACCCTGGTGTGAAGCTGGAAGTTGCCTGATGTTTAGATGTGAAAACTAAATTATTGACTTTGTTAAGGAATCAAGGTTGAGGAGCCAAAATGGTTTGCCTGAAAGTGTGAACGCCATCTTTTAAAATCGCATCCAGTTAAATTCACTGCTACAGTTCTCTGTCATAAATTTACTTTGTTTTCATTCACGCTTTCTTGCTCTTTTTACTGATTACTTTTATTTTTTGCTTCTAAAGATGGAATTTAACCTTGTCACTAAACAGTATTTATCAGTTTGGCCTGGGGTAAATCTTCAAAGAAGATGTAAAGAACAGAAAACAGACTTTAAAACTCACTGAATAATTATTTATAGTGTAGATTGTAATGTTTCTCTTCACTTGACAAGTAAATAAAAAGACAACCTGTATTAGCTTTCAGTCAGATGGTCATATTTAAAATGACTGCATTCCTATTTTTAAGCTGTTCGCTCAAGCTCATAACTGATAAGTTGCGTCTCTGTGAAGCATGTGTGGATCAGCAACAGATCATGTGATATTTGTTGCTGAATATCTCCTTTGTCCTTTTGTTTTGTTTTTTTAAATTTTTATAAATGGTTACTTTAGATTTAGTGACAGATTAAGTTTAAGGCTGCTCGTTGTGCTGTAGCAGAAGTATCCAAGTCACAATGCATTTACACTTACATTAATCTCAATCCTGCTCCCTAGTTTTCATCCCCCTTAGTCTGTGGTTTTGGGACCCAATGTTGCCACGGGAAGAAACAGACAAACCGAGACAAAGCACTCCATGAATGAGTGGCAGCCAAGATAGAGGAACGGCAATATACCAAGAGGAGAGACCCTTTTCCTGCATCAGTCTTGTGTAACAGGTGTGCATGATATTGTCTTTATTCCTCGTTTGATGCTGATTTGGGTTACCAATGCAATCTTCCACTCACTGATTGTTCTTCTTAAAGTCTGCTGTTTCTTCCTTTCAGACTCTTTTATACACACACTTCCTTACGAGTATTTCAAGTCTTCATCGTCTTTCTTGCTGGTTGTTTTATTGGTTGTAAGTCTTGTTGATTTGTGTGCGCTGGAAATAAACTTGTATTATTTGTATTGTACTAACTCTACTTTACATTTCTTCTTGCCCATCTGCTGTTCAGATTTCAACAGAGCTTGGTGGCCAGACCGTTGCCATGTCGACCTCATCGCTACGGCGACAAGTAAAGAACATCGTCCACAACTATTCAGAGGCTGAAATCAAGGTTGTGTCTCTTGGCTTCTTAGCTGGCTTTTCTTCTTCTGTTTCATTTTCTCCACACATTCCCATTTTGTATCTAGGACTTAAGTGTAGCAAATGCATCTCTGCCACACAGATGATGAGATTATGCGGATTCCGATAATCTAATATTTCTTTGGAGAACCTCCTCACTCTTCCCCTTGTTATGTAGAGAATGAGCTAATCTAATCATATCGTACCCATTCATTATTCTCTGCAGCTTGTGATCTGATTGAATTTATTTTGTTACTCAGAACACTGTGCACCAAGATGTCACAAAGTAATGTCTGAAATAATTCCCATCTCAGTCGGTTTGAGTGGAATAATTAATGGTTTATCCCTCTTGTGTGTTCTTGTGTCCAGGTTAGGGAGGCGACGTCGAATGACCCATGGGGCCCCAGCAGCTCCCTTATGTCAGAGATCGCTGATCTTACCTACAATGTCGTGGCCTTCTCGGAAATCATGAGCATGGTGTGGAAGCGCCTCAATGACCACGGCAAGAATTGGAGACATGTGTACAAGGTTTGTGAGTCCAGAAGTGAAGTTGGGGAATAACAATACAGATTAAACACAAGACCGTAAACACAATGGGAAAACTCCAAAATATAGCATATCATTATCTCATTATTTCATCCAAAGGAAATAAAGCATGCTACTTAAATTGTGAATATTTAAAAGTAAGTTGTTTGGAACAGTTCATCAGATATCTGGTTTAATAAAAAGGGCGAATCTGGGACCTTGCAGTGTGCAACCTTTTATTTTTTTCTGCATATTTCTGTCTTTTTGCTTAACCGAGAGACCCAAAATGTTCCTGCAAGTATTATTTTCATACTAATCTCGTGGTATTTACACACACAGAGCACCACTGTGACTATTGGTTGACATAGTATTTATGCCACCCCTCCTTCATTGGGTGCCTTGGTACAAGCTGACAGTGGCGAACGCAGCCTTTTTGAAATGTGTAAAAATATGGCACAATTCTTACAGACCTTTGGAAGGAAAGTGCCTCAATTATAGGAGAATTCATAGTCACAGTTATTGTATTAAATAGTAAGATTACAATGAATTTTTGGTTTTGGAAAAATAGACTGACTAAACGTAAAAGAAGAATGATGTCTTTTATACAAGTGTATTTCCATTAACTTTAATTCAACTGAAAAACTAAATAAAAAAATAAATGTGAACCAAACTAAATCTGCTGCCTGGCTGGAAGTAAATGTGGACTTTTATATAGAGGTTACAGTAAAGGAAAGGAATGTCCAAAACGGAGTGCAGCATAATAATCTTTCTATTGGAATCAGCTTGTGTTAATAAGTCGTGGAAACCGAAATTAAGATTCACCTAATTGCACAGCCATGGTCTTTAAAAAAACAGCTTGGTAGACACATCACCCTTTGGTGTTTTGTAGTTTCAGTGTCTGCAAGTGCGCTGCCTGGGTCCAAGCAACAAAAAGTCTCCCATCAGACATTTTGCTTGAAGCTGTGTGCAGACGTCTACACGTATGCCTCTTTTTTTTTTCCTTTTCTTTTTCTTTTTTTATGACTGCCCAGGTTTGTTTACAGGACATTACCAAAGAGTGCACTACCTATGCGCCCTTTAAAGAAAGTTTTCCAGGAATAACTACTTATCCGCAGTGTCTCAGTGTCTGCAGCACGGAATAATTGCCACCTAAAAAGGTTTGGGGCTTTGGATGGGAATCCATGGAGTAGTTATGTCTGTAGTACAGAGATGGTCAGTAATTATGTGTGGGATTTAAAAACCGAAAGCTCAAATATTTGTTTTTATTTTTGTGTGTAAAAGGTTTATTTTACTTTTGGGATTTTTGTATTTGAAAATTTACAGTTCTCTCCATTTTCTCTAGGCTATGACTCTTATGGAGTACCTGATCAAAACTGGTTCAGAACGTGTTGCCCAGCAGTGCCGAGAGAACATTTACGCAGTCCAGACCCTCAAGGATTTCCAGTACATAGACAGAGATGGCAAAGACCAGGTACACAGACACACCCATGCATTCAAAGCTGAATGGAAAGGTGAAGTCAGTGGTGATTAAAGTCCACGTTTGTGGAATGCAGGCACACTCTGTAAAACGTCCTTGACTAAACTACAAGCAGCGTGTTTGACTAGGTGTCTCTGACCTGTTGTGCAACTACACAAAGCCAGCCATAAAAGTTTTATTGGTTGTTGATAAATGAGCTTTGCTTGAGTTGAAACATTTTTTAAATCAATACAGTATGCTGTGCAAGTAACTGCTTTTATACTTGATTTTGTAATTAACTGTATCTGTTTCATGTTATGTAGTAAATTAACAGTGGTTCGCTTTGTTTTTCCAGGGTGTGAATGTGCGAGAGAAAGCCAAACAGTTGGTGACGCTGTTAAAAGATGAAGAGAGACTAAGAGAGGAGAGGATCCACGCCCTGAAAACCAAAGAGAAGATGGCACAGACCTCCAGTGGTGAGACACCTACTCTAAGTAGTTAACAGACTGATCCAGTGGTCACAGTTGCAGTATTTATAAGAGGGTTTGGTCCCTTCTGTGCATATTTATCTCCACTTTAGCCTCCTCAGCCCCCTCAGCACCCAGCCTGGGGGGCAGCCTGTCGCTGGGCTCACACTCTGGGGGTGCTGATAGTGAGCAGGCTTGGCCACAGAGCTCTGGAGAAGAAGATCTGCAGCTCCAGCTGGCTTTGGCTATGAGTAAAGAAGAGGCAGAGCAGGTAACACCAAGTAGGCCTGTTGAGCTAAGCTTACTGGTCCTTTACTTCAGATAAGTTTGCAGTCAGTCTAATGTACACGTCACTTATGTACACAAAGGCTTTACAAATATTGTACATGCAGCACACCTAGCTTTGCTCTCACCATTTAACCCCTGAACTCCCCCAGAATAGCACGGACCCTCTGGAGGATGCAGAGCTCCGCTATGCACTCACACTCAGCAAAGAGATTCACCAACAGGTCAGGGGCAGAGAGTGTGTCCAGCTGGCTGGAGAGCCAGTCATCAACTATCTGTCTTTCTGTCAAATGGAATTTCTCAAGCAAATGTCAAGTATTGATCGATCAAGAAAAAATGAATTAATGCTCGTATTTGCAGTAATCCTGTTGCAGTAATTCAGTTTAAAAAGTCGCATCCTAAGAGGCACTTTTCAGAACCTCATCAAGATGTGTTAAAACTGCAAGAAAAACGTGCACCTAACAAATTAATCATCTGCCATCTAGAATTTGCATGTCACTGGCAAATATTTGCCATAATTTATTAACAATGAGTGGCTTGCAAGTATTGATTATTCTTTCTTTCTCATTGCCGTCTCTGATAGCATGCACTTAACCCTAGTCTTGATTTAAAACATTTCTTTCCTAACCTCTAACACCCTCCTCCTGCTGTTGTAACTTCCTGTTTCTGTGTTTACTGAGTGCTAACCCTGTTTGTCTGCATCAAGTGTTTGCAGTCCTGCACTTACTGTAAAACTAGACTAGTTTAGCCTTTCAGATTTAATGTTAATGTTGCTTACTGGCATTAAAGACAATCTGTTGTCTTGCAGATAAGTCTGTGTTATGCTGTCAGCCCTCAGTGAAATGTGTTAGAATAAAGGTGGCAATAGGCAGAATCTTAAGTTGATGTTCAAGATCTCCATCTGAGCTGAAATTAATTGTTATTGATTTCATATAAAAGGCTTTCTATTTCTACTGTAAAGGTTTTGTCCTTCAGGTGATAAAGAAGCTCTGCTGTGCGCAGCTACCGAACTGATACCATTGTTGGTGCAGGCAGTTAAAACCCACACAGCAGTTGGAGTATTCACCATGGCAGCATTTGATAGCAAACAAACGAACCACAGCTGCTTTTGCATCTGTATCCTCCCTCTCAGGAGCCGTTTTGCCTACCCATGTCTAAGACATCTTCCTGCCACTGTCTTCAGTTTTAGGATGCCGCGTGACAGCGCTTGTAATCTAAATTGTGTTAAGCTGTGTTAAAATTACAAGCTCTTCACACACATTGTGTGAACAGCCTTATCTTTTGCCTTTGAATCATGATTAAAGGTTAGGGTTTCCTCCTTCGCTCATACTGACCTTCAGTGTGGATTTAATGAATCTGTGCCTGTGGTGCGTTTTTGGAGTTTGCTGATGGATATAATTGTGTGTTTGTGATTGGCAGGAGGAGCGGCTGCGCAGAGGTGATGACCTGAGACTGCAGATGGCTATTGAGGAGAGCAAGAGGGAGAAACCAAAACCAGAGGAGGTGGGTGTTTTTGTTTTGTTTTAATGACTATAGATAAGCTGCATTGGATCATCTGCTTTACTTGGGTCTGTGTGTGTCTCCATGAGTAAATTCAGCTTTGTTAGCTGTGTGCCTGATTAACAAAGTGTGACTTGACTTGAAGTGAAAACTTTCAGATACTAAAAGTGTTGGTAAAATACAGATGGACTGTTCAGCAAAAAGAAAAAAGCAGATGGTACGTGAAAGCATTATCAGGTGTCTTATTTGACTTCATGTGTAAGCAGTGTTGCTAAGGATTCAAATTTGCATGAAGCTTGGAAACACACAATGTTTTCATTGTACTGGGGAGACACATTGTGCTCCATAAAATGCACAGTGCGTAGATTTTATCATAACTGATGCAATAATCCGCTTGTTCGTAAGAAAGCTTTGGGTCCAAAGCTACTCCTCAGTGTTACACAACCCTTCAGGTCTTTCAAGTTTCAGAGCTTCAGACACATTAATCATTCTCTGAAATGTGAGATACCTTTGTGCTTTCATTCAGTTTTTTTCTTCTCTACAGTAATAAAAATTAGTTCAGCCGTTGCCAGAATTTTCCACCAAAAAGGCATCTTTGTTGAGACTGCAGATGGTCTTCAAAGCATAACTAACAGCTATTATTATTTTTAATAATATTAAATTAATTAATTAATATTACTAATTTTCAATTTTCTCCTTTATCACAACACTATTATCTAACCTCAGAATGTCACCTGAGGTTATAGTCCCCTGATCCTTGGTTCATACAAGCCAACATTTGAGATTATCCCAATTTTATTCATGTAAAATAGTTGCTTAAAAAGACCAAACACGCATTAGAAAAATGGAAGCCTCTGCAAAAACAATAGAGAGGAAGAAGACCTTTAACCGCCCACACAGTGAGCAGTTTGGTTAAGGCTTACTTCCCTAAACTATTTAGAAAACTAAACTTTTGAAACAAAGATTGAAATCAGGACTTTCATTTAAGTCCCAACTCAAGTTATAAATCATTTTAAAAATGTGCAAAAAGCAGCGAAAGAAAAGTTGGTGGTGATGCCAACAATTCTCCTTCTGTGGTTTTACATCTCATCAGCACTATTGATGAATGCCCGAGAGAGAGAACAGGCTAATAAGACTGATAGAAAATGATAAATGTGCTGGCATAGTGAAACGTGTGTAATGATGTCCATCAGCTGTGCAAGCATTAATTCATTAAATGTTCTCTTGTACAGAGCGCTCTGATGGAGCTGAGTGCTGTGGACCCCTGGGGGACCCCCGCTGCTCCTGTCGTGAGCTCCGCCGGGCCCTCACCTCTACCCACAGTTTCTGCCTCTGCCGCCTCGGGCCCGTGGGGCACAGCCACCACAGATCCATGGGGGGTAGCATCACCCACATCCCCTACAAGCTCTGATCCTTGGGGTGGGGGAGCGCCGCCTGTTATAGCTCCTCCTCCAGATCCATGGGGTGAATCATCCAACAAAGTAAACAACGTCGACCCCTGGGGAAGCTCAGGTAAGGATCTTCGACCCGTGGTCATGTTTGACCTCTGTCGGCAGTCAGGTGGGTGGGACTGTACTTGTTGCTGGTGATTAAAACAGAACCTTGTCTCTGTGGGTGAAAGAGGATGTGGAGACTTTTTCTCCCCTTCACTCCACGGTTGCATTTCCCCTCATACATGTCACCATGCTGTCATAGCTGATCTTTTCATCCGTCTATACATGCTTTCTCTTTGTAGTGAAGAAAGCAAGCATGCCATTCCCCCTCTGTGTCTAAACCAGGGATTTTTATCCTCTTGTTTTTACTCAGGACTGACTGTGGCTGTGTCTCAACCAGAGCTTTCTCTTCTCTTGCCCTCTGTATGCCTTTTTCAGTTATTTATCTATTTTTTGTATGAGGTTGCTTCTTATCTCTCCTTTACCTCCGATAAGTTTCAGATTATCTTTAAGAGTAAGTAATGTGGCTGTCAGTTGTATCAGTCCTCCTGGAAAGTTAACAATGGAGAGGTTGAGGAGAGAGAAACACCACTGTTGTTGCCCAGCCCAGCTTCCTGTCCCCGCCTTATTGTGAGTTGTACCTGTAAGGTGTTGTGTTAACCCTCCCCTCCCTTGCGTGTCCTTCCCTCCCCTGTAGCTGTGACCCCCCCCAGTGCTGACCCCTGGGGTCCTCCATTGCCTCCCAGCACTTCCTCCTCCGGGGGGCCAGTAGACCCCTGGGCAAAGGACGGGCCTGTCCCTGCCTCTGACCCTATCACCTCCGACATCTGGAGTGGCTCCGCCAAACACACTAACGGCACAGGTACATTGACACGTAAAACTACGTGAACTCTCACATGCTCGGGTTCTGGCGCAAAATTGTAAACAGAATTTACATATTTTGCACACAAATTTCCAAATGCATGCACTCAGCAGCTGTCCTGTCTAACATTTCATCCTCCTTTGTGTGAGTATCTACTCGGATATTGTTTTTTGCTGTTATGAGTACGTTTTTAAGAGTCTGATTTACTCTTTCTGCTCTTCATTACCTCGCTTAGGAGATCCAGAGCAACTAGGATCTTCAGGAGCAGGCGCTGACAGCACAGGCTCACCGGTACCCTTTGACCTGTCCTCTCTTGGTTCTTCACTTCCTGTTCGGAAGACTCCTGAGTCCTTCCTGGGCCCCAACGCAGCACTGGTGGATCTCGATTCTCTGGTGCCGTCTAAACCCAAACCCAAACAGCCACCGCCTCCCTCCATCTCGTCCTCATCAGCACACAACCCCTTCCTTCAGAACACAGGTTAGTTACAGCCGAACTTCATGAGCTCGACGTTTTGTGTCCAGAAAGACAAATTCAGTCTCGCTGAATTCCTGTGACTTGTATTTAGGGAGAGCCTAGAATATTCATGAATTTCTGTAAGCATTTATATGAAAATGACTGACGTTAACATGAAACTGCTGTGTAATGGTGCCTTGAAAACGTACCTTTTATCAGGCTATGGAAACATTTACAGAAATTGAAAAAGGAAAGAAAATCATTGAGTTAATAAATCAGTAGAAAATATATAACTTATTTGTTTAAATGTAAAATTAAAATTTGAGTAATTGTAAAAGTAAAATGTAAGAGCAAATGTTTGCGTTTCCATTAACCTTTATTTTGTGGGACTGAAACAAAATATGAGTATTTTATTTGAAAGATAAAAATAAATTGAAAACATGCTTGTCAGGGAAATAAAAACAAAATGAAGATGTAAAATGATTATCACAGTGGTTTCTGATTAATTTGGTCGATCGGTTTACTGATTCAGCTCCAGTCTCTTCTTTTTTTTTTTTTGCATTTGCCTCACTTGCATGCACATGTCACAATATCATAATATCTGATCAACATGCAGAAACCAGGCTGAAGTCCAAAATATTGTTTTGCTTTTTTGTTTGCTAAAATTTTAAAACTTCTAGGTTAACATGGCGAAAATTGATTTAATCTTCTCTACGAGATTTTAACTTGGAGATGTCAAACTGTCTCCATTCTTTTATTCATTATTGTGGTTTACAAATAACGTTTGTGGCATTTTCTGATTCGATAACGAGAAACCCCTTCTTAATCACAATCCACACATAGTTACCAAACACATGTGACCAAACACAGAAGTTTCAGAATGAACTGCTCTTTTAGAAAGTGCAATGTATTAAAAATTAATTCCATAAAACGTCTGTCAGCAAAGCAAAGACAAAACGCAACCCTTTTAATTGTATGTGCGTGCCATATTCACATTTAGTTTTTGTTGTTGTTGTTGTTGTTTTTTAAAGAAAACATTTTCTTAATTGCAAAAAATATATAATAATCTCAAATACTGTCAAAGATCATAGCCAGATATATTAAGATAAATATGCAATGTGAACTAAGCCAGTAAAAATATATCTTTACTATGTCTTAAAGGCTTTCTGATGTTAATAATGATGATGTTATGATATAGACCAGGGGTAGGCAATCTTTCTGATGATGTGTGCCATCTAAACTTTCCTCAGAAGTCAATGTGCCATATGATTGCATTAGCAATAAATGTAATAACGCTCTATATTAACAGTTTCACACTATATAGAACCACTTTAAAAAATTATATTTGTTTGTAGATGTTGGCAGTTATCAGCTATTTTGAAACAAAAAACAGACACTTTTTATCCATAACAAGAACTCCATAACAGCAAATGAACTGTACAACAGAAATGCAAATGCTATTTATGGTCTCCTCACAACAATGATAAGAAAAATAAACTGGGCCAATATGGCATGTTTGTTAATACAGAGATACACATGTTAATGTGATCTGTTAATAATAACATTAAATTAAAAATGTGTTAGACGAGTGAACTTTGTGATTTATCCCGTGTACGTGTTTCTTCTGTTCCAGGTTCATCTCCTGCTACTGGCATGGCAGTGACTCCGGGCAGTACCATTTCCAGTAGGGGGGTTTCTCCAACACCTGCATCGTCTAACCCTTTTGGGGTGGCTCCTCCTATGACCTCCATCTCACCTCAGCCCTCCTCACTCGGCCTTAGCGGCCTCCGCACCAGTCCTGTGCCTCCCAATCCCATGCTGGGCATGGTGCAACCAGGAATGGGCATGGCGCCAATGAGTATGGGAATGGGGGCTCCGGGAATGGGCCTGGGCATGATGCAGCCCAGCCCCATGGGCATGCCGTACAGCGGGCTCTCCCCAATGGCACCCCCAGGCTCAGGTCTGATGGGACCCGGAGTCGCACCACCTCCTCAGCTGATTTTGGGTGGGCCCACAGGACCAGGAGGGGTGATGGGTGCTGGAGGATCAGTGGGAGGTGGAGGAACGACAGGCACAAGCACCAACCCATTTCTTCTTTGAGGAAGTGTCACCACTACTTGGCTCACCTTTCAGCCTCCTCTGTCATACCTGCTGCCCCCTTCAGTCACCCCCCCTCACCAATGCAATTTGTGTCCAAAAAGAAAAATGTCTACATCTCTATATTTAAAGAAAACAAACAAACAAAAAAAACGAAATCAAAAAAATGTTTCATCTTTTCCTTTTTTGAAAGCATTATTTCATTTCAGAATAATTATTTCGTTTATTTAGTCCTTTCATTTCACGGGTTGTTTTGCGGGTGGGAAAAAGAGATCTATTTATTTTGTTTTAATTCTGTTCTGTTCTGTATCGTACTTCATGTATTTGTTTTTGTTTTTCATTTTTGGTCCTTTCAGTCCTGTCTTGAAATGAAGGTAAGTCTGTGATACCTCGAGGCTTTTTCAGTAGTGTCTCTATTCTAACATTACTGCACTGGGAGAGAGGGAGGATGAGGAGACATAGCCACTAACAAACTGGACAGAGAAACTGTTGTACCTGCCTCTTCCTCTTCTCTCCCTCTAGGATGAAGACAAACACTGAATCACTGAAATGAAACGAGTGCATGAAGAGCTATTTTTAATGAACTGTAGACTGAGATACGGGCTGAACAACCTGCATTAACATTTCAGGCACAATGTGGTCAAATTGTTTCACTTTTAATTTAATGGTAAATGTAATTTATTTTTTCCATCTTTTTGGGAACAAATAAACAAGGAGGATTGTGTGATGATGCCATCTAGATCAAATGCCTTCCCCCCCCCCCCCCTTTTTTTCTATTCTGCTTCTTCCTGGTTACTGTAGAAAACCTAAAAAGAGCTCTGACATCTGTGATCCAATGGGGGGATGGAGGGAGTGATGGTGTGTGTGTGTGTGTGTGTGTGTGTGTGTGTGTGTGTGTGTGTGTGTGTGTGTGTGTGTGTGTGTGTGTGTGTGTGTGTGTGTGTGTGTGTGTGTGTGTGTGTGTGTGTGTGTGTGTGTGGCAAACTGCGAATGACAACACAAATGCTCATTTTTGAGTGTGCAAGTACGCAATTGTTCAAATGTTCATGTCTTTGTATGTGTCTGTCTCCATTTTTTTTTTTTCCCCCGTGTCTGATCTCATTTCAGTGACTCAGAAAGGAAGAATCCACATTGATTATTTTTGCTTTTGGAAGTTGTAATAATAAGATGTAATGTGGGGATTTCAAATGAGGTGTTATAAGGGTCACCTTTGTTTTGTTTTGTTTTTCCCTGCCAATCATATTTCACACTCTTCTTTTCAGTAATTAAAAGCAGTTTTTCTTAATCACACATTTCATATGGGATTCCTGGCATGCAGGTGTCCCAGAGCCGCACTGTCCTTGTGTTTCATCCCCCTTTCCTTTGGAGAGGGACGGCAACTGATGCTTCTTTAAAAATAAGAAATAAACAAAAAAAGACAATTATTTCAGCAAATGGAAGGAGATAAAACTGGGACTCGACAATATGCTTTTCATGCTGTTCTTTTAATTTAGTTTGATGAATTTATTGTTATTTTATATCAACAAGAAGAATATCTCTTTTATCGGGTAAGGTGGAATTTTGTGTGGTGTTGACTGTGAACATTCACATTTGAAAAGTAAAATGGAAAAAAATCAGAAGAAATTTATGAAATAAAACAAAAACACGAAATGTCTTTTGCTTTTTCGTTCTTCCAATAATGTGACTAAAATTTTGTTTCATTATTTGAGTAGGAAAATGGGAAATGAGTGCATTAATGCATGTAAGGTGAACTAGCAAACACTGTCGTAGTTACATGTGGCTGTCTTCCTGTTTGATGGCAGATACTCCCTTCACCCTGGCCAAAAAGGCTAAAATGACCAAAGAAAAAGTGGAAAACAGTTTAACATGAGAGGTTTTTGGACAGAGTTTGTGTTTTTTCCATTGTTTAAGCACTGCTTCCAACCAAGAGTGATGCCATATATGCCTTATAGCTGCAGAAAAGGCTAACATTGTTATCTTTTTACAAAAAAACAGCTAAACATGAGAGGTTTTTGGACAAAGTGTGTGTTCTAAATTCTTTAAGCACCGGTTCGAGCACTGTTTAAGCACCGGCACCGTTTCACAAGTACCTGTTTGGTACTGGTATCGGATAAAACCTAAGCGATACCCATCCCTATTCTTGGATGGATCAGCTGAAGTCTAATGTATCTCTGTGTCAGGTCTTTGCTGGATTTTCGCCTGTTTTTTAAGGATATGACTTTCAGATACCATCCATCTGCTGGAAGATTTTCTTTTAGGTTTGCTACTTCCTTCTTTTGTCCAGTTTCCTCAGATTTCTTTAAGAACACACCATGCCAAGTAGTAAAATAGCTCTGTGACTAGGGATGGGTACCGGTATCCGGTGCCATGATGGCACCGGTTCTGACATAAACGGTACTAGTAACCAGACCGAAAAACAGCGCACATTTCGGTGGTTTATTTCGGTGCTTTTTTTTTCCTGAGACGTGATACACTTTAGATTCTAGCCAATCATTTTACGTTTCCAAGGATAGTAGGCGGGCCCAGGTACATACGTTATTTTAGAGTAGAGCTACAGATTAAAAATGCCCAAGGCGAAGCGGTCAAAAGTCTGGCTGTACTTCACAGCAAAAGATGCAAACTCAGCAGCCTGCAACAAGTGCTTTAAGCTGATATTGTGATACTGTGCAAAGGAGGTAACACCTGGAATCTGATGAAACATCTGGCGAAGCATAGCGTTTTTTTAAAAGCCGAGAAATGCGCCGTATTTGATAGCTTGCTGCGAGACCTCACACCGAGCACATCTACTGCGGGTATGGTGCCTGTTATCGGACCTGGAGTTAGCAACATCCCTCAAAAACCCAAAGAGTAGAGTCCTGGCCCCTAGCCCTGCCAACGTAGCAGAAATGATGACGGATGATGATGGCAGCAGCAGCCATTCTTCTCTGCGTGGGTAGCTTAATGTTGTTCGTGTGTAATTTACGTTGAGTAGGCTCACCACGTTATTACATTAATGCATGTAAGGTGAACTAGCAAACACCGTCGTAGTTACAAATGCAGCTGTCTTCTTGTTTGATGGCAGATACTCCCTTCACCCTGGCCAAAAAGGCTAAAATGACCAAAGAAAAAGTGGAAAACAGTTAAACATGAGAGGTTTTTGGATAAAGTTTGTGTTTTTTCCATTGTTTAAGCACTGCTTCCAACCAAGAGTGATACCTTATATGCCCTATAGCTGCAGAAAAGGCTAACATTGTTATCTTTTTACAAAAAAACAGCTGAACAGGAGAGGTTTTAGGACCAATTTTGTGTTCTCCATTCTTTAAGCACCGGTTTGAGCACCGTTTAAGCTCCGTTTCAAAAGTACCGGTTTGGTACTGGTATTGGATAAAACCTAAACGATACCCATCCCTATCTGTGACAGGCAGCAAGTAACAAAGAGCCTAAAGATGCAACTTAAATTGAGTTCTTTATAAGTTATGTGTAGACAACACTGGTTCATCCCTTGAGTTTGGTGTCTTTTTAATGATTTAAAGGTCAGTGTTAAGTAGCTAAACCAAAAACAAAAAAAACATTCCTCTGAAAATGGTCAGGTACAAGGACTTGACTGAAAACGAGTTATCAAAAAAAAAATCAGCCAATGTCCAAAGAAAAGCTCTGAAAGACCTTCAGAAATCTTGGAGAACTACTGCTCAAGAGCACTTTTACAAGAGCCTGGCTCCTTGGAAGAAAAACATAAAGAGATGAGGTGAGGCTCAAGACTTTTACACAGTTCTGTATTTTACAATCCAATAGACACCAGCCTCCCAACTACCTACATAGGATATGCTAAACAAACAGTATTACAGCATATGAATTTGAGTAATATTGAAAAAATAACTATTTGAACCTCGGGGGGGCATTCAGTCATATGTGACAAACTCGATCCCATACTTGCTGTCAAAGAAGCTTTAAACATGTACAACAGAGTGAGACAGCTTCGGCAAAGAGTAGAGTATTTTCTCGAAAACATTTTGGGGTTTCCACACAGAGCGAGAGGGTCAAACAATCAGAGAGTCCCAGTCAAAGTCGTCCTGGATCTCCTCACTGTTGCTGTGCAGATTCTTTAGTGGGGGACGCTGTCGTGGCGTCATCGGCTGAGGATGAATCCCAGCTGAGAAGGAAAAAAAGAGGACACGTGGACTGAGTATATAACAAGAAGGAAGTGAGAGAATGTCAAATCATATTTTTCTATCTAAACAACTTCTTTTAAACAGACAAAACCTGCTGTCCAGATTTATAACAATTGTTCAATCTGTTCAATCTTAGGAGAAAAACTGTTTTTAATTCAGTGTTTCCATAAATAGCTCTCATAGCACAAACATGTCACTGATCTGGAAGATTATTCTAAAGCAGGCTTGGGGAAAATATGAACCCATCCTGTCTTATTTCATAAAAGTAAAGAAGAAAATGTGTTTTTAAGTCCAGGTCTCACCGGCTGTGCTTGCAGGCTGTGTTAGCTGTGGTCTCTGAAGACCTGGTCCCTGCATGGGCAGAGCCCGCCGCGGTGGTTGTGCACCATTGGCAGGGGGAGCTATTGAAGAGTAGGGAAGGGGTGAGGGCTGAGTGAGGCTGGAGAGGGTAGGGGGTGGGTTGAAGTTAAAGGCTGGTAAGGGTTGAGGGGGACCAGGGGCTACAGGGGAGTTATTCCCAGGGGTGATCATGCCTTTCTGAGTGAAGAAGCGGTTCAGAGAGTCGCAGAGGGAAGTGAAGACCGCCGGGTCCAGAGCCCAGTCGCAGAGCTCTGCCTGTCTCATGCTCTGAACAAGGTCTGCAAATATAAAATGAAGCAGCAGATCAGAGCACGAAGGTCCAGCTGTGGCTTTTTAAGAATAATATGAAACATCACAGGCCTTTCTTTACAAAATACAGCAAAGCTTTCACTGGATTGGATTGATTGTTTAGTGTGCATGATGTTCTGGTCTAACTTCTAAAGAGTCAGGCCGCCCAAATGACAATAAAAACACTGGAGGAATATAGCTACGACAACTCTTGTTTCTTGGCTTAATAATAACTTGCACACAGTCTGCAGACAGCCATTTTTCACAGCAGCCATTTAACATGAAACAGCCTTTCAGTCAGGTTGAGGTCTGACTGAACCTTGGTTCTTCATTCATAAGCTGCGTTGTCATGTTCTTTTTAGAGGGAAGACTCTTTCTCCTGGCAGCTCTTCTAAACAAGCCATACTTGTTCAGTGTTTTTCAGATTTTACAGCCGTGAACTTTAACATTTAACGTCCTGAGGCCAGTAGAGCCTGAGATGTAGTTCTCAGAGTTCTTGAGTCTTGCACCTGGGGGAGAATTTGCTGGGACGTCCACTTCTTGGAAGTTTGTGAGATTGTCTGAATGATTCAGACAAACAAAATTCCAAAATGTTTGATTAGGATCAGTTAATCAAGTGTATTTAATTAAAAGTGTAGGGATGATATTTATCCTATGGAAGTTGTAAATGTGTGCATGGTTTTTCAGAGGACTCTTTGCAATCTTTTGTTTTCCCACCAATGTACGTAGCACAGAAACATGTCTGTGTTTAACCACTATTTCATGTCAAATGGTCGCAGTGAAAGAGGACTGTAATTTAGGACATTAATTACTTTTACTAATCAGCTGATCATTTGTGAAAAATAGCCTAATCTCCTTTTTACAGGCCTGCCATGAAATCTTCTAACTGCTCGCTTTATGTAGCCATCACTCCAAAATACAAAACTAAATACTTCAGTGTTACATGTGACAAAGATAAAGGTGAAACCAGAAAAGACAAAATAAAACATAATAATAATTAAATTAAATGATGAATAAATAATCAAAATGACTGAATTCCAATCACTCTATTAACTGGCTGATTAAACATTTTTACCCATGTCCTCAAGACTCTAGTCTCCACAGATCTATGCACCCTGATGATTGATTAATGTGCCCATTTAAACAAGAACAAAACAGACCTGGGTGACCAGTAAGGTCTATGTTTGCCCAGTCTAAGTTGCTGGCAATGCGGACACTCTCCTTCAGAGAATCTGGGTTACTGAACCAGTCAGCCGGCACCGCTACAAGTGGAAGGCAAGAAGGCAACTTTAGAAGCATTGAACTTTTATACAGTTTATGCATTTCTGGTTTGAGAAAGTCACATGAGACTTACTTAATTGTGAAATGCGCTCAGTGTCGGCAGGATGTGCAGCTGGTGCAGCCAATGCAGGTGGTGCAATTTGTGCGGTTGCAGGATGGGGGGACATGGGTAGCAGAGTTGGAGTGTGAAGTGGGGTAATGTCATTATTTGGGATCGCCAGAGGAACTATATCCGCTGGAAAGAAAAGAGGCAATTCCTTCAATCCATCTATGCAGAATCTAAACTGTACAGAGTCAAAACACAGATACACACATGCCACTTACACTGCGAGCCTCCCCTCTCGCGCACTGTCCTGAACAGAGACTTGAAAGACGCATAAAGATCAGGTAAGTTGAGGTCGTCAAAGGTGAAACGCAGCAAGGGATCAGTAGGGGGGTTTACTGAAACGACGGGAGGGGCGACGGCTGATGATGGGACAGTCAGTTCGGATGAGTGATTGGGTCCCGAGACAATGCAAATGGGAACAGCTGTCGGATCAGGCGCGCAGGAGAAAGCGGGAACAGACACAGGGTCTGAAGTCACAGGAAAAGACAGCGCAGCGTCAGAGAAGGAGGGAGCAGCTGGAGACGCTGTAGACATGTTGGCAGGAGCCAGAGGTGTAGCAGAAGCAGGGGGGATGGTGAAAGTGGGGCCAGGTGGGTGAGAAGGTGGGAAAGAAGTGATGGATGACATAGGGGCTGCAGGTGGGAGCACCGCTGATGGCGAGACGGATGGATGAGGGACAGGGAGACTGGAGACAGAGGTGGGCATGTAGGGAGATGGTTGCTGTAAAGATAAGAATAAGGTGTTATGAAGAGCAAGGTGTTGTTTAATTAAAGTAAACCTTATAAAAGGAGTGAGAAAGTGACTGTACTTTGCATGGGGGAGGAGAGAGGGAGGCAGACTGGGGTGACTGCTGCTGGATGGCTCCAAGTGACTCTGAGTTAAAGAGCTGTTGGTCTGTGTGGGAAGCTGATTGAGGCTGATGAGGAGAGAACCCTGTCTCTGCTTTTAGTTCCTGCAGTTGAGGAACCTGTAACAGCACAGCATAAATACTTTCAACAGCAACAAAAAAAAAAGTTGTCAGTATCCTGCAGGCTAATATATACATTAAATGTTAAATAAGACTGAGCACCTCTACTACAGCCAGAAATTCCCTCCTTTCAAAAAAAAAACAAAACAACAACTTCCTTTTAGCTCTCAGCTTTTATCAAAAAAGAAAGTTTGCTGAGTCTAATCTTATAACTAGAGATGCTGTTTGTCTCCTAAATCCAAACTGAGAGTTGGTTCCACTGGGGAGGGGCCCGGAAGCTGAACGCTCTGCCTCCTATTTTACTTTTAAAGACCCGGGGAAGCACAGGTGAGCCTGCCATGTTAGGCTAATTTCATTGGTACACTTCTTTTCATAGGACGTAGCCATACCACAACTGATATCTTAGTCCATCTTAATGTTCTCACACATTGCAAATAATGGCATAATTAGAAAAATGTGGCGGTTTTAATAATCTGCCACATGCTTGAGGTTTGGTTAAGAGTTTTAAGCATTAATGGGCTATAATTTACATCTGTGTTTGCACTTTATGTGGTCTCATTAAACCTTTATGTATTTGACAGGTGGAGAATAAAGGTTTGTCACAAAAAAAACCCCGAAAACCAAAAACATACATCCTCTCTCTCCTCGTCCTCTTCAGGATAGGAACGTTTAGGTGCCCTCACTTGATGTCCGTCTGAAGGTCCATCCATTGTCCAATAGGAACCCTGGAAAGACACCACAGGTTTGTGAACTCATGCTCTTTTAAACAGTCATCAATCTCAAATGATGAAAACTCCAACAGTAGGTAGAAGTAACTCACCTTGCCAGGGTCATTCTGCGGTCGAGGAACTTTCCTGAAGCATTTATTAAGGGACAGATTGTGTCGAATGGAATTCTGTTGGGAATGACATGTGTCAGGAATGTCCAGTAAAGCAGATGTTACACTGACTACACTTTAGTGACATATCATTACTGCTCGCCCACACTGATAATATGTTGTAGCTTACTTTCCATCCGCGGCCCGCCCGGCTGTAGTAGGGGAAAGTGTCACTGATCCAGGTGTAAATGTCATTTAAACTCAGTTTCCTCTCAGGTGCAGCGGCTATTGCCATGGCAATTAGAGTAGCATAGCTGTGAGGGGGTTTCCCTTTACAGTTAGAAGGGGAGGGGTCCGGCACTGAGGGTAGAAAGTCTCCTTTCTCCCTCCCTCTGTCTTTTTTCTTCTCCTTCTCCTTCTCCCCTCCTCCTCCTCTCTCTTTCCCAGAGCGCAGGCTGCTGATTCCCAGCTGGGGCAACCAGTCAATACTGGTAAGACTGGAGTCCAAGTCAGAGGACATTTTTCAGTTTTAGTTTGTTTTGTTTTTTTCTCAGTCCAGGGTCTGAAGGATCAGAAGAGAAAGTACTGGATCAACAAGTCTTTTTACTTTTTGCTTACTCTGAATATAGTAGGCAGTCAAAACACTGAGCACTCCCACAGAGGATTTCCCTCTGCCTGTAACTGTGTCAGCAGTCCTGTTCCTGTACTTCCCAACTACCGTCTATTACACACCAGTAAGTTCAGACAGAAGACACTTTGTGCTGCTCGGGAAAGTTTCCACTCACCAGCAAAGCCATAGCATGACTATAGGTGCATATATGTGTGCCAATTCCAACTACTTGTGTTATTTTCTGAGAAGGAAGAATGACTTACTTACCTCTGTATGGTCACTCGAGGCCCAAGGCCTTCAGAAGTGTTAATGGCTTATGTTGTCATCAGCTGTGCACAGCTGCTAACAAACTGCTGTACGTCCTCTCCTTCAGGTCTCTCTCCTCAGCATGTCGGTCCCCGCAGGGCTGCAGTCATACCTTCGGCTAGTGAAAGTTTGTGTAATTTTGGAGAAATATACACACAAAAAACTTATCCGACAGCTTCCTTTTTCTCTCTCCCTCCCTCTCTCTGCTTCCCCTCCCTTTCTGGTTTACCAGAATGACGTCACTCACTCCTCCTCCTGCATGATATGACTCTATGCACCGCCTCTGGGAGCTGGTTCCACCTCTTTACTCTTTCACCAGCCTTTTCTCTGCCTGTCAGGTTCTGGTTACAGATAATGCACCTGAATTTTCCACTAAGACAAGTCCAAGCTGTTATGCAAGGTACAAGGGTCTGATTCATATACACAAACACACACAGAGCAGATTTAAAGTAGCAGCATCGCTTTATTGGTACAGCTCTTTACAGTGGGACACAATGGCAGGACATGGGTCTCTTTACAGAGCGCTGAAGAAAGCAAGGAGGCCGGTGTCAGGAGACGGATGCGCCAGAAGCTTCTGAATCTGTCAACACAGTTTACAACGTGGGTTAGTCATGTAATCATATAGATTTTGGCATGTTCACACACACAAAAACAGGTGTCTGATTGCTGCACCCTTTACAACAAAGGGTCAGTAGGGATAAGTCGCAAATTATTACCACTCACAACAGCTTATTTTGTGTGTGTGTGTGTGTGTGTGTGTGTGTGTGTGTGTGTGTGTGTGTGTGTGTGAGAGAGAGAGAGAGAGAGAGAGCGTGCATGGGCCATTTCTGTTGCACCTGGTTTTTGTTTGTGTTTTTGTCTGTTTTGTGTGACTTTAATGTTTAGCTCTGTTTGAATTTTCCCTTTGTGTATTCGGCCCCTGAATGCCAAAACATTATCTTATGCATGTCTGAGCATAGACATCATCAAACATTTAAACTGACATGCTGTATCACTGCAAGAAGAGAATAAAGTCATTTTGAATTTGATAACAGCAAACTGTCTCCAAAAAGCTGGGATGGGGGAAAACAAAGGGTTGGAATTAAAACAGCTGGAGGAACATTTTGCAACTAATTAGGTTTACTGGCAACAGATTGAAGTGTATTTCTTTTTTTTCTCACCAAAGAAAAGGATTAAAAAAAACATTAAAGGAATTTGTGTTAATATTGTAGTTATTGTGTAATTACTTTAATAATGATGATATAAACACAGAAATGTGTATTTTGCTCATTTTTTGTGTTTGGTTTTTTTTAGGGGGTTAAGCCTGTTCAGTGTCTATTTTGTACATTGACCACCAACTGTTTATGGAATCTAATATGTGTTGACTGAATAAACTAAGCTAAACAATACTGAGTCAGGAGGGCGACAGGAAGCATCTGTAGCAGGTACCTCCTTGAAGTTGGGGTGTTTGGCATCTTGAACCAGCTGCAGCAGAACAGCCTCTGTAGTGGTGAGGTATGCTCCGCTCTGTTTCAGTCGTGACAGAGCAAACAAACGATCCGTTTGGCTGAGGAGGGAAGTGAAAACGTTATAGTAAAGTGCACATGAAACTTCCCCAAGGCACACTCATTCCGTGTGTGTGACATCTCTTACTGCAATGAAAAAATACTGTTCAAATACACCAATACCTTCTGGATGACACGGCGTCAGCTACAATATGAACCTCTATCCCCTTCTCGAGCAGATCAAAAGCTGTGCACTGAGCAAAAGACAAGGAGGAAAGTTTTGTCAACTAAAACTGCAAAGACAGTCAAACACAGTTACAAAATTACATTTTTATGTTAATTAATGACAGTGTAATAAATGAATAATCACCTAACATCATTACCTCCACCACTCTGTTTTTGTGATTAAAACTCAACACTTAGCCCACATTATGAAGATACAATATACGGTTAATGCATGCATCCAAGTGCACCTTAAATTATTATATTTATGTCATTTCTGCGGGTCACAGATAAACTGCTTGTTGCTTCTTTTGTGGAACAACTGATAAGACACATACTGATGTGTGTGATGGCATCAGCCACACAGGGGTAAATTAGTCCATTTTTTACTTTATTAGTTTGCTTTGCAGTTTTCTTCATTAATCATTTGGTTAAACCTAACACTGGTATTATGAGGTGCGCACATAGTAACATTGTGTGGTTTTTCTAAAATGTTTTGTTATATTAATTATGTTTCTCTTTCTTTGAGTTACCTGGGTTTGGGCGGTGGCTGTGTCCTGTCTGGGCAAAAGGCGTGGCTGAGGACTCTGGGAACAAAATGCCTGCTCAGCAGGACCAACCATGGGCTTACCAGGAGCAGGGGTGTTTTAGGTTTAGTTAGGTTATTCTGTGCTTAGTTAATATTAGTGTGTTTTTGTTTTCCCCCCTATTGTGTGTAAATGGTTTGGCCAAATCATTATAAAAGCTACCCTCATGTGTCTTTGTAATTAGGTCAGTTTGTGAGTTAAGTTGTGTCTCACTTTGTTTGTTTAAGTTTTTGGAAATTCCTTTTTGTAGAGTTATATTTAGTTGACCTCTTTTATGGGCCTGCTAAGTATGTTTTTGAATTTTGTTAATTTTGGACTTTTTGAGGGTTAAAATAAAGAAAACCCTTTTTGAAGACACTTTTTTGGCCTGTGTCCTCTTTGCTTTGGCTGCTTGGTCCCTCACAATGTGACATGCATTGTTTGTGCATGTTAGAGAATCCAGTTGAAGACTAACGTCTCCATATAATTGTCTCCTGATAACTACAACTATGCTTCGCATATAAAATATACATTTGAAAAATATGAAAGAGTTGGTGCCTCATTGAATAATTGTATGCTCAGAATGGCACATACTGAATGTCACTCTATTCAAAATACCCAAGTCAATGAAAAGATTTTGTCTCGTTTTAACGGCGCAGATGCTGAATCACATTTGTGTCTTACAGCGATACAGGCGTGAGCCTCTATTCCACACAGTATGGCTTGTTTGGGGTTCCCCAGGGCCTCCAGCTCCTTCTGCACCTCCTCTATCATCATGGTGAATGAAGTTTTAGCATGGGCCTTTAGGTCCTCAGCTCCCAGCTCTGGTACTGTGGGCCCAAGACCTTTAGGATATTGCTCTGTCAAAATGGGGGGGATGCCCAGGATACGACTGGCCTGTCAGAGAAGAGGAGAAAACTGGCAAATCTGATTCAGACTGTCCAAATTATTCATCCTCGACAACTGTGCTGATGAGGAGAACCAACCTGGAGCAGTCTGGCTGCATTGCTGACAATGTTGGTGAACTGGAAGATGTTGGGTCTGAACTTCTCCTGCATATCGCACAGGAAAAGCACTGCATCCTTGGTGGAGAGCCTGCCAATGTTTGCCACTACAAGAGCAAGGTCACAGAAGGCATTCAGGTAGATTTAATACCATCTTGTACTATCATCAGAGAAATTTGAAGTAAAATTTATAAAGGTGAAACTTTAAGTTTATAAGTTTATAGCTTACAACTGTGGGACAGCTGCTTGTTGCTGTCTTTAACCATTATTTGGACAATCATAGACTCTAGCTAACCTGTCAGCATGAGTCTAAAATGGTGCATTTTCTTCCTTGTAGGACATTATTTCCTTCTTTGATATTGCACTGTTTCATAACAAAGGGACCAGTGACAACTCAGAGACAGCTAGACTCAAAGGAATTTGCTAAGATCATGCTCGTTTTAGCGAATTAAAGCATAAGAAATGTCACTTACTCTTGTTGCTTTAATAGTCCAGAGGTGAGGTAAAGAGTAGTGGGTAACAGGCTGAAGGGGACTGCAGAAACTTTAAC
Organism: Neolamprologus brichardi; assembly: GCF_056152115.1. Classification (NCBI taxonomy): domain Eukaryota; kingdom Metazoa; phylum Chordata; class Actinopteri; order Cichliformes; family Cichlidae; genus Neolamprologus; species Neolamprologus brichardi. The sequence goes on along the minus strand of NC_142114.1, from coordinate 17,595,777 downwards.
TGTCAGGTTAAAGTATTATTTCCCATGTGACGTCGCCTGTGTAAACCAAATAAAATATTTACATGTTTTACTTGTAATAGAAAAAAGAACGACCGAATTTAATATTGCAGACAGAATTGCGTATATGTAATCATATTACCTAATAATAAATAAACAAGTAAATTTGTTATTAAAGAGTTAATATATTAGCATCTATAGTCGGATGTAAAAAAAATAAAAACTAACCTAGCACGAAGCTAAGAAGACCACGGAGTTCAACTTCGGCTTCAGCCTTTCTTTGACAGGCGCTGCCTTCCTGGGAGCGATTATTGACCAATAGTATTGCGAGCTGTAGAGATTGACGCTTCTTTTGCGCCAATAGCCGCCGCTGCTAAGCAAACGTTGAGGTGGTTGGAAACCATAAAGTAACCCGGAGTGGTGAACCGAAGATGTCTGACACTGCAGAGTCCCCAACAGAGACGCAGAAAGAAGAAACACAGCCGCCGTCAGACGACTCGACGACAAATGACGAGAAGAAGAAAAGTAAGAGAGCGGAAAATAACTTCTCAGTTACGGGAAAACAATTGTGTTTCTGATGACTGTTGCTAATGCTAAAGAAAACACATCCGGATGTGTGACGTACAATATGATTGACAGTGAAAGTCGGCCACTAGGGTGGAATCATGTTCTCTCTTCAGCCAATAAGCACGTCGTTTTCTAGCAAGTGGTACTGCCGGTTTGGGGAGCTAATGCTAATAAACATTACATATATTTTGTATTCTTATATGTTACATAGTTCACAGAAAGTCTCTGTTTTGCCATATTTGATCAAATATACTAACCAGTCGTCTCAATAGCAACATATTCTGCGTGCAAATGCAACAAGGATCTTAAGGAGCTACACTTGGCTGAAAACTCTTAAAATGTCACAAAATCCATGGATCAAGGCTCAGCTGAAAATCTGGGATATGTTAAGAAGAGAACACAAACTAGAATATATAAAACTTGCATGGTGTGCCCAAGACTGTGAGTTTAAACCTAATAAAATAGTTTAGAGTCAAATCCTTGACTTCAAAAGGAATAACAACAGCTACTGATCTTCTGATCTATACAAAGGGGAAATTAAAAGGCTTTGAAAGATTGATATCACTTTATGACCTCTAAAAACATAACTTTTTCTGTTAGCTCCCGATGTGCGATTACTTTAATCATACCACTAAAAATAGAACATTCCATCTCAATTCATAATTTTTTTTTTTTTTACATTTCCTGCTCAACTGTCTCCATTTTGCCTAAAAGTGTTAAGCTCCAAAGTTTTCATATATATATACAAACCACTGCTGTTAAAATATTAGCTTCATAAATCAAATACTTTTAAAGAGATATTTGTTTTAATAAATTGTCCGTCAATCCACTCCCAGGATACTCACTTAGGCGATGTTCGAACATGGGAAAACGATAAAAGATAAGCCAGATGTTTTCACTGGCCTCTCTTGCCATAAAAGTGAGTCAAGATCTGTAATTTGGGACTGATCTAAAAAGGTCTGAATATTTCCTTGTCGTACAAAAAACAATTCAAGCAGTTCAAAGTTCCATACTAAGAACATACTAATGAAAGTAATAATAATAGGTAATAAGAGACAAACAGCAACTATTTTTGAATGATATATAGCTAATGCAAAATAAAATGACTATAATACTTTTTAACATGAACTTCTTAGTCACAAAAATGAAGAAAATGCTACTTTCCTTCAACCTTCCTGCTGGATTTACCAGAAATATGTGTAGACAGTCTAATGAACATAATTTGGAGTTTGCAGATGTTATATCAATTATAACTACGGAAATAACGTTAAATATATGCATATTTTTCATTTTTGAGACCTACTGCACTGGAAACATTCAAGAGTAAAGAAAATAAGAAAAGTAAAGATAATAACTCACTTAACCTGCGTAGTTTTGCAGGACTAATTTGCACAAATACCACAACAGAAATTTAAATTAAAATGAGGTTAAGAGACAGCTTAGTCTGTATGTAGCCAGACATCTAATTTCAATTTTGCAATACCCTGCCTAAAATTTAATGAAACAAATAAATGAGGTCATAGTAACTTATAACTAGATTTTAGTAATTGAATTAGATCTGGGTGTTGAATGTTGTTTATATTACTATTAGAGGTTATGTTTAAGCTTAGGCACTGTTTGGTTTTTTTTTTTGAATGAGAGCTGAATGAGAAAGCACACGAGAAAGCACACGAAGACAAGAAGTTAAAGGCGGTTATTATGCACATTCCACATTAAACACATCACAAAAAACAACAACACCTAGAGCAATATGAAATTAAAATTTCCACAGGGGAGTGTTTGATATTTCACCAAAACACTATTGGGGGAAAATAATACAGTAACATTTTTGAACTCTGTGCAGCACTGGCTTAGTTGCATAGGTGGATGTTTACTTGGGGCCTTTACAGTATTTTTGTTTTTCCACCATGCTATAATGTAGTGGCTATGCATCAGTGACTGCACCTTTCCAGAAATTCCACTGTATATTCAAGTTGAGATTTGCCTGTGCCAGTCGGCGTTGCAACACTGTTGAATAACTTTCAGTTTTGTTTTCTTCATTTTTATAGTCGATGTGCTGTTGAAGGCAGTGGGAGACACTCCTATAATGAAAACAAAGAAGTGGGCAGTGGACAGGGGGAGAACAGTACAGTCTCTTTCACAATTCATATCTCGCTTCCTCAAGTTTGATGCCAATGAACAACTAGTAAGCATGACATTTTTTCTACCAGCTTGTTAATTTCTGAAGTCTTATAATGGACATGATTTAAAAACCGATTTAAAAACTAAATCTTTTTTTTTTTTCTCAGTTCATCTATGTTAACCAGTCTTTTGCCCCCTCACCGGATCAAGAAGTAGGGGTCCTCTTTGATGTGAGTATATGCACAGTTTTAAATGTGGCAGCACACACAGACAACAGTTTATCAACAACATTATGTTCCCTGTTGTTTCATTAATTTAATAGCGCACAGTCTGGAGTTACAGACCGAGTTGGTCTTCACTGAAATATTACATCAGTAGCACTAGTGTTAGGCAAGTATTTAACTGGGTCCAAACGTCTTTGGACACTTTTTTTTTGCCTCTGTACATCAGCTCAATTAATTTTTAACTCAAACAATCAAAATGTGACTAAAGTGCAGACTTTCAGCTTTAACTCAAGAGTTTTTTTGTTTTTGTTGTTGTTTTTGTTGTTTGTTTTTTTTAATACAGAATCCATTTTCAGAGGCGCAAAATTAATTGGACAAATGAACATCATTTTAAATATAAGTATTGTTTTTAGTAATTGAAAGAAAATCCTTTGTAGTCAGAGACTGCCTGAGCTCTACCACAGAGACCTCACTAAATGCTGTGTTTCCTCTCTTAAGCGCTTTGACCTTTACTGCAGCCAGTTGCCGCTTCATTGTGGTTCTCTCCACAACCAATAACTGAAAATCTGCTCTATCGGGTTGACATGAGGCAACTGACATGACCATTGAAGTATATCTAATTTCTTGGCCGTGAGAAACTCTTGAGTCACTTTTGCAGTACGTTTTGGGTCATTATCCATTTGGACTGTGAAGTGCTGTCTGCACAGTTTTGAAGCATTTAGCTGACTCTGAGCAGAGTGTGTAACCCTGCACACTTCACAATTTGTCCTGCTCCTTCTACCAGCAGTGACATCATCAGTAAACACCAGTGCCCAGCTTCCACTGGCATTTCCTCCACCAGATAATGTCATATGCTTCGTGAGCTGTTCTTTCCTTCTCCATACTTTTCTCTTCCCATTGTTCTGATACAAATGAATCTAATCAGACCTTCTTGTTCTTGAGTGGTTTACATGTTATTGTAAAGCCTCTACATTCCTTTTTATGAAGCTGTCTCTTGCTTGTGGACCTGAACAATGCTACGGCTTTATCCACTTCAGTTGTTGTCTGTGTTTTTTCAGGCCATTTGGTGTTGCCTGACCAGTTAATTCCTCCTTTTTTAAGAATGAGCCAGATTGTTAACTTAACCACTCCTAAATTTTTTGCTGTCTCTCTGATGGCATTACTTTGTTTTTCCAGCCTAATGATAGTTTCCTTTACTTGCATGAACTACTGTTTGGACATCTTATCAACAGTTCCAGTGAAAAGCTGCCAAATGCATGTTCAACACTTGGAAATAACTCCAGATCTTTTATCTACTTAATTTGTCGTTAAATAACAAGGGAACCCGCTTCACCTGGTGACTACTCTGGAAGTCTTTGTATAAAAATCATTGTCATTCCTAGGCAGTTAATGAAAACTTCTGTTGAACCCCTTAAACCATGGCTATTCAACTAAGAAGTTAGTTGGGCCAGATTTTCAAACCGAGGAATTTATCTGGGCCAGATATTTTTTTGCAGCCAGTAAGCAGCAGATCATGATAAATTTCAAACCCACACAACTGTATTGAAAAACAAGTAATTTTTTTTATTCCTTTTTCCCCTGTAAATCTGGTGACCTCTCACAAATGCACACCAAAAGGTCCATTAAAAAAAGGGGAACTATAACTAAACTATTTTTTTTTGCACATTTGAAATAATAATAATAAAAAAAACATTTTGAACCCATCTCCTGCTATAGATATTACATCAGTTTTCCTCAGGTCATCTAACAGCATTTCAAACTCGTCTGACGCCAGAACTTCAACTCTACGAACTGTCTGACAGGGGGTACGTTTTTAATAGCAGATGTCAAACTTACTTTAATTTTTTCGTCACTTTTCACCGCATCCACCACGGCCAGCATGCAGTATTTCACTGTTTCAGAATCTTTGAAAGGCTTTTTCTTCTTCGCCAAGAAGCAAACACAAAGGAAAGCTGCTGCAACTCTCTCTTGGACTGTACAGGACCCTCACCATGGTAGTACAACTCCGGTTGTAAGATTATTAAACTCGCAGTTAAACTGTACTTTTGCAGCCCTCTCCTGAGATTGCTCTGGAAAGTTTGTGTAGATAGTCTGGTGTTTGTCATTGTGGTGCCTTCGTAAGTACAGCAACACACTCACTGCAAATTAAACACATTGGTTTGGCATTTGGATTTGGCAGTAAAATGAATAAGTATTTGTCAGTCCAGGCAGGGTTCATTGTCAATTTTGCGCTTTTGGACTGAGAAAGACATGCTGTTGTCGCATCATATATTACGATGATTGTTTAATATGTTTACATCACGGTGCATTGTGGGTTAAATATTGCTAGGCTACTAGGAGTGTTGCATTTACAGTCTACACTACGCTGTAGGAATTTTTAATTTTTTGCGTTTTCTCTGTGTTTCTGCTAGGACCACAGGCAGGGCCACTCGCAGGTTGCTTCTGGGCCGCATTTGGCCCGCGGGCCGCCATTTGAATAGGCTTGCCTTAAACTAATGCTGGACATCTGCACTTCAATCACATCTTGTTTTCTTGATTTAAAATCCACTGTGGTGGAGTATAGATGCAAAATTAACAGAGGGGAGAAAACAGTCAATGTCCAAAAACGTATGAAACTTATAGACCTAACTGTTTCTGCAGGTTCAGCCTGTGTGACTGGACAGGTCATGCAGAGCTTCTACCAGCAGAGGGTGCAATAAGAGACAAGCCTTCTGTGACATAATCTTAAATCCTTAACCACTGGTAAATGTCTTAACAAGTAACAGTAGAAACGTCAAAATCTAGATCAGTGGTTAGCTGATCACCTCTCTGCTCTCACTGCTAGATCAATATCTAGTTAAAAGGTCCTTTCTGATGTCACAACAGCAGTTAACGCTGATTTTAGACTTTGTTGACAGCTCACTCCTGTGTTTGACAGTTTAACTTCAACGTTTGTATTCCCGTCTCTTTGTCTTTCAGTGTTTTGGAAGTGATGGCAAGCTGATTCTACATTATTGTAAATCTCAAGCCTGGGGTTAGCTGCTTTCTACAACTACATTTTCCCTCCTATCCCCATCCTTAACTTCACAAACACGACAACATAGTGTTGTCTTTCCCCTTTTTGCTGTTTGCTGTCTTACAGTTTTTTTTGTAAATACACTGTAAATAAATTATTGTGTATATCATAAAAGTATTGACAATGTTCTTGTTTTTTGTGCTGTTGCTAATCTGGGGAAATGTATATAAGGTACTATAATGTTAATAAAAATAAATAAAATAGAGCTGTAATGCAGTGGAACTTAAACTGCTGATTAAAGTTTAGGGAGGGTTAGTGAAGGCCACCGCTGAAAAGGGACAGACACGGGAAGAGAGGGGGCACTATAGTAACAGATGGACTTAGAAGGATTACATGATTCAGGGTGGGTTTGTCTCATAAATTACCAAGAAAGACAGTAAAGGGAGTAGAGTGGCTTGGAGACAGACATGCAGTCACTCCATCGGTTCGCATCTCCATCGGAGGAGGATTACATGGGGCTTGCAGCCGGAGAGGTAAGGGCCACTGATGCTCACACTGGAGGAGGAAAGCTGATGCACAGAGAAAAGATGAAGAGAGTAGCAACAGAGAGGGTATTCAAGATGGAGCAGCTGAACTAAAGTTATGAACGAGCTTTTTGATTAAGGGCTTATGAAGAAGGCAGAGGAAAAACCACAATGTAAGTTCACTGCAAGGCAGTGAAATATGTTTTATGATGGACATGAAAGACTACAGAGGGCGAGAACAAAGTCTGGTAGGTATTTTACTTATTTAAAAATAATTTGTTCTGAAGTCATTTGTGGAACGACTTATTTTGGATCGACATCTGCAAAAATTGAGCAAACTGGAAAATGATGCATCAGCTAGTTACTGACGTGTAAAGGCTGAAAATATTTATTGTCTTAGCAACAGTCGACATGGTAAGGTTCATGCTAAGAGTAACCATTTCACACATAATCTTATAAATATCAATACTTGGTCACTGGCTGCTGTTAAACCATCGGTAATATGCAGAGGTAGACTTTCACACAGATTATCAAGGTGCTTTGTGGGGTAATTGTTTCAGTGCTGAATTAATTAAACTGGCATCTCTGTGATGGTGTGACGCACTGAGCGGTAATCTAAACAAACAGTGCTTAAAAGATGTGCAGTTGTGAAAGGACATAATGTACATCTGAGAATAAATGCAATGCAAGTATTTAGGAAAGCCTTATCTCTGCTGAGCATTGGCTTTAACTGCCTCAGTAACACTCCAATGGTCATTAAGCGTATTATCATTCTGATGGAGTTTTATTTCCAGCAGTACAGATGACAGAAACCATGCGAAGGGATGAGTGATGTGCTACATTCACCTGATTTAATCTGTGTTGTGTTTCAGGGCCTGTGAGCTGACAGGGGGACATTGCATGAGAGAAAGATTGGCAGCAGACATGGTCAAAGTGTACTTCACACTAAAACACACCTAACAAAAACAGATTAAAGCAGATTTCCAGGGATTACGTGTAAAATTTCATTTAGATCTCTGGCTTATCTATAATTTCATCAAAAAAGTAATCTAGTGTTTTGCTCCCCTGCATCGTGCCTTCCACTTAAGGCCCACAGTTTATAATGAGCGGCAGGCTCGGGCCTGAGTGCGTTAATCAGGAAGCACAGAGATGTTAGCCGGGGTCACAGGAAAGTACACATCACTCAGCCTTTCACAACCCCCCTTTAAACAGCTGGAGGACTTATGTGACTTCAGGCAGTGATTGACAGTGTAAAGCTAGATTTCATTATATGGGCAATTTCCTTTTACCCTCTGTTTTCTTTTTTATGCTCACTTGCTCACAATTTCATTTAACTTTTTTTTTGCAAAATAATAAGTTCAGGAATCTATTTGATGTCCTCTTTAGACATACAAGTTTTATTAATAAATGCTAGTATTTGTAGATGCTTTTTTTGATACAGTTGAATTGATCTAATACAGAAAAAAGGGCTTCGAGTGTTGATTTCAGAGGACGCATGTCTGTATCTGTTCCCACAGGAATCAATAGCTCCTCATACTGAAGAAGTCAGGGCAACAAAGAGTAATATCCTGGAATCCCTCGGTTCTCTCCCACTGTGCCCAAATCATCCACCTAAATCTCCTCTTGTTCATTTTTTTGTTCCTTCTGTCCCTCTTTCCCACATGTATCAAAATCAGAGCATCTTGTCGTGCTCCCTGCTCTCTCTCTTTCTTTATCTTTCTTTCTGTTAATCCCACTGACTTTACAATATCGTTCCCCATCTGTTTTCTTATCTTCTTTCTTTACTGTTACATCACATTTTTATTTGTTTGTTTTCTTTTCAAACCTGGCCGCCCATAACCTCTTAAAACCCCCACAAAGCATCTGTCCCACCCTCTCAGCTCCATCTGTGGCTGTTTTCATACCTTCTGTCCTGCTATTCGCGTGTGCCTTGTCCCGTTCTGTCCCCTGTTTGTCTTACTTTGACCTTCCTCTCTCTATATCTGACCCCACCCGTACCTCCGTCTTCTCCCGCGTGGCCATGCTGGAACGCATGTCCCGTCGCTCTCGCTCCCTGCTCTCCCTCACCTTGACCTCTTTGGCTCTGGCCCTCTCTATCCTGGCTCTCTGCACCTCCTACTGGTGTGAGGGCACTCACAAGGTGGTCAAGCCCCTCTGCCTGTCGCCTGTCAAAATGAAGAACTGTGGTCAGAACAACAGTGAGCCTTACACCACAGGTAGGAAACTCAACATATCCAAAGGAGTTCTGTATTTATTTGCTGTTAATGTATTGTACATACACTTACAGTGTCATTGTCAAAAAGAATTTACTCCCTTCCTGATTTCTTAGTTGTTTGAATATTTGTTAAACTTAAATATCTCAGATCAGGCAAACTTTAATATATTATACAAAGATAACCAGAGTAAACACAAAATGCAGTTTTCAGATGCTAATTTCACTTGTTAAAAGCGATCAAAACCCGAATCAAGAGATCATTTAAATAGATCCTGTCAATAAAGTGAAGTAGGCTAAAAGATCTCAAAAGCCAACACATTGACATCTATCAGTCTAGAAAGGGTTACAAAGCAATTTCTAAGGCTTTGGAGTGCCAGTGAACCACAGTGAGATTATTATCTACAAATGGAGAACACTTGGAACAGTGGTGAAGCTGCCCAGGAGTGGCCAGTTTACTAAAATTACTCCAAGAGCACATCAGCGACTCATTGTAGAGGTCACAAAAGAACTTAGAACGACATCTAAAGAACTGCAGGCCTCACGTCTCTCAGTTAAGGTCAGTGTTAGTTCCAAGTTCCACGGAGAAAACCTCCTGCTGACCAGAAAAACACAAGGGCTCATCTCTCATTCGGCAAAGAAAAACTTTAGATGATCCCCAAGACCTTAGGGATAATATTATGTGAACTAATGAGACAATGCTGGGACTTTTTTGAAGGTTTGAATCCTGTTACATGTGGAGTAAAACTAACACAGCATTTCATAAATAGAACATCACACCAACAGTCAGACGTGGTGGTGGTAGTGTGATGGTCTGGGATTGCTTTGCTGCTTCAGGACCTGGACGGTTTGGTGTAACTGATGGGACAATAAATTCTGCTCTCTATTAGAAAGTGCTTAAGGAGAATGTCCAGCCATCAGTTTGAATTTTTGCTTATGCAGCAGTACAATAAAAACATATCAGTAATGGCTCAAAACCCCCCAAAACAAAATAAAAGTTTTGAAGTGGCCTAGTCAAAGTTCATAATTCAAACGATGATTGCAGTTCTCATTGCCAAGGGTTACACAACTAGTTATTAGATTTAGGGCACAATTACTTTTTCCACATGAGGGCAGGTAGGTTTGGATAACCTTTTCCCTTTAATAAATTAAATCATCAATTAAAAACTGTATTTCTTTTTTTATTGGCTCAGGTCCTCTTAGTCTAACCAAAATGCAAAAAAAAAACAAAAAACGAAATCAGTAGGGGACAAATATTTTTTTCATCGCATTGTATGTTTGGATTGCTTTTTGGAAACCTTTAACCTTTTATCGTGTACCTGTTTATTAAGACTTGTGCTTTTATGATCTGTGAGTCATCATATTTTATAGTATAGTTTTGAAATAGCATCACTAAATCTTTAGGGTGTAAACAGAAATTCAGTGTCAAAGTGCATCGTCCTTTGACCTTTAGACACTCCATGAAATGTGGAACCATGTGGGAATGCTTATGCTTCATAGTAGTGTTCAGGAGTATTTAAGAACATCAGGTTTTGACTTGGACTAAAAGAAAAAGCAAACAATCAAATCTGAGTCGACTTCTGTGCTGCACAGAAGTTGGGAAAATATACTGGTGACTAATCCAGAGTCTGCTGCATCATGTTCACAGACATGTCACAATTTGCTTGTAACAGAAAAAATTCTTGGATTCATTCTTGTGTAAACAGTTGTGATATTATCTTGGCATTTAGCCACTTGAAGAGTCTGAGATAATTTGAAAGTCTTAACTGTAAGTAGAAAGGTACTGCCAATCATAGCCACAGCCTTATGATACACCTTCAAAAGCAAACATGCTGTCTTTCATTGCGTTTTATTGCAGTAGGTTGTATAATCGCCAACGCAATACAATAAGATCAAACTGTTTAACTCCTCTCTGGAGGGGAGAGGGAGGGGAAACAGTAGGACAAAGGAGGGGGGAACAACTAAGCTGTAGTGCCTCTTCACTTCACTGTGCAATACTTCTTGTTAATAATCAGCGGTGCAATAGACTCCATACTTGAAATGTGCAATTCACTTGTATTTTTATTTTTATTTTTATTCCTATTTATTCTATTTATCCCCTTTGTATATTTTATCTATATATGTCTTTGTATTTATATATGTGTGTATATATATATATATATATATATATATATATATATATATATATATATATATATATATATATAATATTCTTAACTCTGTAACTTCTGTCGGTGCTGTGCTTTTTGGAAAACAAATTTCCCAGAGGAACCTACCCGAGGGATTAATAAAGTTTTATCTAATCTAATCTAATCTAAGATAGGATTTAATTAGGGATTTCTATCATTTATAGACAATAGATGAGATTTGATTAGACAGATTTGTCAAAATAATTTTAATTTTTTCTGGAGCTTCTCTCTGGTTCTCAGTGTTCAGGAACGCTTCATGTAAAGCAGATGGAGGCAGCTTTGCTTGAAGCAAACTCCATCTGCTTCATCTGAAGTAAACTCCATCTGGGGGAAGTTTGCTGAAAAGAAAGCTCTGCTGAAAAAAAAAAGCTCAACAGGTGGACTCTTAGGTAACACTGTTATGTGAAACCACGTTTTTAAAGTTTAAGATTGAACCTTCATGCCTAGATGCTTTTTGAGGCTATGCGTCTATCCTAAGTTAAATGGTATCTAGAGAATTCAAATCTGCTCCTCAGGCACACTGAGATTGTTTGCGGTGCTGGATCGGCTTACACAATAAAGTGGATGAGGCTTTCTGACACTGAACTGTTAGAAAGCAATTGTCCTTACTTTTAATCTCCTTTCCCCCCAATACCTTTGTTCCACAGTGTACTCAGTTATGGCTTAGTATTAATCTGTGGGGTGTGAGGTTGCTTCTACAGGTTTAGTCGTCGACAGCTCTTATTGCACAAAACAATCATCTTTGACACTACACGTGCTTTGTGAACTCACACAGAAATATTTCATTTTTACTATGTACAGTGCGTCCATTTAACTCTCCCTTATGTTTCTAAACCTGAGGATGTGTTTGGCACATCATAGTGAACACTGACAAGACTGCATGCACACAGAGGCTTGCTGATTTTGAGGCACCGGTATAATTAGCAGACTTGCAGGACTTTTGTGTTTACTCCTAACCATTCTCTTTTTAACGACACATACTTTTACATGCCTACCCCTCAATTTGATACCCGCTATACTGCTGTCTAACTCCCTCCTCATTTATATGTTCTCACTGCCTTTTCTTGCATTATGTGTTTGACAGTCAGTCGATCCGCTGTTAATACTCACGCCTCACCAACAACATTTCCTGAATTTGTTAAATGTTTGCATCATATGGTGAGAAACTACACGGAGACAGAACGTACCCCTAGTGAAGGCTGGATTATACTCTGACCACATTAAGAATGAGCAGGTGCAGAACCGAACCTTAAATTAGCTTTTTTCCACTGTCACCCTCTCAGAGAGTCCCACTCAGAACCCATACAACCGCACGCTATCTCCAGCCAGGAGAGAGGAGCTGGCTAAGATCAGACAAAGGCAGCTGGCCAACGCTGTCCACTACATATGGGAGACGGGCGAAGACAAGTTTGCTTTTAGATACTTCCACACGGGCTTCTGGGAAAGCTGTGAAAAACACAGTGATGGTAAGAGGCACACCTGTGCAGTTCATTTTTTTGGTTGCCGTTTGGTTTCAACTTGGATTGTTAATCAAAGCTGATGTTTTTCACTTTCCACTACAAAACTTTATCCTTAAATCGTGACATTTTGTTGGCAGGGGAGAAGTGTCGCAGCTTTATAGACTTAACTCCAGGAGAAACTCAAGGTGAGCTGTGAACTGCTTAATAGTCTCCTGCCTTAATATCGCCATGTTGCCATTTGATTAAAAGTTAGCTTGTGACAGTGAGCTCACACTGTTGTTGACATGTTGCAGGTGTGCTCTGGCTGTCAGTTATTTCTGAGTTTACATACATCGGTCTGCTGGGAATGGGGTTCTTACTCATGTGGCTGGAAGTCTTGTGTTCCCATAAAGAGATGCACTCACTAAAAATCAATGCCTATGCAGCTATCTGCACTGTGTTATCAGGTCAGACTCAGTCTAATGCTCACTTTTACATTATTTTGTAACCCGCCTCTGCATATTCAGATATAATATATCTATTTTTTTGCATGTTCCTCTGATCTTTCCGGTTTATGTTGGATTCATTTTGTCTGTTTCACCTCCTGTGTAGGTCTTCTTGGGATGGTGGCACATATGATGTACACCACAGTGTTTCAGATGACAGTAATTGTGGGCCCCAAGGACTGGAGGCCTCAATCCTGGGACTACGGCTGGTCATTTGCGTAGGTGCCAGATATGATTTAAGCTTTCGTCAAGACTTAATGTTTCACTACAAGCTTAATATTTCTCATCTCCTAACTATGTTAAATTCCCTGCTCCTAGTCTCGCCTGGGTGTCCTTCAGCTGCTGCATGGGAGCTGCTGTCGTCACGCTCAACTCATACACAAAGACCATCATTGAGCTTCGCCGCAGACAGAGACTACGTTTAGAGGAAGCCAGAGCCACCACTCACGCTCCATCCTATGACGAGGTGGTCCCAGGGGGAGGGCTCTACTCTGTCAGTGGCCTATTGCAATGTCCAGATGGGATGATTGATGTGGCGTGGGCTCCAAATGGCAGCGTAGTCGGAGTGGGAAATGGGGATGTACCAACTTTGGTTTTAGTAGGAGGCTGTGGCCCTGAGGGGTGTGAGGACTGTGAGAGAGAGATGGATGAGATGGGGGAAGCCATGGACCGAGTTGATTCACCTTGTTAGGGAATCAGTAACACGTAACAACTGAAAGGGCTGAAAATCTGAAAAGGAAAGACACTTTAACTAAGGTGGAGAAGGTCAATGTAAGCAGACACATCCTTTCTTTCTCGTTGTCCACTTTGACTCTCTGTGAACATGGGATGTACTGATTGGGCTCAAGGTCCAAAGAAATCCACACATATCAAAACGCTAAGCCTACAACGCATGTATCTGTGTATGTATCTCGTTCACATGCAAGCCTGCATTTTTCTGGGTATTTCTCAGTGCCTCATAGTAGGAAAGAAATGTATGACTTTGTTTGCAAATGGAAAGAAATGCTTCCTCTATTCTATTGTTTATATATTAACTTGAAAACCATCATCTTAGCAATCAGTTCGTTTCAGAGGACAATGCGTGTATTCCTGAAAGATCAGCACGTTCTATAGAGAAACATGCTGCTCATGAACATGTTTCCTTTTTTAAACTTCTTTGGTCAGAAACTTTTGAGAGACAAAATTTTTTAATGCAATTCATGTATAGCAGAAGCTACTACAAGCACAGCCTCTCTGGAGATGCACAGACAAACCCATAGAGATGGAAAGATTACAGAGATTTTGAAAAGTCTGCTCTCTGATGTTGAACAGAAGATTATGTGTAAACCAGTAATCCCGAGTTGGATGGAAGGGAGGAGGAATAGAGGGAGGAGAGTGAAGCAAGAGAGGAGCAGCATGTGGGGGGGTTAGGATGAAAGTTGGAAAGAAATGCCTGCACACACTAATATCTGCAACACCGAGACACCAGTTTCAGGAAAACAACGCTCTAAAAAAACTGCATTTAGTTCCTGTCATATACTATGTTTGACATAAAATTGTATAAGTACTGAGTTTTTTTGTTTTTTTTTACAAAAGTCAAAAACAAGTAGTTAAATTTACCTTTAATTTTTGTAGGTTATACATTTGAGATAATCCTGGATTTACTGTCCGGGATTAATACAACTGAAAAAACCTAAAGTGAAAATTTTATCAACTACCAGCATTATAATATGCAGTATGTTTCTAGGTCAAAGGAGATTTAATTGTTTTCCAGGAGAAGATAAATAGATTTCCAAAGCCCAGATGAATGATAAAATCTTTAATTTTTTTGTACAAGTGAGTAAATTACAATACTGGAGGACATTTCAAATTTCTAAAAAACAAGAAAAGCATAACAAGCTAATAATTAAGTATAATACTTAATGTGTATAAGTATGTGTAACACACAAATGTGCAGAAACTGTAGGAATGCTTATTTACAGAGGGGCCGAGAATTTAAGGAAGAGGACGGAGAAAACATCTGATACGGAGAGAGAAAGAAGAGGGAAGAGTGTGTTTTAAAAAAAAAAAAAGAAAAATAGTTTAATAAAAACAGAAAAGGGTGCAAAGAGGAGAAACGTAGGAATGAGAAGGGATTTAATGTTTTATTGGTTCGTAATGGATCAGACGCATTGCATTCTCATTTTCGATCACTCCTGTAACGAACTCTCCTTCAGCCAGTCGATCTGTGAAGGGAGGAAAAAATAAGTTAAGACGAGAAACGTATAAGTACAAAACAAGCCAGGAGAGTGAGATAACACGAGGATGGATTATTGTTATCTAAACAACATGTTCTTATCTCGTGTGCTTGGTACACAGTAGCATGTGATGTATAACTTAAGATGTTTTTGGGCCAATGATTTGTAATAAAGCGTGCGTGACACAAGTGATCCTGTAAGTGGAGACTTGCCCCCAGGTGGATTAATACTTGTATTACTGTTAAGCCAAACAGCTGATTGTAAAATGTAATCTCCCCCACAGGATGTTGGAACGTCAGCTAAAGAAAGGTAGCAGAGGCTTCCATTGATATTATCTCCCTCTGAGCAGAAGCACTACCACTACACGTCCTACCATTGTCTTTCTTTTCAAAGCAGCTCCACAGCTTGTTGGCTCTCTTGTCGGGTGTGTTCTCATCATCTGGTAGTTTGCTAAGGTCCTCTTTGGGGATCAGCTTAAACAAGGCCTGAGAGGGGGTTGGGTATAAGATGGATAGTAATGCTGCATCATTTCTCTCATCACCAGCACAGTACATAAAGCAGATGGATACTGACCAAAGAATATGTAAGCACTAGTAAAACTGAGGATGCTAACAGCCTTCTTCAGTTAATTTATTAATGTCTTGTGCATATTTGGAGTTACTGGTATTGTAGTGAAAATATGGAGGCCAGTATTTTTTTTTATAGTTTTTAAACATAGACTATTTATACAAATTGCAAAATCCTTTTATTACGAATACATAAATATTCAAACAAGCTACAGCATTTCATAGCATCTCCTGTCATCTCTCAGTTGATCTGCAGTGGACTGAATGACTAACTGAGTGTAAACCTCCTGAGTGTGCACTTTAGGTTCAGGCCTTTAAGTTTGTGTCCCACTTAGAGAGGGAGCACTCATCTCCCACATTTAAGACACCTAGATTAACATGGATTAGTGCCAAGACTCAGGCCACAGGCCAAACACCAAGATGTCATCGCTTTTCCCTGGACTATCCCTCAATCTCGCCCCTGCTCTGATGTTATGGTCAGTAGAGTTTAGACTTCAGACTGTGATCTATGCTGACAGACATCAAGGTTGTGAAATCATAAAAATAAAATTAAGCAGCTGGTTTCCTTAAAATAAATCACACTTGCAGTCTTTAAGGATTTGTCTACCCTGTCAGAACAGTGTACTTGCGGGCTGGTTTTGAGGCATTTCCACCTTTTTCACTTATGTTTTCTAATTTAACATATTATTTATACATTACATAAGAATACTTTCTGGAAAATGGAGGCAGTGTATCCTTTTACCATAAAGTAAATTTGTATTTGTCGACCTCTACCTCAGTGTTTTACAGACCGGAAAAAATCTCATCTTATAGTAAGTTGTTGAACTGCTATCGGGGCTTTAAAATGCAGCTATTTTATGCAGTGTGCTGTAAACATGGTGCTTATGGACTCAAGCCAGTTGGCCAGGAATTCAATCCCATTACAATGCCAGCTGGATTCTTGGCTCATCTGTCTAAACCTCTTACAATTCCATATCATTTGTCCGAAGAGAGAATATAGAAAAGTGTAAAACCTCCATAAGTTTCACAACATTTATTATAGTACAGTCTTCAGTCCACAGTGGCAGTCTCACAAGTAAAACAGCCGTGGATTAGAATCGAGATGATGAGTATACTCTTGTTTAGGAGTGGAACTTAAGAGTAGCTCTGCTCAAGAGTAGGGCTCCCTATATTGTCTGCAGGCTAAACCTGTAATCGCCAAGATTATCAGGAGTTTTAGGCTCAAATAGACTGGCTAATAGGGCTGCCAATTAAGACTGAGACCTACATACCATGAGAAGAATAGTAAATTCTTAGTTAACAGCAACACAGCTTTAACAGATTTTGCAGAACGTGGACAAAATAAGGAGATAACCTAACAAAATAATCCATTAATAATGCTAGTTGACCTCAGTAGCTAATGTTACAGAGTTAAACCAGTTAAACATAGAAAAAAGCAAAAACATTAGATTCAATAACAGGCATTAATGTAAGGTTTTGCATTATGCTGCCTTATGTTAGTTAATCCAATAAATTTTATCTGACATCTCTGTTCCCTCCTCACTGAAACCACGACTGAGAGAATAGTTTGAACTTCTGATTTACAAAGTTGTTATAGTAAAAGAAAAATAACACTTTAGGTTTTTGGGGGCTTGGGGATTAATAAAAACCAGAATAAGAAAAAAAATCAATGTTTAAAATTAATCTCTTTCTGACGGGATATGAGTTAACATTAACTGCTTGCTGTCACACTAGAACCATTAAAGCCACTCATCCATTCATCAATGTCGCTTTTATAAACGGAACCACGCTCACCTGGCATATTTCTTTCACTTCTGCCTTGGTGATGTATCCGTTCTTGTCTACATCAAACAAGGAGAAGGCCCACTCCAGTTTTCGGGTTGTCCTCCCAGTGGAGGTCATGTGTAGTGCAATGATGTACTCCTTGAAGTCTAAAGTGCCGTCATCGTTGGTGTCAAAGGAGCGAAACACATGCCTTGCGTAGCTCTTAGGATCACTGTCAGGGAAGAAGCGCGCATAGATTTCCTCAAACTCCCCTGGTGAGATGCGTCCTGATGGACACTGCTTCTGAAAGTTCTCGTACCACTGGGAGATTTCTTGCTCAGTAAATTTTGTAGTGAGCTTCAGGTCTTCCAGGATCTCCTTTGATATCGCGCTACTGGTTGCATTTCCCATTGTAGTTTCTTTTTAATATCTTTGCAATGTGTTAAACTGCTTGGCTGGGATATGCCACTTGATAGGCTTTCTTCTCTTGTGTCAAATGACTTTTCTTTTTCCAAACTATTATTGCTTACTGGCTTGATGTCTTCTCTCGATGTCAAAAACCAAGCAAAAATCTGAAATATAATTTAGAATTGTGATATAATTAATTTAACTTTAAATTAATAAAGTTAAATGCACATATTAACTTGCTTGTTAATATGTGCAAAATGTGCAGAAACCTTACCTGTGTGTTGTGTGAGCAGATGATGGCTGAGGAACCGAGTGTCTCTCTCGACAGTAAGAAGGTGAAAGATATAGGCGGGCGGGGAAATCACATCCTACAGGAGTTGACTAGGTTAAGTCTGTTAATGCGGGATTTAAGATGGATGAGCATTTGACCAAATTGCAACCCCAGATCCTAATTGTATCTATTGTCTGCTTGAAAAGCCCGGAAAGCTCTAGTGTACGTTTATACTCCTGCTAAATTACTTATGAACTCTGGGAATCAATTTATCCCTGTTAGTCTTGTACTCATTAATTTACTAGTACTAAATTGCTGAATATGAACTGATAACAGAAGTTTATTGCATCTAACTGTAAGTTACAGTTCACTCTGGGAGCCAAACGTTACTTTGGTAAACTCACCAAAAAGTGAGTAGGTGCTTTCTAGCAAACTGTGAACAAAGCTTAAGGTGGGTGTCTGCTGTTTTAGTTATGACCTTCAATAGGTGTGATTGAGCACTGAAAGCCACTCCACCATCTGTCCAGGCAATTTTAACTCCCTCCAATCCCACCTGCGCCCTTAATATCCCTGTCACTGCCGACCCCGTCTGTGCACGTCCTCCTTCCTGTCCTACAGTACTGCTTTCCTTTGAGTCACTAGTTTAGGTTTATATTACCTAGCTAAACATTGTTTTTTTTTTTACATGTTTTTTTGACTGTATGAATTTCTTTGATCTCAACATTAATAGTCGCAGACATGACTTACATTTTCTTTTCTCCGCCATAAGGTACTTTCATGTTTTAAAGGCTTACTGAACTGCACACTAACAAAACGCACACCGATGACTTCACTTGAATTTTTTCTGTCTAGTCTCTTGTAACTCAGCTCCGATTTACTTTTTCTTGACGTTTCCACATTCATTGCCAACAGCTATGTTCTCATTGGAGGCTATCAGGTAATTATCAGTATAACAAACTCACTTCATGACACTTTGGCTGCCACATTTACGTCATTAGTCTGTTTACTTTGTGTCTACTTTAATTAGAGCGAAAGTATTATCTTGATTGTCTTAGGTGTTATTTCAGACCAACATAGCATGTGTAAAGGAGACTTCATGAGTTATGCACACGTATAAGAAACACACATAAACACCAGAGATGAAAGCAGCATGCACTTATCGTATTTAGGACACGTATTTCCCTGTATGATAATCAATAATTCATTTTTTATGTTTAAACTATAATTTGCTAACTGGATTAGTCAAGCCCCGCCCTCTCCTACACAAGCCAGAGAATAGCCAATTACCCCCGTCTTCATCCTATAAGGGTGACGGGTCAATTGACTTACCCCTTCTCTACAGAACAATCCCTGACATGTGATCTCTACTCTTGTTTGGGCTAATTGCTAGAGCCAGAACGAGCAAGGATTTGTAGCTACTCTTGAGATGTTTTTCCACTCGGGGGAGAGAGTGCGTAAAAATATCGGTAACATGGGTGTTTGGCATCTTAGATGAATTATGATTCTGACAGTGTCAGAACTTTATGAAAGAAGTTTTAACATTGCTTTGCAACATTAAATCTGTATTTCTTTCACAGGCAGGAACACGTGCACATACAGTAACGTAAACAATGAAAACTCGAAGGTTTATTTGTATCAGAAAATAACATGACTATAAATATCCACAATTAGGTCAGTGACAACCTCCTAGTTGGCAGCATTATATGGTATTAATGGGCTGTATCAAGCGTCGCATGTGTTACAGCCCTGACCTGTGAAACGTCAGTACTGACGTATTCTATAAATCTGCAACACTTAATGTGTCAATGAAGGATCAGCCTTATTAATTACTATCTACATTTGGTAAAAGATCTCTGAAACAAGGTTGTCTTGAAATTAATCTTTTATTTGAATTTGTGTTGACCTATAATTCTGTTTTAATATAGACAGGCTCAGGATTGAAATTCCCCAATAACATTTCAAAGTTGAGTACGAGTATAAAGTTTGAGATGTAAGAGCACTGAGAAAATAATTCGAGAAATAGGAATGCCAAACAGGAAAATGTTTAAAGAAAAAAAAAACAATCTTAGTCCAAACAGTGCCTTGGTGGGACGCAACTCAAATCTTAAGACTGAAAGCAAGAGGAAAGGAGGAAGGGAGTTGTTTCCAGATAAATATCTGGTAATGGCTCATAATGACGCGTAATGACAGACGACAGCTTCCTACTAAACACAAGGAAAGAGGGGAACAAACATGCTGTGGCGGAAGTCTTGATGATTGCGTCCACAATTTTGCAAGGCCTCGAGTAGGTGATGTATTTCAGAAAAGCACTGTGCCGCTGGCGCCCATTTCTACACCCACTGTCCAGAGAGAAGTCGGGAGCACCTTTAGTGTCTAATCATAGAGAGTTTCCTATTTAAAAGATACTTACTTTAAGACTTCATTTAAGGACCTTCACTATTACAAAGTTTCCTCTGACGTCTAAGCTCCTGGATCAAGACTGAGGTAAGAAATGTTACACTTAAAATGTAAAAAAAAAGAAGAAAAAAAGGACTTTTTTGGCCGTCTAAAATGACAAATATTAACAATTTATTTGGATTTCTAGAATAAAAAGCTTTCATATCCTAATATTCAGGTCCATTCAATTAAAAAAACAGTTACAAATACTGGTAGAAAACCTGACGTGACAAACGCGTGTGTGAAAGGTTGTTTCGATTATCAGATTAAAACATGTCCAATCTTTAAAAAAAAGTGTGTACTGAGCTAGTTTACATTTAATTCACTGAGCCTGCAGTGAATTGATCGATGCATATTATACTTTACAGCCACAAAATACACATAGGTCATCAGTTAAGGCTTTTTCAGGAAATGTGTATAATATGTATGGCTATCATTAAAAATACAGATCCTAAGCTTTGGACATTTTCTTCTGGTTGCCTGCCTAAACAGGTTCAGTTATTTCAAGCAATGCTCAAACACACTGATGGGAATTTGACACAGTATATAATTATACAAAGTTTATACCGACAGCTTGGGATGATTTATTTTAAACTTGAAGCTGCATAACTGATACCAGACATGAAAGCAAAGTGGGGGGTTTTCTAATCAAGACTATGTGTGATATCGTAGAAAGAAGAGAGAAGAAGCTGCTTGTAAAAAACCCTCTTGGCCATCTACCAAGCAATAAAAACAGACCATGGCGTCCAAAATGGAAACCCTTGATCCTTCAACTTTATCAGATGTCACCTCTACTGTGAGATACGGGTCTAAATCGGAAACCGTGACCTTACCAGGAGGTGTTGTGTCAGTGGCGGGCGTCACTGTGGTTACTGGAGGCGTTGAACTGTCTTGTGGATCCTGCATGCTGGCTTTTGGATTTTGGGGAACTCTCATCGGCTTCAGCTGCCTGGCTGTGGGGCTGTGGGACCAGCTGAACTTCTATAAAGGGGGAACCTCTCATTTGCTGGGACTGGGGCTTGTGATACTGGCCCTCAGTTTTGTGGTGGTGGTGGGTGTGGCAACATTTCACCTCCTAACCAAGAGAAAAAGACAGATGACAAAAGAAGTGAGACAGCATGGGAAAGAAGTTCTTGTAGAGAGTGGTAGGGTAATAAAAAAAGTCACAGTATAAACAGTGTTTAATGACAGACATTAAGGAAAAAAGATCTCTGATCTTTTATAAATAAATTATCTCCAGTTCAACCCAACTCTGTATCACTACTTGTTAGGTATCTTTAATCTAAATAATGTAGAAATGCAGTTATTCAGTTTTGAGGCATTTTATTTCAACTTACAGTCATTAAAATTTTACACACTAATATTGTAGTTTTGCATTCTAATTGAGCTGTGTAGGCTGGCAAAGTTCTTTTTAATGATCAACATATGTTATTGCTGCTTATGACTTGTTGCTTTGTAAATCTAAAAAAAGCAGTTAAAATGAGTTTTGTCTTTGGTTCATGTCAGTGGTTCATGTCACATTAATAATAATAAGCCAATAATGTAACACTATTCGACTACATTATGCACATTGTGCTACTTACACCTAATTAAAATTATGAATATAAATGTTTAATCCCACTAATTATTTTCCTTATAATGCTATTATTTTTTTCACTCCTGCAGCTTGTAATGTGTGCACAGAGCATAAATAGAATGCAATAATTGGACTGGGTAAAATGTGAGAGAATCAAAAAAAGGAAGAGAGAGACAGGGTTTTATTACAACAGAATACAGGACATTGCTCATTTTAACCTAGTGGGTCCCATGCATGCAGATACCATTTAGGTTTTGTATTTGCACCCAAACGTGATATTAAAAACTCAGCAGGACGACATCTTTATAGAAACACTGGTTAGTGAGGATAACCCAAAGCCTTTCACAATGTTTCTGGGATAACAGAGACCTCCCTGTCTATGTATCTTTTAGGATCAGATATGGGGATTATCCTGAGCTACATTATCCTGAGTATTTTGCCTTTTATGGGTTTTTTTTTTTTTTTAACTTTAAGCACCACAAATGTCATTTGAGGGTTTAGTTAAAGTTACCAGAAACCAGACAAATTTACAAATCACAGTGAGCATGATTCATAAAAGTGCAGACCAACAGAAGTAAGGTAGACTATAAAAAGCACTGGAGTTACTAATACACAGAAAAAAAGTTGTTAATTCTTTTTTGGGAGTCTCAGGAGTGTGTGTGACAATAAAATACTAAATATAATTTTAAATTGTATATTATTTTTCAAAGATTTGTGTTCACTGGGGTCCTTTATTTTGTATTTTTGGTCATATCATATTTGATTTTATTGAGCTTTCCTTCTTGATTTGTGATGTTTTGTTATAGTTTATGTTTAATGTTTTGGCTACTGTAATGAGAATAAATAAATTACAAAATAAATGTTATATTTCAGACCTGTGCTTCTCATGTGATGTGCCCATATGTCTTTGCTGCTCACTGATCTGAAAAGGGAAAAAAAGTGAAAGAGAAACTATATCACCAGTAAGACCCACAGAAGTTAGCTAGACAGGGACAGTTAAGCTAACTTAATAAAGTGCAAAACAAAGTTTAGAAAATTAATTTAATATCACAAATAACATTAAAAAATAAACAAAAGCAATGAAATACTTGATATCCAACAATGCAATTCGGGTTGTTTTTATCAATATTTTATTTAGTCAAAGAAAATGACCATATCGTGGGAATTTCATGGAACACAAAGTCACAAAGTCATTTTGTTTTAGTCAACTCTAAAATTTGCTATTTGATGAATTATTCAACAAATTATTTTAATCCTGTAGAGCTAGCTAGGAGGCTAGCACAATTAAAAATGTTTGTATAGTAACACTCTGACTATCTTCTGACAAAAAGAGGGACAGGACTTCGGATATTAGGTTTTTGTGACTGTCTAACATGAGAGTTTAAATGTATTGTTAATTTTTTTTGCTGAATTTACCTTGTAAAATATCATTTACCTGTTAAAGTTCATGGAGCAGGCATTTTAAAGTGAAGGTAGCTGCATGATGGACATCCTGCAGATAGGATTCATGATCATCCAGGTATAGGCTGTATCCCAATTCAGGGTCTGAAGCCTTAAAGTACGCAGCCTTAACAGCCTTAACGGTCCACAAGGGCCGCGTCAGGGTCCACTCAAAGACCGCTAAGGCCGGAAGTGCGAGGCTTGTGAAATGGGACGGTCTAGCCTCCGTCGAGCTGCCCAGGTTGCCTAGCAACCATGATACTGACAGCTGGAAACGTTTCATACAGCTTTGTTTGACAGAAATGAAGGAGAAAATCTTTTGTTCATTTGTTTGTTTGTTTCTACATGAGCTTTGATCATTCTCTGTAAGATTAAGCTCAGCTATTGAATGGCGTATATTTTAAAGTAAAGGCTTTAAAACCAAGTTAGTACAAACGTCACTAATGTCACATAACTTTGCCGACATGTGGCCAACAGTAATGTTTTAATGTTCCTCATTATTAAACATTTGCACATAAATAAGTGACATAATATTCAGTGCTTACTTTTCACAGTTTGCTCTTCGGCTGCTCCGCTTCTTCGTCTGCGGCAAAATTATCCACACCGACTGCCGCTATGAATTGTGGGATATGTTGGGCCACGAAGTCTACATTGCCACAGCCTTAAAATTCAGGGAAATGAAGGACGCATTTGAGGGCCGCATTTCGAGCAGCCTTTGAATTGGGACAGCCTTCGGTGCGACACTGTGACGTAATCGGCCTTAAAATGCGACCTTTAAGGCTGCAGACCCTGAATTGGGATACAGCCATAGTATAATAGTTTACGCCTCGCCTCTGTCAGTGGCCCCCAGGGCAGCTGTGGCTACAATGTAGCCAGCGTGTGAATGTGTGTGTGAATGGGTGAATGACTGAATGTAGTGTAAAGCGCTTCGGGGTCCTTAGGGACTGAGTAAAAGCACTATACAAATGCAGGCCATTTATTTACAAAACTAAAAAGAAGGAAGGACAACACTCCGAAAGACTTTGTTTTTGTTTCCGTAGCTTTTTTTCATTGACACTGAGGAAGTGTAACGTTCTTTTATGCTTGTAAAAGCAAATGTAAAAAAGTTGTGAGAAAACAAAAACAGCAAAACAAACAAACAAAACAAAGCACTAACCACATACAATGAACATGAAATGTACTGAGGGACCAATACTGCCCAAAATACTGACTTAACTGATTTACTTACATTTACGTCCATTTTCCCTTTAGTTTTGTTACATAAGAACAATGTTAAAAGTTACATTTAATAAAATCGAGTCCAATTAACTTTACCTGATTGATATACATTCAGTTTAAGCACATTTTCCTTAAACATTAAGTATTTGAATTATTATTCTTTTTTTTTGTCTTTTTTTAGAATATCGCCATCTAGTGGAAGGAAAACTAACTGTACTTTATCCTAAGACAATTCTAGCTTTTGCAAGTTTGCAGTAGTTTTACTTTAGTTTCGTCGGTGTAATATTTAACACGTTTGCATGATTGTTTTTCCCCATCTCACTAGGAAAGAGATCCCTGCACAAATATCCCTTAAAGACACTTCATCTCTTTCGACTTTTTAATTTGACTTCACATTTGTAATGTTTTTATTTTAATGATTCGCTCACAAACATTGCGGTAAACTGTTCCAACCACTTGTGGCAACATGGGAAAAGAGATTGAGTTGTTCTCAGGCATGTAAGGTATTTCGACAGGTTTCGGATTCGGACGTGCTTTCCTCAGATCACCTGACAATCCGCTACAAACTCCTTGGTCACGTGTCGTCGCGCAAGTTTCAGGAAACTGGTTTTTTCCTCCTCTCGAAAACAAAACTAACCATGTCCCGCCCATTTAACCGTCCATTGGTTAGAGCAAACAGTTACAGCGCTCGGATTGGTCAATCTGAGGACATGTCTACGCACGTCAAATTCGAGCAACGCCCCCTTCTTTAAACTCGTTTATGTGTAATTGATATCGTCCCGAAGAAAAAGACGGCTGGAGTTTCCTTATTTTGGGGCAGTAAAATGAAAGTTGTGAGGAAGTCAGGCGCTAAGGTAAGTTTGTAAAACGGCAGCCGAACAACTGAAGAAACACGGCTTTGTTTTTGGCTAGATTTCAACTTTGTGAACCTACTGCTAACGAACTCTCAAGGTGTCCACTGTCAGGCTTCTTACTTATTTATACAGTACGCCGATTCGAGTCTGTTAGGTCTAGTAATGCTTACCAAGAGTATTAATAATTAGAGTAAGGGTCGACGAATAAAACCTATCGCTGTCATAGTCTGTCATGTCTGCTTAGTTGGTGCTATTTGTGGAGCTTTTAAAAACACACACAGGAGGTCACTTGGTCTGTCCCTGCATGCTATGGTATTATCCTCATTAAATCCATATAAATAATTAACAGAAAGCCTCACCGTACTGAGGTGAAATGTCAGCAGTTGTTTGAAGCACACAACTCGACTTTAAAGTCAAATATGAAGTATGTGATTCTTCGCTCTATTTGCTAGTTCACAGAACATAGTTGTGTCTTGTGCTATAGCCTGGAAAAACAAGGAAACGGACAACATCACATTAGGTATCTATAGTTTAGTTGTGATCTATAAGTGTTTTTAAATTATTATTGATCCCAAGGTTGAACTACTGGGGAAACTATTGTAGATTAAGATCAATTTATTTGGTGTGAAAACAGACGTTTTAGCTGAGTAAAAGTGCAAAACAAAGCGTTTAAAAATAGAAAATACACCAAAACCAGGAAATAGCTTCCTTTTCTTATTTCTTTTAATATTTAATTGATCAAAACCTAATAGCTTGCTTCATGGTCTCAAAGTTCAAAGAATCATACCGGAATACAAGAAAACCAAATGATTGTGTTGTGTCACTTCCAAGGTTATAGTAATGCTGAAAAGGGAAATGGCCAAAACAGCTGACAGTGCACTTCCAGTTAAATCATCTCTGAAGAAAGTGACATGACCTTTCCCTCCCTTTTTTCTGCAGGATGGACTCTAAAACACCTCCAGACATCAGATAAACCTCTATAGAAAGTGAAGTCTTCGAGGATGCTGCTGTATGAATGAACATGTGGAGAATGGGAGGTGCTAGTGTTGGGAGAAAGGTTAAGAACCTAGACAAACGAGTTGTTAGTGAGAAACTGTAACACACCATCGACTCACAGATCTGTTTGCTTTTGGTTTTGAGCTTTTGGCAACTGTGTTGCAGCAGAGGTAGTGGAAAAAAAAAGAAAAAAAATCTTTGGCTGATGGAGTACAGTGAGAGAGTGCTTTGTGGGACCGGGGAGTTGGAGCCGGACCCAAACATTGTGAGTGAAGAGGCAGGAAAGCTGTATTCAGAATTACAGGTAAGAATGAGAACAATATGTTATGTTGATCTGAGTGGAAATATTATTTACATGTGGTCACAGATACCTGTTTTCTCTCTCTGCTGCTTTACTCTATCACAGACTGTTATTGAGATCCATGGTGAAAGCGTGGTGGAGTCTCTGGTACCCATATTTGTGTGGGTACTGGAGGGCCTGGCCAGCTGCAAAGCACAGCTGAGGGACAGGGAGGAAGAGGCTGAGAGGGAGAAAGCTGAACGAGAAGAGCTGCTCGAGCGATATCATGCAGAGAAAACACTGAGGAAAGAAAGTCAAGAGGTGAGTCATGATACTGTGAAGGTGTGCTATTGCAGGTTTTATTGTAAAAGCAGGCATTTCACTGTTCAAGTCTTTTTCTTTTCTTAAGAGGTATCTTGAGTTGGATGACCAAATTGAACAGGAGAGGAGAGCCATGAGGGGCAGGGAAAAGGAGCGAGAACGGCGAGAGAGAGATCTAGAGAAGAAAGCAAGACAACAAGCTGATCAGCGTGCGTATTTGAATATTTACCAGCAACAGTAATGTCACTGGTATTGTTTTGACCCTGTACGTCGGTCTCTGTTGATAAAATATGTTTCTGGAAACCTCTACTTCAGTAGAAGCTACTGCAAAGGCAATTTGAGGATTTTTAGCTGGTGTTCATATGTCTGTGGACAGATACTGTCAACATGACAGCGGCACAACTGTACAGGGGTATTAAGATCAAAATAAAGTCTTAGATTCATGCAGTAACAGTGCAGTAATGACTACTCGGGGTTATAATTTTAACATGTTAATCAGGTTTGTGGGGCTCTCATGCACAGTTTTCTCCAGGACGTTTAGTTGTTTGGTTTCATTTCTGTTTTTTCTTTTGAGTTTATCCTGTCTTTGCTGTGTACAAAGAGTCACGCACAATGAGGTTAGCAGCAGATTGTGTGGGTTTGCCATCCAGGGGTGACATGGTGGTGCAGTCTGCAAGTTCTTCCTGTGACTCTGTGGATTCTCTCCGGGTGTTCTGGTTTCCTCCCACAGTCCAAAGATACGCATGTTAGCTTAAATGCTGATTTGAAATTGTCCGTAGGTGTTTGAATAGTTGTTTGTCTCTATATGTGACCCCTGTGACAGACTGGTGACTTATACAGGGTTTATCTTGCCTCTCACCCCATGACAGAAGGAATAGGCTGCACCCCCTCCCCCTTATGACTCTGAATTGGATAAACTGAAGAAGGTGGATTGATGGACATTTGAATATGGTTTGCACAATGGAATAGGCTTGTTCCAACATCCCCCAGGCATTCAGGATCTGGGAGCTTTAAAGGCCACATCAGTCCCTTCTTTCTGTGTTTCTCTAGCGATTTCGAGACAATTTCTTTAGTAGAGGACATTGCCCTGAAATAAATCACATTACACAAAAATAAATGTGAAGGCGCAAAGTTTTCCCACAGAGCACAATTTTCACTTCAAATGTCAGTGGTTTAAAAGTTGTGGCTTACTGGTGTGCATCAGGAATAAATGCCAAAGAGCAACTCAAGTCTTTAAAGTTTTAGGTGTCTAGACTGTATTCTGTTCTTACATGCCTTCTGTTTTCTTGCAGTGGTGGCCTTGGAGGAACAAAAGGCAAATCTCAGTAGAGAACTGAGCGCACTGAGAAATACCCACAACAAGGTCAGATATTTTTGGTTAGCCTCCATGCATATGGTCAGTAACCACTGTCTTATTCTTAAGTCGTCAGGTTTCTTACATGTAGCTGATGTTCTTTTCTTTTTTTTAGTTGGCCTTGACATATCGGGAACTTTTGGAAAAGAGGAAGGAGTCTGAAAGAGATTCTCCTTTAAGGTTCTTTTCAACATTATGCTAAAACACATTTGCTATTCTGCATAAAGTATCACACAGGAAGACTTTAAGTAGCAGCAGCCTTATTGTGAATCGTGTTGTAGCCATGCGCAAAATGAAAAACTCTCAGCCTGTTGTAATATTAAACTAAATGTTGAATGCTTCTGGCATTTCTGACAGCAGGTTGGTAGTATTTCTTTGTTTGAAAGGGATATCAAGTACAGTGTATACCACATGTGACTGAAAATGGAAACCTGAAGCTACTTTGTAGTGTTAACTTCAGCTTTTTAGTTGCATTTGGCAAGATACTCGCAAATTCTCTACCTTTATTGTTGTTAAATGCAATATTTGTGGAAAGTGATTAGTGAAAGATTATTAACTAGGAAACTTTTTTTTAAAGTCACAAGATATATTTTAGAAACACTGTTGTAAGAACATGGTGAAAAATAAGAGGATTTAAAAAAAGCATAAACTGAGTTGTTGCGTTTAGGAATCATGTGCGTTCCAGGAATGCTGACTTTCCGTCACATCAGGTCTTGCCGGAACCCAGTGTTACCGAAAAGGTAAATGGCTTCGCACCTAAAATGACCATCTTCAAGATTTTTCCAAAGATGTAGCTTACGTGTTCTGTTTTTTGTTTTGTTTTTTCTTTTACAGATGATTAAAAGACCACATTCAAACTCTGGTCCCCCCTGTTTGGACGATCTCATGGCCAAGAAAGAAAAACAGGTCGATAGAGCTGCAAAGCCTTCCACAAATCAGTTTGTCATTGACATCATAAACTCCACTCCTGAGTTGGCACATTTTAATGGCTGTGTAAATGCAAGGTACTAACCTGAAAGCATTAACTGATTTATTTCAGCTTTATATTTATTAACTAAGCCAACATTTACTTGAATTCATCTGCTCGCACACATATTGTATCAACCACCTCCAAATTTTTCAGCACCCCAGTTAAACCTGATACTGAGACCAGCTTCAAGGAGGAGATGAATGAGTTGGGGCAGAGCAAAGTAGAAGAAGAAAAAGGAGAAGAAAAAGGAGAAGAGGCGGACAAAAAGGATGAGGGAGAGGAGGGAGAGGAGGTAGAGGACGAGGATAGTATAGAGTGGGAGCTCCGCAACACTGACTCTGTTTTCTCTGAACTGTCTGAGCTGAGCCGCGATTATGTGGAGAGTGTAGACCGAGGGGCCAGTGTCAGAGGTAAATGCAAGTTTGTTTGTTTTTTGTTGTTAAGATCTGCATTCCTAAGATGCTTTAAAGAAGTTTTAAAGAAATACATGTCACAAACTTAGAATCTTTGCTGCTTCTTTGTTGAAACACAAAGTGATCAGAGACAAAAGAAGTGACAGAAAGTTGGTATCCAAAAATAATCAGGCTCTGTTGGGAGACTTATATTAAGTTCAAGTATGTGTTTCACAAAGTTTTACTTCCCCTTTTCCTATTCTACAAAATCTCATGTCCTGATTTCTTCTTGAACATGAATGCAGGTTAAATAGTCCTTAATACAGGTTAGAAATGTATTCATTTCAGTACTTGTCTGTTTGCATGTGCATTCACGCAGTTAAATGTTTTTGTGTGTGTTTTTAGGCAGTGTAGACCAGTCTGAGGAGATTCTTTCTCAGTATGAGGAACTGAAAGTCACCCAGTGAGTCCTCAGTTTATTTTCTATGACTAGTCTATTGTGATTTGTTGAGGACATGGGGAGTTTCCAAACACTTGGATTTCTTACTTCACTAAATACCAACAGAAAGCTTTGTATTATCTAATATGATTAACCACTGTTTTTCTTTTCCACCATAATTCTGAGCTTTATATCTGATGCTATACTTCCTTTTTCTCAGTGAATTGGTTGAAACTGCTCGTAAGACTTTGATATCTCGGGTAGTGGAGCTGACAGATGAGCGTTCAGCTCTTAAACTGGAAGTGGAAACTCTTCGGGAAACACTCTCCCGATTGGAGGGGCGGGTGAAGGAGAAGGAGGAGGAAACTAAGAGGTGAGGAGGATCATTCAGCTGTTCAATAAATAACCTGTTCATTGTTGTTATTACATACACGTTCTGACAATAATCTCGCCCTTTATTTTACAGACTTCGGAAAGAACTGGAAACTTGTCAGTCTGAGGATTCTGATGTAAGCTGTGATGTACTATCTGTATGTGTAGTCTTCACTGCCTTTCTAGCTGCTCATAGATGGTTTGATGGATTCATTTATTTTCCCCTTCAGGTGTCTCAGCCAGCATCCATGCGTAACTTTTCCCGTTCTGAAATGGCTCGCGTGGTCATGGAGAAGAACCAGTATAAGCAGCGTCTGTTTGAACTGCAGGAGGCGGTTAGACGCAGTCAGACACTCAGGTAACTTTTGTGCCTTTCTTGAAGATTTAAAAAATTGTTGCATTTGTAACTCGTGTAACATCAGTGGCTCAGATCTTTGCCTCCAACCTCATCTATTACTTTTTCTTTAGAGCAACAAAGGAGGAGAGATTTTCAGAAGAAAGGTCAAGTGTTTGGAGAAAGTAAGTAAATCTCTCTTTAAAAATAATTTACAACTTGTTACGCACCCATCCTCCTGTACCTTAAGATGATGTTGAAGCTCTTATAACCCAAACAGAGGTGGGTGGTGCAAGCCGCATGATCTGATATCTGAGCTGATATCTTCATAACAGTGTTAGCCAGTGTTAGTCCAGGATCATCATTGCAACTGTGCAGTCACATTGGTTGAGCATTCAGCTAGCAGTAGCCAAGAAGTGCAGAAAACAACAGGAGATGAGAACCATTACATAAAAGTGAAAAGGCGTCAGCTAAAATGCAGGAGAGGGACAAATCTTTTGGTGTTGTGGTGTTACTAAATGCACCTGGCATTAGGTGGGCTGAAATTAAGAAGTGTATATTTGTTCATGGTTAAAATACTTAGAATTGTTCATTTTTTCTTCAATTAAAGATTCAACCGCTTCTTTGGCCGGTCCAAGGAACCATTAGTTTCATCTCCTGCTTCCATATCAGCTCTGCGACCTTCCCCATCACTCACTCGCACTGCTCTGGGCTCTCCACAACTACCAACCATCAGTCGAACTCAGGCTGAGTAAGCATCTGTCTCTTAATAGGTTACTCCTGCTTATGTGTTTTTCAGCAGTTGTGTGCAAGTGAGAAAAATAGAGATTGGATCTGAGTGAGGTCTTCTCTGAACTACAGAGTCTGGCCTAGCTGATTACCTTATTGTCAATAAATATTTTTCATTCACGGTTGGGGTTCAGCTACTTGCTAATGCAAGTGAAATAAGAATCAGAAATCAAAAATTATCCGTTCCCTTTATATCTGTGGGAAATTCATAAGCACGCTTCACAAGACAGCCTAAGAATATCTCAGAATTTAAAGCGATAAGCTGGAAACATTGGATGAAAATCATAAATAGACACTTTCTATTTATATACAACAAGTGTTTGCCTCGGCCACAGGAGCGGTCACTAAGTACTGAAACAGGAGTGTCCAAACTCTTGCACCGGCCTCGGATACTTCTTTTTACTTTCCAAATTATTATGTAAATGAAATGCAAGATACTAACAGTGAAGGCTCTGTGTCCTACTGTGGCTCTATTTATTTCACTTAAAAAAATAAAACGTATTTAATGTGAAGCTGATAAATACCAGAATCATTTTTCTAGGTCTGCTTCTCCTGCTGCTCTTTCACCACGTGTCAGGAAGAGGGAAATCTACAGAGAAATTCGCTCCCAGATTTGGGGAACTCTGGGAAAGCGGCAGTTACATGGCTGGAGCCTGCCACTAGCAAACACACAGGTAGTGGAACCACATTTCTATATACAAATAAATAGTGATGTGCTATAGAGAATAAATAGGAAACAGTGGAATAAAAAGCTTCCTGTTGCTGTTATTGAGTCTATATAGTTAAAATAGTTACTATTTAAATTGTTTTACTATACCAATAAAAAAAAATGTCTGGCTTTCATTCAAGACTTTTTTTTGCACAATATGGATATTTACTGTGCAGATCACTATACAAGCAATACCCTGGTAAAAAAAATATTGTTAATTACTGTAGGACTCCAGTGAACCAGTACCAGAGCCTAAAGACGCGCCTGTTCTAATGCAGCTCAGACTGCTGGATCACAAAGAATCGACTGCCAAGGTAAATGTCACTCAAAGGAGGCTTATTTTCTGTGCAAAAGTCTTGAACTACCCCACTGGATGTCACTCAGTGGTTTCGGGGACCTTTTTTTTTTTTTTTTTTAAATGGATGGAAATATGAACCCAGAAAAGTACCACAAGATTTTGATCCACCATGTCATACGATCTGGAAAGTGTCTAATTGGCAATACCTTCATTTTTCAACATGACCATGGTCCCAAACATACACATTGGCCTCACCAGAGCCCGGGCCTCAACATTATTGAAGGGGTGTATGGGATCATCTTGACAGAGAACAGAAGAAAAGGCAGCTGTCATCTAAAGAAGAGCCTTGAAGGTCCTTCAATATGCCTGGAGAACTATTCCTGAAGACTACTACCCAGTTTCCTTGCAAAATGTAAAGAAATTAAGGGTGGCTCAAAACTTTTGCACAGCACTGTATAATGCACAAGATAAATGTTTTTTGTTTTTAACCATGAATTCAAAGCTACTACAATATAATCCAAGGAGAATGATATAGGTCACTTTAAGTGAACTAGATCTGCGGTGCAGTTTGACATGGCTCCTCATTTATTCTGTTCCCTTCAGCTTAAGTGTGCAGTTGCAGTCCCATCTGAGATCTCTGGCGAAGCCACGGTAAGTTTGTCATAATCCTAGTTAAGAAGCAGCTACAGTCATCCTCTAATTATGATCACCCAACCATGACTAACACTTGTCGAGGCACAAATTGGTTCATGCCATTCATCTTTTCAAACTTCATATCCACCCCTTTTCTGCCAGTGTTCTGTGTGGGTAGTTTCTGGCCCTGCCTCCTGCAGTGATATTACAGTGATTGATCCAGCACGCTCCAACACAGTTCTGGATCAGTTCAGCCTCCCTCCCACAGCTCCTGCCCTCTGCATCTGTGCTGTGCCTCCCATAGGTCAGTGCTGGTACAATGGGCTGCAGCAGCTGCCCACAGATGACTTGTCGAGTGTATTCTGTACTTCTATTATCCCCTGATACCGTGCTGTTTTACTGGAAACTCTTGGAAATCAACATTGCTTACTCAGCTCTGACAGGGCCTGTCTGTCTTGTTATTTAAGGTAACACTGCAGGAACTGTGTGGATTGGAACTCAGGAAGGAAGGTAGTGCCAGCTGAATAAGCAGTTTACGTCAGTAAATATCATCTAAACAATTCAAAGACTTTTTTTGTCTGTTAGTTTATCACAGACTGCCTCTTCTTCCCTTGGCTCCTTTCTCCCATTGTCCTTCTCTCACAGTATACTGGTGCATTTGGCCTCTGCTGGCAGAAGGCTCTGTCTGCGGTCTGTATCCCTCTCTGAGAGTGTTCATTCTCTCACGTGAGTTCTGTCCATTTGCATTTGGATGTTAGTTGTAACACGAGATGAGTTACCTTGAAGTCTCTAAGCAGAATTGAAAACGATCTTTGTGTTGACTCGCTCTCACAGGTATTCACAGGGTCAGGTCATTGCTGGTTTAGGTGATGGGACTTTGGCTTTTTTCTCACACAGTACAGGTAATGGATTTGTTTCAAACTTACATCCAACTGTCTCGGCTAATTTATTTCTTCATTTTGTTTGATTTGCATAAGTGAGTGAAATGAATAATGATGCAATGAGTCGTGTGATTAATAGATGGCTGGAATCTGCAGTCACACTCTTTGATGCCTCTTGGATCAAATCCTGTGCAGCCCATTCGTTGTTGCCTTGCAAAAGGCGGCCGCTTGTGGGTGGGATACTGGAATAAAATCTACGTGGTAGACACTGAAAGCAAGAAGGTGGAGGTAAGAAACAGAGGAAATGATACCTATTATTGTTTATTGTGTCTCATTCTTACCATATCTTTAACTCACTCTCTTTATTCCTTATCCTACTTTACAGCAAACATTCTCAGTCTCTGAGCGCAGTGAGCAGCAGGTTCGCTTTCTGTGCGCTGGTGGAAGTGGGGTTTGGACTTCCTGCCGACTAGACCCAATCCTCAGGCTGTTTGACTGGTCCACAGGACGGCCACTACAGGAAGTTGACTTTGCAGCTTTGGTCACTAAAACATTAGGTAGTCGAACCGTTTTTTGTTTGTTTTTTTTTTCTTTCTTTCTTTGTGTTTTTTTTCTTAAAATACATATACCTGTATGTATGACTTAAGTGTTGTTACTGAGCAGCTACTAGAGCAAAGAAATCATTTGATGGACTACAGTAATGGGAACATTTATTACTATCATTTCTTATTTGGTAACTGAAAAAAAAGTAATACATCTCTTTAAATTTTGCTTCCAAAGAGCCAGACTTTGTTGTACTTTTTTAATCAGTCTTGAGCAGTAGTTTTTCTGAAGGCTTTCTGAAGATATTTCTCTTTGGACATTGGCTATTTGAAAGGCTAAATGTGCCAAATGACACAAAAACTGAACTGAAAATCAGTGGCAACAAGTCCTATGTAGTGATGAACTCTCTTAGAGGCTTTCTTGTCATTTGTAGCCATATAAGGTGGTCATACCAAATATTGACTTTGAAGCTTGTACACTTTTTTGCTTTATGTACAATATTTCCATGTATGTACGTTTCAATAGATTGATGCCCCTTTTCCCCATTTTCCGAAGAAAATATAAAGAAATAAGGGATGCAGAGTACTGTGTGTATATTTTATTCATTATTTTTGTTTTACATACATTTTGTTTTGTGACCGACCACTTTAACTTTAATCTCACAGCTTTGCTAACCAGTTTTTTCTCTCTCTCTCTCTCCACAGGCCAGCCCTTCCTGACACTCTCACCTCTCCAGATCTCCTCTCTCACTGTTATCTGTGGCCGTTTGTGGGTGGGCACAGGAGGTGGTGCCATTTTCTCCATCCCTTTGTCCATAAGTATGTTTAGCTTAAGAATGCCTGGAACTTAAAGTTATTTGGCCATAAATGGTCTCTGTGTACTATTAACCATATTACTAACTCTCTGCAGCTTCAGAGGATGTTTCCATCCCTTATTGCTCCACTGCATCTGCCCAGCTGTGTTACCATGGACATAGACAAGTTGTCAAATTCATCATTGCTGCACCCGGTAAGAGTTAGCCATTACATGTAACCTCTTAACAATTAAGTGAGACGCTTCAGATTGCACATGCATGTTATTTTTGTGTTTGAGTGACCACAAAAAATGTTTGTGCCTGTCAGGTTGTTTGATCACCAATCCTAGCAGCAGCCATGTCACTACTGCTCAGCTTATCCTCAGTGGAGGAGAGGGCTACATCAACTTTCGAATTGGTAAGCTGAAGAATAATAAAACTGTACTTAAGTCTGTCTCATCCATTGCATCATTTGTGCACGACTTGGTCTATTTAAAGGCTGTCAAAGTCCTCTTTGTTTCCAGGAGATGATGCAAGCGATGACTCGGAAGAGGTGTCCCAAGCCACGCCACAGCGATCTGAACGTAGTCACATGATCATCTGGCAGACTCCCACACCACCTGTGCCTAATCCTGCACTCTGAGCTTTTTCATCTCACCCATCCTTTTCCTTCAGCGCAGTGCTGGTGCCCAATCTAGAAGCAACACCAACTAAATATATTGCTGTACCTGAAGTTTGAACCACTGATGTCAGCAGCTGTGTGAGAGTGTGAGAGGGACTAATGCAAGAAATTTTTCTGACTCAGTTTATCCCAACTTATCCCAGGTTTAAACCTGCTGGAATTCTGGCAGCTCTCTTGTTCCCTCAGCACCAGCACTGCATTGATGGAAAGGAGGTAACTGTTCCATGCTTCTCACCTATGATGAAGATTGAGCAGACTCAACAAAGCATTGAAACGGGTCTTTCGTGGAACTGAATGAACCAACATCTTAGTGTGGTAGCAATAAAATACCATTTAAAGATATGAATCATACTTGTTTACCTCATATATATATATATATTGTACATATCTTTTGATATCTAATTATCCTAATGGATGGTGAAACCTTCCAGTGTGCCTTCATCTCATTTTATATCACTGCTGTATAACTGGTCAGTAATTCAGCTCCCTGGTGGTTAATAGATCAATACCTTTGCCCTAAAAATCAATGCAGTATTGCTGACGGTCGGCTGAATTATACATTTTTCTCTCGCTTGGTGGGAAAAAAATGTAGAGAGCAGTCGTGCATGCATCAAAAACGTTTAAGCTGGTGATGTGGCTTCTCTCGTAGCTGCTGTGTACATACTTTGTTGTTAATTGTGAACTGGAGACAGATTTTTGGTCTCGCACCATAAACACAATCAGACATTTTATTGTCTTATAAAGCTCCATCTTTTGTGATGTATATTTTTTGGGTATTCCTGCCATGAGTGTTAACTCAATTTCTACCTGTTTACAGTGCTTGAGGTTTCCGTATTGAAAATATATCCGATATCCCCTCGCTTAAAGGAACAACTTCAGAGGCTGTTGTTAAAAATGTTTTATTTTCTCAATTGGCTGTTTGCTTGACGTCTTCCTTTGGATGTTGTGCAATTCTTTTAATTTCAGTTATGTTTGGATTTCTGTTCTTGTTTTCCTTGTAAAATAAGGGAGATAAAATCTTTCAAGTGTCCTTTGCAGTATTTATATGCAGTTTGTGCACACATGTTGATGTCGTAGCGGCTCTGTATCCTTCTTGAAAAGATTTGAAATTATGTTTTGACTCAACCTTGTGCAAATATGATTATTGTTATTAAAATGCCTTCAGCTGTTAATGTACAATCCTTAGCGTTGAGTGATTCTGCTGCCATAATCTGGTCCAGCAATATGACACAAGTAAATGAATGAATAATTTTCAATTAGCACTGTGAGACAATGTTGCAGATTCATCTCTTTAATCTCTATAAATTATTCCTTTTATATATTAGGTAAAGATGAAACAAATTATCATAGTTTTCCTTATAGAAAATAGCACAACAGATCTTTTTTTTTTTTTTAAGTAAATGAGGTGGTGTCAGCAAAGGAAGTGTTTGTAAAGAGTCAAACAGTAATGACACTCCTTTGCCTCAGGCAGTCTGGCCTGCTGCCTAGATAAGGACAGCTCAAGTCAGTTAGTCTTTGGTCCAGTGAGGCTTCTCTACCTACGATGGACTGCTTTGGGTCCTGGGCAGCCGTATCCTGCGACTCAGGTTGCGGGCAAGTCTGTCCACAGCTCCACCCACAACTCCACCAAGCTCTATTTTGGAGGTTAGACCCTCAATGTTTCCACTGTACCACATGACCCAGCCTGCTAGGGAAAACAGCACCAGCAGAGCTCCCGAGTACACCAGCAGATCCCCAAAGTCTTGACCTTTGATCTCCAGTGGGGCAAAGACCCCCAGCAGCAGGGATATCACACCCAGCAGGTCCATCAGCACAGCAAACACCAGAGCCAGCTTACAGTGGGACAAACCATCATACTTCGGTGCCATTACTGCACTGAAAGAGAGAGGGAGGGAAGTTTGTTCCTTTAACATATTAGCTTTTATATCTTTTGACTCCATTGTTAAAAATAGATAGCACTGTTTACACCGGCCATGCCACACTTATAACACCTGTGGATGCGCGTTTAACGCCTTTTACAAACAGATTTTACTGTTTACATGAGCTAAAAAAAAAACATTTTACTAAACAAAAAACACACAAAAAACAAAACAGAAACTTACCCCCTTCTACGTTGTTTAGTACTTAAAAGTCAAATGTTTCTATTGGAAACTGCGCTTTTGTTGTCCTTCCGCATACAGTTTGTCAGAAGCGACCAGTAGACAAAGCTGAAACCTGACACCTCGTCACCTGTTCAACCTGTCCTGTAGTTTTCCTACACCAGAGAAAAAAACAATGAAATGTTTCGAAACAAGTGAGTGGAAAAGTTACGGTATTTTATTTTTTTTTTGTACTAGTAACATTTTGTCAAGAAACATGAGTTTAAAAGTAAAAAGTTTCCCAAATATCTTCAAATAATATATATTTTATATAAATATACCTAAACGTTTATATTTACTTATATATTAAACTATACACACGCATTAAATACCGTCGTTCAAAAAAACCCGACACTTTTTCTAAAATAAAAGTATCTGCAGCGGGCGGTCATCCGGAAGTGACGTAAGACTCGGTAGAAAAAAAACCCGATAATTGTTATTGTTAGCTTGTTAGCTAGCCGACGAACTGGTGAAATGGAGATATGACGGAGTTATAACGTCTTATTACATGTGCAAGACTAAGTTATTACAAACATAAAGTGGTATGTAACAGTTTCTGCGGATGATATTCGTAACTCAGGGATTTTAACAATGTGAGAGTGAAATCATTAAACTTGAGGGTGCAGAAAGAAATGGATTGTAATTTTATATTGTAGCTAATTTTTTGTGCTAATATTACAGGACGCTAACATAGGGCTCTCTTCTGAGCGCCGTAGCAGGGCGCTACAAACTTATGTTTGAGTAATACAATCAGTTTCACTGTTTTAATTTCTAATTGCATGGGAGAGAGCTGTGTGATAAAATTAGCTATGCTTTGTAGGCTCACTGCGTATGCATAAAGCACAACACCCCCACGTTGTGAAAGGTTTCCGGTGAGCTGTAGCTGTTTAGATAAATGTGAGCACATCATCGCTAAATGTAACAAAGTCACTGAAGACACATTTTAAACTGTGCACTAAGCAAAGGTTTGTCTGTGGTGTGAGATGGAGGACGGAAACAGGAATGATGCTGCGTCCACATCCAAGAGCCACGCAGGCTCACTCCACCTGCAGAGTAAGATTTCGAAGTGGTCCTAGCATATATGGTCGTCCTGTCTTTGGGTCAAGCATGATAATTAATTTGTTTAAGTTGTCTCTTCTCAGCGCCAAAAAATGAGGACGCCTATGAAATTTCCATCCCCTATGAGGAGGGCAACTTTGAGCAGCAGGGATTTTTTAACCAGAGTGATCAAAATTTTGATGGTGAACATCCGCATCAATACTTTAAATCTACTCTACAATAACTTAATTCCATACACACAATCTCTTGATGTGCATTATTAGTTATTGGCCAGACTAACTATCCATCGATACTCTTCAGAGTCACAGTCATCTGCTGGACCATCTCCAGTCAACAATTCCTACATGGTGATCACCAACCTGCGGACCCAGCTGCAGATCTCTCTGGAGAAAAACTCTTGGCTT
The DNA here is from genome assembly GCF_056152115.1 of Neolamprologus brichardi. Taxonomy (NCBI): domain Eukaryota; kingdom Metazoa; phylum Chordata; class Actinopteri; order Cichliformes; family Cichlidae; genus Neolamprologus; species Neolamprologus brichardi. The sequence continues at coordinate 17,555,867 of NC_142114.1, read as the reverse complement.
CAGAAAAGAATTGAGGACTTGGAAGAGGAGAGGGACTTCCTCCGTTGCCAGCTGGACCGCTTCATCTTTTCCACAAAGAGCCAAGGCCAGGAGCAGAGTCAGAGACAATACAGTAATGGTGAGGACAGGGGGCAGGTGTGAGTTAATAACACGTCCAACAGTTTTACCCGTGGTTAATCCATGTAGGGGACTGGCAGCTATCCTATCTGTCACTGGGGGAGAAGATGGGTTCATTAATGTTATTTGGTCAACGAGAAACTGATTTTTTAGCTAGTCTATCAGAATCAAAAGTAATTTTTTATCTCTTGCTATCTGTTTCTCTTAAGGATATGAATCAAGACGATTTAACTGGAGGGCAAGAAGAGAGGAAGATCGTCCTGCTGGTAAATATTTGAAAAGTCATAATTAGACATACCCAAACAGCCTGTTAATGTTATACTTTATTTCATATATTTGGGCTTAGCTTGCAGATTCTCAGGTTTCCTTCTCTTTATAGAACAACAAAAGACCGACTCTCAGCATTTCCCCTCACGTCACTTTATGCAGCGAAGGCCTGGTCCTCCAACTATGGTGACTTCGAAAAACCACGTGTCCAGTCCATTGACCAATCAGCTTGCATCTATGAATGCTCTCTTCAACTCCACACAATCCCAAGCCATTTTGCAAGGCCATAGCCATAGTACTTCCAGTACAGCCAGTGGCAGCAGTGGCAACAGTACCAGTGCTGCAAGGTCATCCATGAATGAAATGAGTGGGCATAGCAACGTAGGTCCAGGTAATATACATGACACGGCATAAAGCTTTGAATCACCGTAATTAACTGAATGCAATCAGTGCTTTATACATGTTGTCTTTTAACTATTGGGTTTAGTTAAATAGAACATTTTTGTCTCGTCAGATTCCCTTTCACTATTGGGAGAATCAGATGAGTATCTTGAGCAGGATGGCTACATTGAGGAGGAGGAGGGAATGATATCAGGGGAAGATGTGATGTCAGACGCCATTAACAGCAACAGACAGTTAAAAAGAAGGCGGGTCTTCAGACCTCCAAGAGAGCGACAAAGAGGTGAGGAAGGGAAAATCTCAACATTTCAGTGTCCTTAATACTGACTGTATATAAAAGCTGGACATGGCTTTTGGGTGTTGTTGACTGATTAACAAAACATAAAGACAGAGCAGAGCAGGAGCAAACTAACTGAAACCAAGAGCTGATTAAAACAGCAAAACACACAACATGAAGTACAACAAATCACAAAAGCCTTGGGTCCTAGACCGAGGGACCACGATACTGGGTGTCTTAAACCTGTGTTCTTTCTAATGACCAGCAGGCTGCAACTCCTGGTTGAAAAAATTTTAACCCATAAAAAGAATACACTTGATTCCTGATGAGTTAATAGTTTCAATCGTTAGTTTCTAGTCTTGTTTAATACAGCATTAGGTTAATTCTGTAAAATGTGGTCCCATTTAAAATACAATAGATGATAAAATGTAGTTATGATTTAGTGTGCGGATGCCTATTGACGTACAAGTCGCTGCCTGTGCTGTGAGTGTGCAGTGCCCTCTCTTTCTCAGTCAGATTTGTGACATCTGGCCACAAAAATGTCAAGTTAATGGTTAAAAATAGCATTTCACAAACCGCTGTGTTACATCATGGCTATTTAATCTGTCTTTTACATACTATGGTCACGAGTTACCACAATGCTCATGAGATTGTAGCTGACTCACCTGTGTGTTTTTCTTCTTCAGTGAAAGATGCTGCTGGAGTGCTTTTCCGTTACAAGAAGATCCTACTTACATACCAGCGACTAAAAAATATGTCCAAAGCCTTCCAAATTCATGGCGTTGACCGCAACACAGTGGCGTCTACCACGCCCATTGCTGAGCTGCTGCTAGTCGCCCCAGAGAAGGTGGCAGAGGTGGGGGAGTTCGATCCATCCAAGGAGAAGCTGCTGGATTATGCCCGGCGCTGCTACACTGCCCTGGATGAAGAGACACTTAACAGAGTCCAAGCCTTGAAGAAGAATAACCTGCTTCTGCCCATCTCCTACAGGTTCAGACACTAAGGAAAGAAAGAGAGAATAATGGGAGATCTCTCTAAACAACAAATGTGGTTTGAGTAGTAAAAAGAAAGGCAGTTAGGTTCTGCTGGCTAGCTTACCCCCAAGAAACAATATTAAGATCATTTTATTGTTATTATTTATTATTATTTTGCTATCTCAGCAGTCTGGTTGTGGCCATGTAACCTGGGACAAACCCTTCATGTGTTACTTTTACAAACATCCTACACGTTTGTTGTTTGTCCTTCGACAAATCTTCACTGCAGTGGGTATTGAGGATGTGGGGGTGCCTGCTGCAGACAGAAAGAAAAAAAAACACGCTTCTGTTGTTGAGGCCAGGAGGGTATGTCTGTGTGATCCAGATTTGGTGAAAAGCAATGTGTCTTTACCAGGATTATAGAGGAGACTGCTTTTTCTAGTACTTAAATGAGCGTCTTTAGCTTACCTCATTTAGGTCTCAGCCTTTATTGTGCAGAGCTGCACTGTTGTTTCCTTTTCTGTTCACAAAATCTGAATCAGCTAGAGTTTACGGGTTCAGTGTTTTACTGTCAAGATCATTTCGCAGCATGAATGAACACCTGGTAGATTTCAGAGGCAGGTGGAGTTTCAGGCAATGCATTCCTTCTAAACCAGCCAACTATGGCATAAAGCTTTGGTGGATCTGACCTAGGATATCTAAACCGCTTAGGTATGGTAAACATCAATAATAGGGTCATAAATGACCACTCTGTCATGTTAGTCATTAAAATATCTTGGTTGCTTAAGGGTTAGTAATAATAGTAATATGACTTCCAGCTGGTCTTGTGTCTGCATTACTCTGTTGTTTCACTGAGGAGTGCACCAATCCTTTTTTGTACATGACCTGAACTAAATTACAGTAGATGTCACTTCTTATGCTTCTGATACCGAGGCTTCTGTAATGCATTGTGACACTAACACATTTTTGTAAAATACGGTTTTGGAGCCTTTAAAATGATTATTACTATACTGGTTTTCTGTAACATTGTGTAACTTTTGGTTCCTTGTGAAAAATTGTGAAACATTTTTACAACTTTAGCAAAAGCAGCTTACTCATGATGACAAAAGATGTTTTATTCCTTCCCAATGCTTTCTCAATGTCGCTGCAAGTGCATGTTAAAGAGATCATCAGTGAGCTGTAGTTTATAGGGATCTTTTACATTTCAAAGTGGCACACACATTGACTATAATGTACAGTAATGTATAGTGTGTGTTCCAGTGAAGTGAGACAGTAAGTTCTGTTAGAATAAAACAGACTAAGTTACAGTGGAATACTGTGACCTTTGGCTTAAATTTTCATATCGCAATAACCTGTTTTCCTAACAGTGATAAGTACTCCAATTTGTGGAACTCAAGCCATTTTAGTGTTTGGTTGTGGAGCTAAAGAGCAGACAGTGAATCTGCTGAAGAGCTTTTTAAACGTCATACCAGTGTGCAGTGTTTAAATAATGTAACGTATTATTCACCTAATGTATAGTAAGACTCAGAATTCATTACAGCATAGATTTCATACGAAAATGTAGATTTATTTGTCTGTAAAATTGCACAGCTCCACTGTTTATGACTCATGAACTCTACTGTTAAAACATAATACTAATTAAAAGATTTCATTTCTGACAAGTAGTGTGAACTTCTAATTTTATTTCTACTTTAATGGATTTGTTGCATTGCTGGTGCTGGGTGAGATGTGAGGAGACGTCAGGTTACAATAAATAGGTGATAAAATGTCTTAGTAAGTTATTGTGGCACCACCAGATACCAGACCAGCTTCTATGTCTCAGAGATTCGACTGAAGGGATGGAGGATAATTTTTCCAAAGATATTTCCTCATTTTTACTGCTTTGATGGAGAATACTGTCCAACATGTCAGTCCAAAAAATCCAAATTGATGTTTAAATGGGTGAAAACTGGTGAGTGTGATTGCCAAAGCTCACAGTGCTGTGAAAAAGTGTTTCTGTGCTTCAGTTCTTAGTTTTTTGCACATTTGTCAGACTTGCGTGTTTTAGATCATTAAAAATGTTTTAATACTAGACAAAGACAACCCAAGTAAATACAATATTTCATTTATTAAGGGGAAAAAAGCTATCCAAACCTACCTTGCCTTGTGTGAAAAAGAAAGTAATTCCCCTCTAAAGCCAATAACTAGTTGTGCCACCTGTGGCAGCAAGAACTGCAATCAAGTATTTGCAATAACTGGCACTGACTCATTCACATTGCTGTGGAGGAATTTTGGCCCACTGTTGTTTGCCAAATTGTTTTAATTCAGCCACCTTGAAAAGTTTTGCAGCAGAAATGACTTGTTTAAGGTCATACCAAAGCATCTCAATCATATTTAAATCCAGACTTTAAATAGGCCACTCCTAAACTTTAATCGCTTTTTTAGAGGTGGACTTACTGGTGTGTTTCCATAACCAAAGTAAGCCTCAGGGCACAAACTTATGGCAAGAATTCTTTGCTTCAGGATTTTTTGGTAGAATTCATGATTCCAGTAATTACAGCAAGTTGTCCAGGTCCTGAGCCAGAAGACAAGACAGCAGTCAGGTTTGCAGTAGGAGTGACAGATGGGTTCAGGGTGTGGGTGGGATTATGTTGAAGGTAAGAAGAGAGAGTGATGTGGAGGCCTATGGCGACCCCTAAGGAAGAAGTAAAAAAAAAAAAAACCCAAGCAGTTTAAGACTGAAGTTAAAGGTTTCATCTTCACTTGAACTACAAAACAAAACTTTGACACTTTGGGACTTAGCATGTCCTTAGCAGATAAATTAACTTTGATGGGAAAATAATAAAAAAAACAAGCGAAAACGGACACCGGAGCGTCTCTTCTTTCTCACTCACCGGAAACAAGGCATTCATCAACTTCCTGTGTCACGGAGCTCCAGGGAGACGGAGCAAAAAAAGCGGGCATACCGAAGTCTTAATTGTTTTCTCTAGCTTCGAAATATCTGAAAGCGCATATATTTGTCTTGTAAAGCCGAACAACTGGCTCCCGTGGATCATTAACTCCCCGGATCCGCTTTGGGCTCCGAAAAGAAGCTCATTCATTCGGCGTTGGCAGCTAGCTAGGAGCCACGGGCCCACTATTCTTCTGGACTTTGCTACAAGCTAGTTAGCTAACGTTAGCAGGCTAACCCATGCGAACACGTTTTCTTTATCAATGATTCTGCTGTTACGTTATAAACAAATATTTTGCCGCTAATATATGTTCTAGTTAAACAGTTTTCGATAAATCTGTCGTTAGGTAAGCTACTAGTCGAGGCTAACTTTCCGGGGCTGCATCTGCAAGACACTTGTTTTTAAAAGTGTTGTTCACTTTGTTGCTAGCTTAAGCTAGCCACCGCCAACTGAGCAACGCAGTCTCCGAAAGCGTAGCAGGCTTCTGCAGAGAGATGTCGGACTTCGACGAATTCGAAAGACAGTTATCTGAAAACAAACAAGGTAAATTACTTTTTCTTTTTGCATCAGCATTTAGAAACGCCAATGGTGCCTTTGTTTGTACAGGCCGCCATCAGTGTATCCTACTGTGGCCATGTCTATTTACTGGAACAGTATTAAGCAAATTACTAGCCCACAGTTTTACGGGAATATTGCTCGTCATTTTATTCTGTTGGATGAGCATTTTTCCGACTTTTCTGTAAGTTTACCGGTAGCCAAATACAAACTAAATAAAGGTTACTGTTTCTTTAAAGCATTGTAAGTTTATATCGTGAGTCAAGACCAGCTGACTGAATAATTGGTGCAGCTAGCATTCATTCTTTGCAGCTGTTGCGTGCACTGAACGTTTCTAATCCAGATTACTATTACTATTACTACTAGATTATTGCCTCTAACCTTTCGACACACAACCAGTAACTGTACCAGTTAAAAAAAACTTATCCGACACAGACTGTTTTCAAGGTAGATTTGTATAGATACTCACACACTATGAGCTGCATCCGTCTAGTGGATGGGGTTTATTAAATTCTACGAGCTGTTATTCACGTTATTCATCTATAAAAGCTGTGGTCTTGTTTTTAAAATGCTACCATAACCAGTATTTATTTATAAAATGCTAACGTAACCACTTTAGCATTGCCTTATAATTTCAAATATCCTACTGTATAGCACTAGAAGGCGTTGGTCTTATGTCTATGTAAAGTTTATTTGGTTTATTTTACCAATCTGTAAGTTAAGCTATGTGTACACCCATATGGTACACAGGACTAATATTTTGTGGTCTCCATAGGGCTTCAGAAATACCTTGTGGCCTATGGACACGGGCTTTTTGTTCAACCATAGACAGGGAGCAGTGGATCTTTTTGGGTCTTGTAGGTTGTGAGTGGATATTCTGTATCCAGCTTGTCTGAATCGATCCTACAAATACTCTTTCAAATTGTTATGATGCAGTTTTGAGGCTGTGTTAATGCTTTGAGTCATTCCTCATGGCCCTTGCAGTTTTTTTCTTTTTTCCTTTTTGCAGTGTGGTGAAAATGCTATCTAGGAGTGCAAGGCAGTGGGAACGAGGTGTAGTTGGATGTGGATTGTACATTTCAATTAAACATCCACAAGATGATCAGTGTTAAAAGTGTCACCTCTCACTGGTTTTAATGCTGTGGCTAATTGGTGTATATCCCCAGCTAGCTATGTATCCCATTTATGTGCAGTCATGCAAGTTATTAAACACTTAATATTTAATTCCTACAGCTGAAAGGGACAAAGAGAACCGCCACCACCGTCGGTCCTCGTCCCGCAGCCGCAGCAGAGAGAGGAAGAGGAGGAGCAGAGACAGGGACAGACGCAGCAGAGACCGCCGTGGAGACAGTAAGGAGCGGAGACACAGACGCAGGTTAGTACCAGCATGCAACCACATCTGGGCCAACAAGCAGTCAAAGCTACTGTGTTGCGTCAAGAATCGCCCCACTATACTGGAATGTAGTGTACATTGTATAGTCATCACACTGGCCGAAAATAAAGCATCTGTAAAGAATAGATCAGATTATATTAACCTCTGGACACCTTCCTAGTACAATGATGAAAGCTACTTTACATGTAAGAAGCTCAGCTTGTGAGTCCCAGTAAACTTGGACCTCACAAACATGTAAACACTAAATTTTTTTGCCCTATATATATGCAATACAAATGTGTTGAAACACCAGCATGTCTAAACACCCTCGACTTTGCGCTGACATCCAGCCAGTTTTGTGCCGCACAGTAGGTGGCTGCAAATTCCAAACTCAAGCACATGCGCACAAAAAACTGACACTATAAAAATTTGTTATGTTTGCAAAATGCAGCCCTCTCCTTCCTGGCTTTTGCTGTCATCTGTTCTTTTTCTTTTGTTTGTTTGTTTGTTTTTTCTGTGTCTTAATAGCATATTGTGTTGCTGTTCAGGACAACAAATGCACTTAAACACATTAATCAGAACTAAAAACTAGCTTAGGCAATGAGCTTCTGCCACTTCCTGTCGACTGTGGAACTCATCATGCAGAATATCAGGAGTCAAAACTGGTTTTTAAAGAGAATTTCAGGTCCGTCCAAGATTAAAACACAAAAAGTGCTATTAATAAAACTCCAGAAAGAATCTTTTCTGATACGTAGATTATTTGCATATTCACTCTGAAGTTGCATAATATCGGGTGTCTCTGAAATGTGCTCCCACTTTTTCCCGTGACAAGCCTGATCCGCAGTCTTTGATCAAATCTCGTTAAGCTTCTCGCTTTGGGAAAATTGTCCGTTCTTCTAAGAACATCATCTTTGATACCAAAGAGACAAAAGCTTGCCTGTTGACGGGGGAACACATAACCCGTATGTGTTTATGCTCACGATTAGCCAGTCTTTCCTTCACTTTCACCTTTGGATTGCATTTATATACAATAAGTTTTCATTTGAAGTCACACATCTCCTTTGTGACTGCTTCATTATGTTCACTTTCTTGCGGACTTCTGCAAAGTTTTCCAGTTTCCTGCTTCTTATTGGCTGTGAATGTGACCTCTTTGCTTGACTGCTGCTTGACTCTTTTCTTTCTCTGTACCAGTATAAAACACGTTACTTGCAGATATGCAGTGTGAGTAGTTAAAAAGATGTAATATCTGGCTCCTCAATTTTTAACGATGTAATTTATGCTTTCATTGCCTCATTAATAGTTTGAATTCGTGCCAGCTGTGAGGCTCACTTAGTGACTGACTTGTATTCAAAATGGAAGCTCTAATTTTGTCAAGTGGAAATGTTGGTTAATGTGTTTATTATTTGAGAGAAATGTGAAACCCTTCCGATGTCATTTCAGCTCACCATCCAGCTTCCCCCAGGACAATGCTGGAAGGTAATACAGCAAACTAACACAAAGCTGGTTTGTGCCTTACTGCAGCAACTGGATTTTAATTATCTTCTTAGATTCTGTCTACCATTTAGTATGTAAATAACTGCCTGGATGAGGGTTTTCTATCCCTTTTATCATCTTTAACATGAGTTTTACAGTGTTGTGATTGAAATGTAGTCTGTTTTGTTCATTTCTGAAATCAAACCATCGTTTCCTGTAGTAGTCCAGTGTGAGCTAATGAGAGATAAGTTACATGATGATTGTGTGTTCCTCAAACAGCCGTTCTCCCCACCGTGAGAAGAAGAAGAAGGTGAAGAAGTACTGGGATGTCCCTCCACCTGGTTTTGAACACATCACTCCCATGCAGTACAAAGCCATGCAAGGTAACCATCCTTTTTCCTTCTCATCTTATCTATTTATATGTTTACTACAATATTTGATGCTGCCTTACTTGATTGAAAGACACATTTAAAGTGGATCTATTATGCTTTTCCTCATTTTCCCATCATATTTTAAACATGGTCAGTGTGTGTAAAATTACTCGTTTTCACCCTTAACAGAAACGTAGTAGAACCAAGGGGCTATAGCAAGGCCCAGCTTAAGATGAAAAATGATTAATGGAGTCCAAAAATGTAAAATATGAAGAATAGAAATGAGCATAATATTTCCACGTTTATGTGCGTATTAATCTGCCACATGGCTTTACTGAAACAACAGAATGAGGTTGTTAAATATTTCCTGTCTTCACGCTCCAGCTGCAGGCCAGATCCCAGCTACAGCCCTCCTGCCGACCATGACTCCAGATGGCCTGGCTGTTACTCCAACCCCAGTACCTGTAGTGGGTAGCCAGATGACCCGACAGGCTCGTCGGCTCTATGTGGGCAACATCCCCTTTGGTATCACAGAGGTGAGTAACAGCACAGCATTTGACTTTGGCTCCTGCCCGATAAACATCCTGCAGTAATTTATGTGTTTGGTTGTTATTGTGCAAATTAACACAATCTATTATTTTTCCCCTCCCTTATGTTTAGGAGTCAATGATGGACTTCTTTAATGCCCAGATGCGTTTGGGTGGTCTTACTCAGGCCCCTGGCAATCCCGTTCTTGCAGTACAGATCAATCAGGATAAGAACTTTGCCTTCCTTGAGGTGAGTCAATTTTCCCATGAACATTGATTGTTCTGTCTTGGTATAATCCTAAAACCTTATTAAAATACGCAGTTTTGAAGTCAGCCATATTTTGTTTTGTGTAGTTCCGTTCTGTGGATGAAACAACACAGGCAATGGCCTTTGATGGCATCATCTTTCAAGGCCAGAGTCTTAAGATTCGCCGTCCCCACGATTACCAGCCCCTGCCCGGCATGAGCGAGAACCCCAGTGTCTATGTGCCTGGTATACAGACAATTAATGGTTTTTAACTCTAATTACTTCTGGCACAATTCTCAGCAAATTGTAATCTGTGTGAACTCAATTTCTCCATTAATGTTTCTGCCTGTTGCTGCTCCTGCAGGTGTGGTGTCCACAGTAGTCCCAGACTCTGCTCACAAGCTCTTCATTGGTGGCTTGCCTAACTACCTGAATGATGACCAGGTCAGTGTTTGTGCCTTAAACAGCTCATCTTTTCTTATAAGTGCAGTACAGCTTGTTCAGTATCAATTGTTCTGCACAATACACTTACACACTCACCTTGCAAAACGGCCCAAACAACACTACATTGCATTCTGTTATACTTTGAGTCCTGTATTTCTCACATGGCTAAAGATTAAAGAACCCCAGAGTGTACTCTGTTCTTTCTTGTGCTTTTCTGGGGGAAAAAAAGTGCATACATCGGCATATAATTTCCACCAGTATTGAAACATAGAGACACTATACATACTGTTGGAAGAAGTGAAAGAGAAGGAGCATTGTGTTATTCTTTTTGTTTGCTGTCATGTTACCCAGTAACACACCTTGAACAGTAGTGTTCATGTTGGGAATGTCTGGTGTTCATGAGACCTGTTGGAAACCATTGGAAATGCCTTGCAGTGACCTTTATGCATCATGTGTGCTAGGTGAAAGAGCTGTTGACGTCATTTGGCCCTCTGAAGGCTTTTAACCTGGTGAAGGACAGCGCCACAGGCCTATCCAAAGGATATGCCTTTTGTGAATATGTTGATGTCAACCTTAATGACCAGGTAACCAGTCCAACAGAATATACAATGCTATCTCTGTAGTATGTGTTTTTGAAGGCATGGTTTTCAACGTTGTTATGTCATTATAGGCTATTGCTGGACTGAACGGCATGCAGCTGGGAGACAAGAAACTTCTGGTGCAAAGAGCCAGTGTGGGATCGAAGAACGCAACTCTGGTAAGTGTCCAGGACCTGGACAGATGACAGCGGGTGGTGGGAGGATCGATGCTCTTTTAGAGAGTGTAAAATGCATAAAGATTGTTTGGCCACTCTTCTCCAGCAATTTATGAAGTTACTCTTAAATTTAACCATTTACAAGTGCACATCTAAATGTAGTACATTTTTAGTTGCCTCCCCCTGCTTTTATTATTATTTTATAATTATTATTTTATAATAAAAGCAGGAAAAACGCATGTAGCAGCACTTTCCTTATCACTGCCTGAACTAATCTTTGTGTAGTACATCCATTCGGATTCAATTGGATACGGTACAATAATAATAAAATATGAAACAGATCGTATTTATTACTAACCAGCTATGGCCAATGAAATACTGCTGACTGAAGCTCTGCATGAAATCAGTTAAAGTGTTCACCCAAAAACACATTTTCTCAATATTTTATGAACCAGCAGCCGACACTACCTAGGGTTAAAGCTGCAACCACACTTACGAAAACGGTGATTGGAGACCAAACTGAGTTTAAGCTGGACTGAGATTGTTTAGTAACAGGGTTGCCTGGTGGGTGGCAGTGGCCAGTAGGTTTTTTTTCAGCTGTGAAAATAGATGTAAAGAATATTAAATTGTTGGCTTTATACAGTTTACTGTAAAATGTAGAGAAAGCTGTGCTGTAAAATGCCTCATCTAACCTTTGTGTGCCTCCTTCCAGTCGAGTATAAACCAGACTCCAGTGACGCTGCAGGTGCCAGGTCTGAACAGCTCCGTGACTCAGATGGGCGGTCTGCCCACGGAGGTGTTGTGTCTGATGAACATGGTGGCCCCTGAAGAGCTGTTGGATGATGAAGAGTACGAGGAGATTGTGGAGGACGTCAGGGATGAGTGCAGCAAGTACGGCCAAGTTAAAAGCATTGAGATACCTCGACCTGTCGATGGCCTGGAAGTGCCTGGAACCGGCAAGGTAGGAGCCGTTTACATTTGACTTGTGGTAAACAATGCTGTGAGATGTTACAAGTCCTCACTGCTTTTTTATCTTTTAAAAAAATTTCAGATCTTTGTGGAGTTCACATCAGTTTTTGACTCCCAGAAGGCCATGCAGGGGCTGACAGGCAGGAAGTTTGCCAACAGGGTGGTGGTGACCAAATACTGCGATCCAGACGCCTATCACCGCCGGGATTTCTGGTAGAGGACGCATGACGAGAAGAGGGGAATGGGGAGGGTGTGCACTGCCAGTTTCCAAATCAGCCCCCAAAGTGATTTTTTTTTTGTGTGTGTGTGTAGCGCAACGTTGCAGGTCGATCTGGGAGTATTATTTGTTTGGCAGTGGTGATATCCAGATTATCATTGGAGATCTTCACGAAATATTCAGCAGTTAAGACAGAATTGGAAATAGAGGAGGAGGAGAATTTGTGGGGTTTGTTTTCAGTACATAATAAAAGGGGGCTAGGTTTGGTTGCTAGTGGTGTAGCTGGGTGGGTGGGCAAGTTAAAGATTTTTGAGAAAAAAAGCGTGTAATAATAGGTCCAGGGGTTGGGCGAGCATTTTTTATACTTTGTGAGACAGGGATGTCATTTCTGGGTGGGAGGGGGGGGGGTGCCACACTTTAAGGTTTGTATTTAAATGGAGTTAGCCTGTTTTAAGTACATTAGGAAGGAGCCGCGGTAGGGAACTTACTGGAAGATTCTGGTTGGGGGGGTAAAAAAAATAATTGTGACAGGGAGGTTTTGGGGAGATGGAGAGGAAGATGGGAGGGCATTTTCATTTGACCATCCAGTGTAGATACACAGTAGCTGTAACATCCACTTCAGCTTTTCTGTCATCATTAGAAAGGCAAAAGAACACTCTTATTATTTTTTTCCTCCACCCCCTGTCTGGACTCTGTCCTTTCCTTATGTTCCTTCATTTTCATCAGACTGCTGCCCCCCACCCCCCGCCCTTCAGGATGATCTCTAGAAAATCTGTTGTCTGATTGGACTCTATCTGAATGTCAACTGTAATTGTTCTGATACTGTGTGTAGCTTCACTGATTTCAGCTGTAATATCACCCTGCATTCAGTCCCTTAGAATAACACAAACTGCAAAAAAAAAGAGAATTTTTTTTTTTTTTTTTAATTATGCGCTTTCTTGTTTTTGTTCTAATTTTTGCAACTTTTGTCACGTCCATCTTTTGTGAACAACATTTTAAAGGTGAGATTGTTTTGTCTCAGCAGTTCAGCCCTGATTTAGTTTAAGAGACAATAAAGACAGATTGGGAGGGGATTTCATGGGGGATATATATTTCTTCCTTACCAACGAGCCTTAATGTTATTACATGTCAATTTGCTATTGAAAGAAATATGGCTTACCCCTCTACCAATGATGTCTATATATCCATGTATGTTACTGTCTTGTCCTTCAGCCAGCTCACATTTTTCCTTGTTTCCCAGCAGATTTGGGATGTAAGATGTGTTGGACCCAGTTGTTTGTTTGTGCAGTCGTCTCACCTCTGACAAGACCAAATAAACACGAGACTAATACCCACGACTCATGTTGTACTGCAGAGTGAAACTAAAATTACAAAATGCCAGATTTGTCTTTCAAAAAATTAAAATCAGAGTTAAAAGTAAAACTAATACTACAATCTCCTTCAGAAATTTGGGGGCTTTGAGGAGATTATTTAGGGAAAACAAATAAAGTAACCTGATTTTTAAATTTTAGTGTTCACTGTTAGTCATTTTTCTGCTGTTGAACTATTTGGTAATTTCACTAAATCTGAGGTCAGCTGTTGGGTTGATAGAAAACAGTCCCTGTGTATGTAGACACAATCTGCTTATCGCTCATCTCCCTCATCTTCTGCCCTGTATCCTCTGAGGACCACATGTTCAAACTGTATGGGCTTGAGACTGTGCTTTCATTTGATCCTTTGGTTTGCTTTACAGCGCTGAAAGAGAGACTGTGTCAGTGATAACACTTTAGAGATGTTACTCCTTACTTTCTGAAAATCTGCTTTTCTTTTTTTTTTTTTTAAGTGTCTTTTAGTTTCTTTTTCTCTGGAAAAAAATGTGATTTCTTAAATGATTTAAAACCTAAAAGCCACATATAGTTTATAAAAGCAGAAGCAGTCTTTCATTTGTCCAGTTTGTTTTCAAATGTTGATTAAAACATGAATTTACATGACTGCTTTTCTTCCCTTTGTGCTTCCTTTTCCTGTGCACGCCCACATCCATTCACCACACCGTAGCACAGTTAATAATGGAGATGGAGTAGACTGGAGCTACAGTCAGCTTCACTGACCTGATAGCATAATTAATCAAACTGTGTAGTTATTGGTAATGTCCAAATGATGGTGCTATTTCACAGTCACTAGACTGACTTTTTATGTAAGAGTAGCATAAACATTGGTCACACACAGGGGCCAGACCCCCTTTTTACCTTCACAACTGCCTCAGTTCTTCATGGCATAGATTCAACAAGATGCTTGAAGCATTCTTCGGAGATTTTGATTCATACTGACCTGATAGTTGCGTTCAAGCAGCCAGTTTGAGATGATTTGAGCTTTGTGACATGGTGTGTCAACCTGCTGAAAGAAGTCATCAAAAGTGAATAGATATAAAGGGATGGACAACAATATTTGGGAATACTGTGGCATTTAATTGATGCTCAGTTGCTTCTAAGGGGTCCAAAGTATGCCAAGAAAATATCCCCACACTATTACACCACCACCAGACAGCCTGAACCTCTTATAAAAGACAGGGGTTTTTTTTATGTTTAAGCCCAATTCTGATCCTACCAAACAAATGTTGAAGTAGAAATCAAGATGAGACAATTTTCCAGTCTTCTATTGTTCAATCTTGGTGTGAATTGTAGCCTCATTTTCCTGTTTTTAGCTAACAGAGAGGAGCGTGCTCTTCGGCTGCTATAGCTCATCTGCTTCATCGTTCTGTGTGTTGTGCATTGACGAATGCTCTTCTGCATAGCTCGCGTGTAACAAGTGAGTGATTGCCTGTCTTCCCATACCTCTGATGCTCAGCTTCCACTTCAGCAGGTCACCCTGACCACGTTTTCAAGCTTTAAATGCATTGAGTTGCTGCCATGAGTGATTAGAACAGGTGTACTTAATAAAGTGACCGTGAGCATATAGTTTTCATATATATAGTTGTACATATTATATATTTGACAAATTAAAAGTTCAACCACCTGAATTGGACAAACTGAATTCAACTTTATTCCAAATACAGGTGTGTACTCTATCTATCTATCTATCTATCTATCTATCTATCTATCTATCTATCTATCTAGATATTTTAAAAAATCCAACTTGATGATAGATTCAGGCTTATTTTGAGCCAAGTCATTTATGTTCTTCCAATTAACCCATTTATTTTTCTACATCTCACAAGGTACAAAGAGTGAGGCAGAGCAAAAGCTGGATTGCCTTATTCAGCCGGGATTTCATGTAAAATGGTTACAGGAAAGCAACTACACTCTGTCATGCAATAATGTCCTGTGTCAGCTCTATACTACCCATCTCTATCTGCATCGCTGCACCTCACTGCACAAAACCCAGCAGCAGCAGGGCCTCTGATGCAACACTCACTACCCAGTAGTTCCCTCAGGACAAAGGTAAATCAGCAGCTCTCTCATGCAGTTGAAACCATGTCCACTGGAGCAAAAATGGAGAGCTGACCCTCAGTCTTTTAGAGATGGCTGTCTGTCATGAGAGCTGCTGAATGTTATTGGCAGCCCTCTCTCAAGTGCATTGTATGCCCTCCCCAGGCCTAACGCTGCAGTAAAGGCTTGTTAATACATTATCTCCCTCTAGTGGCGGATGCAAGACTCTGGTGATGGTCATTGTCATTCTAGGCAGTGCATCCCCATTGATCTTCATTCAAAAAGATAGAACACTGCAGCAGTGGGAGAGTGCAACAGTGGAATAGAATGGACACATTGAGTACATGATCCAGTTTGTATTTAATCCACAGGAGGTTAGACGAAGTAAACACCTGACAAGAAAGAACTTAATAATACGTACATGTCAAAAACATTAGTAGAAATGTGTCCTGTTGATGTTCTTCCACCTGTGTAAAAATGTCAATGTTTTGCAATAGAAGAGATCAATCATTAATACAATGCAGACAAGCCACATTTGTAGTGTTTATCATTTAGAAAAGGGTCAATGGGCAGGAAACTGGAACTTTAAAATATGAATCTACAGAGTAACATAACTGTTACTAAACAGAACACGTAAACTGCACAAACACTGCAGGCAGTTTCTCCCAGAATGCATGAATTAATGTATAAGGTAATGGTGGTGATGAAATGTGTGAATTTAGAGTTGTAGTTTACATACATTCATTCATCAATGTTATGGTAATTATGGGCTTTTAATGACCACTTTGAACTGTTCTTTTTCCCGGGTGGGAATATACGCCATCAGATATATACATCCATCATGTTAATATTTGGTCTATTAGTAAATTCCATCAACATCCATCAACAAGCTTCTCGCATTTTGTGGTTGGATGTTTTACTACTCTACTTGGCAGAATTGTTCATTAAAATTGGTTGGTTTCCTGGCACAGACACCTTTTAAGCATAAATACACAAATATAAAATAGGGTTGAGTTCAGGGCTTTGGTATGTCCATTAGCGTGGCTTAGTTTAGCATTAGCTAATGTTAGCCTGCTTTTCAAAACCACTTTTGTTTTGCTTTTGTTCGGGTTGTTCCTGAACTTGCTTGTGATTATTGACCCAACAGTGTCCAAGTTTCAGCCATCTTGCTGTTGATTCGAGGTGAAGATGAAGAATTTGTACCGTGGAAATGTGCTGATATACCTGAATTACTTGTACTTACATTTACATGTTTAAAATAATGGATGATCTTGGAATGTTTTTTTGGAAATAGCTTCAAGAGACCTTCACAACTTCTCTAAATCTGCAGTTCTCCTTCTTATAACTTCATTGAGTTCCTTGCACTTCCCCATTGTTCCGAGCCTTGGTCAGTCGAAAGAGTGATGTCAAACAAATCCTTTGCATGCTGGAAAAGAGAAACTACCCTGCCCTTGCGGTGTTAAAAGGCTCTCGAGACCTTTCAGCACCACTTATTAAAAGTTTAAGTGCACATATAGATTTGGTGTATAGCTGTTAATGTGTACCAAGACACATACATTAATATATCTTAGTAAAAGCCATCCAGCAGTATGACTGAACATTATTTTTTTTACTTTAATCTAGTTATTAAGTCTTACCCCTGAAAAGATTGAGGGTTTTTTCCTAACTGTCCACATCGCTCTCAGTGATCTCCAGGCATATACCAAAAGGTCAATTTATCTTTTGCTGTCTCAGTGGCATCTGCCTTGACAGCTGCTGTTAATAAAAATGTGTCCTTTTCTCCAGGAAGATATTTAGTGATCATAAAGCATCGTATCAGATCAGTTACTCATTGATCTGTTCAAAAATTAGATTAATTAACAATGATTTACTACCTAATAGAAGGAACCTGTGTCTCTTTATGTGACACAGTGGTACATTTGTGTATATATATATATGAATTTGCTTCAAGGTCCGATGTGTTGTTCCTTCAGAAATGCTCTTCTGCATATGTTGATTGTAACGGGAAGTTATCTGAGTTACTGTTGCCTTCCTGTCAGGTCGAAACAGTCTGGCAGTTCTCCTCTGACCTCTGGCATCAACAAGGCAGAGACGCCCAGAGAATTACCGCTCACTGGCCATGTGATTGGCTGATTATATATTTGTGTTAACCAGCAGGTGAACAGATATAAAAGTCCCCCCTTTCCCTTACCGGATACTCAGGATACTTCTGCAGTCCCTTTTTTGTTTTATCAAGTTCATTATTGAGTTTTAAAGCTTTTTGCAGGATTGTTAGTAGTAGGAAAATCATCAGATGCTTCAAGTGGGCAAATAATCTTAGTCAGTACTACTTAGCAGCATGAAACTAGCAATTTTCTGTAGCTGTAATATGCATAAGTGTGAACGGCATGCGCATGGGTGCATACATGAGGGTACAGTTCAAGCATAAATCAGCACTGCTGACAGGGGCACTACAAGACACATGAACAAGACTGTTCATATCAGCATAATGTAGAATATTGATGGCCTCCAGCTGCCTGTGGACACTTTGGATCTATCTTATATGATGGATGAGCAGTGATGGTGTGTGTAATTAGAGGAAGCGATTTTAAAGAATTGGCACACATGTGTGCCTTAAAACAGATAGCTGTCCTCCACATTAATTAATCTATCATGGATGTCACGCATTTAGCATGTGACCTCTGTCTGAAGAGGCCGTCTGCAGACTGAAAAAAGGAAAAGAGAAGCAGAGTTTGACTGTTTTGGACATTCCAGGTGTTTATTTCCCTGTCACAGCCTGCGGCCTGCTTTGTCCCTTTTCTGCGATTGTCTCCTGTTCTGTGTTTCTGTCCCCGACTCACTCTCGGTTTGCATCCCCGCACTGCCCCCACCTACCCCACCCCCGCCCTCCCTTAGTGTTGCTGGCTGCAGGGTTTGGCCTCCCTCCCTCTCTCTCTCTCGCTGTGCCACGTATGTAACCTAAACTGTGGAACGGCCAAGCAGGGATGGGCCACGAGAAAAGCTTTCCACAAGATCAGCCTGAGCCTCTGAAGTCTCCCTGGACCTTGTTCAGTGAGGAATGAAATGGGGGCTGCACATTCTCATTTTCCTCTCTGTACCGCTTCATTTCAGCCAGTGTTGTCCATTTCTGCAGCTACCTCAGACTTCAGCATTCCCTTACAGTTTTTACTCCCCTTTTATCTCCTCTTCTCATACGTCTTTTTTTCCCCCTTCTATATGCGTCCCTGCATGCTGTGGCTCTTTTTAAACCCCGAGTACACTTTCAATCTGTCTCTCTGTTAGATTTTCACCTCTTCACAGTGTATTGTGTTGCTGTAAAATGCTGTTCTGGTCCCTCTCATATAAACACAGACTCCTCCTTCACTCTTACTTAATGTCATTAACAGGTGGCTGTCCGAAATAGACGCACACACACACACAAACAGCAAGGCTGTCGCAGATACAGAGATGTTTTTTATCATGCTGGCAGGCTTGTCATCGTGTGAGTGGACCACCCTGCAGCAACTTTCCTTGCTGATTTAAAATTTGAAACATTTATGGAGCATGAGCTGGATGCTGTTGAGATTAAACGTGAGGTGTAAGCACAGTCTGGAGGCCAAACACCAGACACACACACCCACCCACCCACACACACACACAGACGGACGCACACGCATTAAATGGGCAACAGTGTTAACCAACCAGACTCCAACCCCCTTCACATCCCCCACCTCTACTCCTTTACACTCACTTTCCATAACTCTTACGTTCCTCTCTCCCACCCCTTTCCTCTCTCACTCTCTCTCTCTCACACTCACTCTCACATCACTGCTCTCCCCCCTCTATTAAGTTTCATGCTTCTCTACCTCTCGAACTGAACAACACACACGACACAGGTCAGATTTATTCTTCTTTTCAATCAAGTGCATTAGCCAGCTGTTGCTTTCTTACGCCCACGTGTCACACAGGTGGCGGTGGCTGTCACCGGTCAAGCGGTAGAGAGAATTTCTAATTTTCACGACAGAAAATGCAGCATGAAGTTATATCCTGTGTTCAGACGCTTTAAAATTTAGGCTACCGCACCAAAGTGTTCATTGCATTATAGTATATGTCTTTGTATACATGCTCTATATACCCTGCTAAGGATAATCCTTCACTTACTGCAAAGTAAGCACTTGTTTGTGTCGCCCACCCTGAGAGCAGCTTGGCTCCTCTGAGCCGTCTGATCACACTGTGGTTAATATGAATGTAATGTGATCAAGGTTTGTAATTCTATGACCACTAATTTGGCTGTCAGCAGCTGCAGTATTGATGTTCTTTATTACAGTTAATGTTGGAGGGTTATTTTAATGCACGGTTGCTATTCCGTACCTTTGGTTCACTAGTGACACGTATGTATCTGCCTTTTGTTAGCTATAAAATGATTTTTACCCCAACTGTCACTTAGTGCTTGTTGATAAGCTGATATTATTGTTTATTGACATTGCAGAACCATCTTCTCATGCTCTGTGTAAATGCTGTCTACGCTTACTGAATTGTGATTATTGTGGGGCAGACGACATGCAGCACGACTAAATGACAATGAAATGTTTTTTGTTACATGTTTATTATGTTTATTATTATGTCTCCTCACATACTACAAAGTATCAAAGACAAAGGCTTTGTGGTGAGACTTTGCACATGTTGCCTAAATAAAACCTCTGATGCTGTCAGCCCAAAGCTCTGAATTAGGTGATCCGCCAACTGTGCGTGGCCTGCTGGTGCTGCTTTCCTAACTGGCCAGGCCTCTCGCCTCCACTCTGTGACCTGTTGGACCTCACAGCAGAGTTAATTACTATAGCCCCCTCTCTCTGTCAGAGGGTTCAGGATTGAATTATCACCTCTCGTGCAGACCATCGACACCGTTGTGCCCCGTCACTCACTTTGTTTAAATCGCTCCAAAGGTTCCTCGCTCACAGTTGAAAGTCTCTGTAAGCTGGGACCAAACTCGTGCTGAAGCACACATGTGCAAGTGCACAGCCGCTGCTACATATTCCCAGTGTTCCCGGTATAAGTAATGCAGCCTGAGAGGTATTTGTGGCAATCCATTATCCCCTCAGATCAAAGGGGATCTGTGTCTAAGCCAGAGATAGTGTACCTGCTCAGAGAGACGATGGGTTGTCAACTCATCTGAGAAACTGGAAGCTGGGTGGTCCGGTGAGACACTGTGGCGTTATCTCTCACCTTGACCTTGCACAAACCTACTTCCAGTCGAATTGTTTCTACATCTCCTGCAAAATCTGCCATATGGCTTATCTATTGTTGGCTGAGAGCATTTCATATGGCTTTTAGGGAGGGAATACTGTAGATGCTGATAAAACTGTTGGAAATTAAATATTACGCTGGTGATGAAAGGATTTTGCTCTGGTGAAGCATATGCTGGCTACTCTTTCATCTTTCTGTTTCATCTCTCTTTTTCAGAGGACTGGACGGAAAACAGACAGACAGCTCTCCTGGTCCTTGCCTCCATCTATCCCATTTTGTCATTACCTCACTTCATCTGCCCCCCTCTCCACTTCACAGTAGTTCTATTCATATCTCTTATGTCCAGCCCATTTATTTTTACTTGATCTTCTCACTGCTTTTGCTCAATTTTCCCCGTCCATCACAGGACAGCTGATAGCTCTCTTGCAAACTTTCGCCTTCCGAACCTAAAACATCTCATTATTTGATTCTAATTAAAACACTTTTCATCTATTATCTGCTTCTCTAATCTTCATTTGAGGTGTCCCGTCCCATCCCCTGTACTTCTTCGGTTCTGGACACTTTAGATCAGTATGTGGTCCAACTTTTTTATACAACAGGATGAGGAGGGTCGCACAGGGGTGGCAGGACAGAGTGGAGGTTTGGCTGGAATGAAAGGTGGTAGAGGACAGAGGCGGATCCACAAGCTGAGCGACAGCCAGGAGGGAAAGATCAAGCTGGCTTTCTTTGTCTCTATCGTCGGTGTGACCCTCACGGTGCTCGGCATGGGGACAGAGTTTTGGGTGGAGCTGGCCCAACCAAAGAATTTCAGCGGCAACCAGACCTGCCAGATGGCCCATTACGGCCTTTGGAAGGGCTGCATCCGCACCCTACGGGTGGATGAAATAGACCCAGAGAGGACAAGCTGTGGTCCTGCTGATCTACCTGGAGGTGAGACCTCAGAGTGGTGTGTGTGTGTATCTGTGTGAATTTGTGTAAATCTGTTTGATCTGCACAAGATGAGCTGGTGAGTTTCTGCAGGGACTATTTTGTGTTTAACTCCCTGTCTGCTTTCCTTGCAAGTCTGAATTGAAGCTGCCACCATGTTACAGTATGTGTATCGCTATCAAAGTGGATTAACAGCAAGGGGTCAGAGACTGTTTGTGGAAAGAAGTTGCTGACATCACCCTTAATCACTGCAGGTTTTCTGTGCCATGACAAATGTTGTAAAATAAGAGTGAGCTGTCATAGCTGATATAATGTATGCCCCCTGGGAATACATTTGTAGGTCTTTGTATCTGAACTCATAAGAGGCTGAAAAAAGCTCTGTTGCCACTTTGTTTAAAAAAGTCATTTGCATCCAACGCGAACAGTCTTCATTTTTCTGAGCAACATTTTTATGAGTTTTGATATAGATTTAAAAATAAATGTATTCCTTGTGTGTATGTACACTTGTGTGGATTTGCAAAGGAATAATGAGAGTTGGGTATATGAAGCCGCTTGTGTAGATACAATATGTATCTAGGTCACCCTACAGATAATGTGCAAATTGAATCATTAAAAAGTATAAAGCGTGAAAATGCATTCAAGTGCATAAACACAGTGGTGCTTTATCAGTTCGGATCCTGCTGGACCAACACACAGCAGCATGCAGGTACAATATACAGCATATTTGTTGGCAGTCATAACACGATCTGTGTAACAGGGCATTATTAATATTAAGATTTTCTCCTGACTAAGCATCGAATCACCTCCTGTTTTACCAAGAGTGCAGACAGGTGATAAAGGGGCAAACCAGAGGTTTATTGTGCTGACGGACATCCATGTTTAGAGTAGTGACAGGTTCTTTCTAAAAGCACTTTATTCAACTTGACCATGGTTATGTTCTCCGGAGTGCGCCGATTATCTGCACAATGACCTATTTCTGTCTGAAAAGTGAGTCTGGAGATGGAAAGAGGCAGGTACTGGAGGAGAAAGACTTGCTCCTGGAATCACACGTCTCATGGATTCTGCCAGGACCCAGCAGCGGTCTGAAGAAACCACAAAGTCTCTTTAAATTTCAGAGACACAAGTGGTTCACATATACAACTTAACATGTTGTCATCACCTTGAATGATCCAGTTTTCAAGGATAATTTATCTATCCTTTGCTAATTTATCTTTTGTGCCTCTTTGACTGCTTCGAGCTGGCAGATATGATTCCAAGATGCTCTGTTGGTGTTTGAGAGAAGCCAGTATGCTTCTGACAATCTTCATCACACGTCCCAACACTGTTGGCCCACGCCGCCTGTCACAGATGGCCGTGGGCTCATCATGTTTGCAGGAAAACAAATGTTTTTGCCTTCTATGGTTCCCCATTTCACATCCCTGTTTACATGCCTCTGGCTCCCGTCCCGCTCAAAGTGCGGCCTGACGATGCCGTGTCTGTCATCCCGAGACCAGCTATCCATCTTCGCTGCCTGCTGGAGAGAAACATGGCGGCTCAATAATTACAGTCTCAGCAGGGGTAGTGGGAGCAAAACCAGTTGACTGTGATAGCATAATGTGTTACAAAATCAGTATGGTTGACAAATAGACGATCTGCTTCATTAAAAAATGTTTGCAAATGCCCTCAGCCACAGCTATATTTGTGTGGTGAGGAAGGATGTCAGAATATGTGTGTGTGTGTGTGTGTGTGTGGGTGTGTGTGTGTGTGTGTGTGTGTGTGTGTGTGTGTGTGTGCGCACATGCACGTGGTCATCTTGGAGCACATAATTTTCAGTGGCTGAAAGTCATCACTATGCACTTGTGAAGCCAAACGGAATCTGACTACTTCACAGTTTTTGTCTAAATATAGAGAAGGGGAAACGAGGGGGGACAGACAGGGACCGAGTGAGAGTGTATAACTAATGCAGTATTAACTAACCCCCCTGTGTTTCTTCCCCCTCTTGACATCTCCTGCTCGCTCGTCTCACCTCCTTCTCCATCTGCGGCTACCCTCTCTCTTTCCCTTCACTCACCACCCTTCCATCTGCCAGCAACTCACTCCTCCTTTTCACCGCTCTCATCCTCTGAGCCTGTATCCATACTTCTCGCATCTTCCTCCTTCTTTTTCACCCAGCACATCCTCTTCCCGTCTTCTGTAGCCACGTCCCTTCATTAGCCTCCATCTGCCCCTTCTCTCTGTCTACCACTATTTCTCCCCTCTGCCATCCACCCTTAGTGTTTTGCTGTCTCTCACCCTCTTTGGCGGCACCATATGTGCAGTGCTGGAGTGTGCGTATGTGTGTGTGTTTGTGTGCGAAGAGGTGTGTGTCTCTGGGTATTCCAGCTAATGCTCGATATAAATAGGAATGATGCCTGGAAGGACAGAGTGCATGGATGCATAGTAGGCACATCAGAGAAGACAAGAAGTCGTCCATAGGAGAGTGAGTGTGTAAGTGCGTGTGCGAGCGCGTGGGTGCATGTGTGTTTCTTTGTCTGATCTCTTCTTTATGCCCACAGAATCCAACTGTACTTACTTCAAATTCTTCACCTCTGGGGAGAATGCAGTCATATTCAAGAAGACAACTAAGAAGAGTGAGATGTTACACCTTCCCCTGGACATACACATTAGCAGTTACACCAGCAGCTTCTTCTTTCAATAAAGATGCTCACTGCGGTGCTCACAGGACCGTACTCGTGGTTTTTGCATGTTTTAGACCATTAACTTCCACTGCCACCCCTTTTCCAAAGCAAGCCATAAGCTATCAGACTGATTAATGTGTTTGCTGTGCTGCCCAGGGAGCCACTGGTTTCAGTGTAGTTTGGAGATAAGCTGGATGAGAATTAATAGGCTACTTACATCACAGCAAACATCAGTCATTTTTATCTTTTGGTCGTAAGTTGTGAGCAGAGGCTGTTTTGAAAATTTGCTTGCTGATATGGTTAAAGAGAAGGCGGCATTTGACATATGAGCTGTGGGAAAGATTTGCTGTCAGTGGCTGCACAGTAGACTTGGACATAATCACACCAACAGATATGCACAGTCCTGTGAAAAATAAGTAAGGGTATACCACTTCTCAATCATAAGTCATTAGCCAATGAGCATATCCCATCTAACCCTTTCTGACTTTAATAGTGACCTTAATTTACAAAATGTACTTAGTTTTTTACTCAATATGACCCGAAACTAGTGAGTGAGCCCATAAACGTGTCAGTAAATTTTTTTACAGAGGTCAAATAGGAAAGGAAGCTGATGGTCATTTACCCATAGGCACAACCACAAATCTTCTTGCATCCAGAAGAGTCGAGTCGCCCCCTGCTGGTTATTACAGAAAAGTACATTTTAGGTTCTGAGCTACCGGGAAGCTAGCATATCTATTTTGTACTGTGTTTACGGTTTATGCTAACTTTGTGGCAATTTTTCAAAGCATAGATTCCTAAAGTGTTGACTGGGGCCCCCTGGTGGGCTATGAAAGTACTGCAACTGGGCCACAGTAATAACAGAAATTCTGTTGAAATTACTCACAAGTATGTAGAGTTACATACTTATATGATTTTATTTATTTGTTTAAAAAGAGAATAAAAAATGATAATAAGAGGTGGCTAGTCTGTGATGTTACTCGTTACTCTGACGGAAGGAATTGACCAACTATGACCATTCCTGTTATCTGCAATGCTTTTATTAATGAAATAATATCTACGTGCTGGAGAATCAAAAAACAAAACAAAAACAGCACAATTGGCACAGGCTATTTTTTGGGGTCGCACCTGTTCAGGTTTGGAATGCCAGGAAAATCTGTTTTAAGCAGAGCCAGTACAGGAGGCAGCACAGATGACATCATTTTTGTTCTTTAACAAAAATCCAGATTTAACCAGAATCCCAGAGGAATCAAACGTGTGAGGTGGTGTACCATAACTAGTTTCCAGACCTCACAATAATTCCTCCATCTTTTGTGCTGCAGATTTTTTTCTGCATGCACTTCTGAACATCTGCGCTTTATATTTTGTTATTTCTCGCTGCTCTCCCTCACAGGTCTGAATCTAGCAGCAGCTGTCTTGGCCCTTTTGAGTCTGACCATGATGGTGATGGGCTCCATATGCATTGCCATGTCGCTCAGCAAAGGAGTGCAATTCTTTCTTAAGCCAGCCTCCTTCTGCTTCATCCTATCAGGTGGGATGTGACTCTTTTTTAGTCATGCTAGGACAACATTTTCATGAGTATTTTAAGGATTGTAACTGCTGATTGAACTTTTAAATGTTACTGTTACTTTTTATCTTCTCATGCAGGTGTACTGGTCCTGCTCTCTGTCCTCATATTCCACCAGTCTGTGCTGGCCTTACTGTCCAGTGACCACTCCATACCTTTACACCATGAACTGTCCTGGTCTGTGGCCTGCGTGGGCTCAGCGGGAGGCATTCTTATTTTTGGAGGCGTCCTCTTCATCATTCTCGCTCTTCCTTTCAGCCCATGGCAGAAATGTTTTCCACACAAGAACAGCGACACCTAGCCCTCCGATGCTGCACACAGTATTCACGACGTCTTTGCTTATGAGGAAGGAGAAATTGATTTCTGACAGCTGTGATGTCGAGCTTGCTCTTGGCATTGGTTTTGCCAGAGAAGCCATACTAACTTGGTCTTAAATTTATGAAAGGGAGTCAACAACACATACACAACACAACATGGCCTGCAGAGGTAGATTTTGCAACGAAGTGCTTTTGTTCATTTTAGCATAAAATCGAATGACTGACAGGGCTACTGCTGACTTTTTTAGTGTTTACTCAAACCTGCGTCACAAATAGGTTTGTTAGTCCGCCCGTAGCTGTACAAACATATAATCCCAACCTTTATACTGGGATAAGTCGTGTAGATGCTTTTCTTTTTAATTGCTAAGACTTTTTTTTTTTGAGGTTTGAAAATGTTCATAGTCTGCTTTGTATGAAAGCTCACCTCTCCCTAAAAACACAGTTAAATTAGAATATACAGTGTAGTCCATGCCCTGGAGAAACTCTTCTTATACTAATGTTTTCTGATGTGACTATTGGCAAAATTACAATATTTAGCTGTGCATTTGAAGAATTCATTACATTACACCATAGTTTAAGTTTGATGAGGGCACAGTAAGGTTAGATCATGACACAAGTTAGAATGTTTACATGACCTAGATTGGTATAACAATAATTTAAGATAAGGGGAAAATGTTTTGTTGACCCACACACTCACTCATTTCTCATGCCTACTAATGTCAACTGACTTTCTGATCTCCGCTTGCTGTTCTTGGAAGAATGTGACACAAAATAATGCAATAGCAAATCCAAATTTGGACTTTAATCTGTTCGAATTATAAATAAATAAGTGAAAACTTTGGAATCAGGCTGGTTAATATTGTTATTTTTTATTTCTATTTATATCATGCTTAAATTGACATATATCAACATTAAACAGTAGCAAATGCTTTGTTTTGATAGCGCTAGTAATCATATCGTGTACATGTTATATGATTACATGTACATGCAGGAAATTCTGTTAAGCTTTTTAAATCTTAATATTTTATCTGTTACTATTTATTTTATTACCTGTGTTTTACACTTGTGTAAATGCTGCTTCAGTGTATCAGATGAATGTAAGTTGAATGAAATAGATGAAACACTATGTTGGGTATCAGAGAAGTATGTGGGCATGCGTCCTCTGTATATAAAAGGATTTGTTTTGTGTTTTATGAATGGTAAATGCTTGTGGTGTTGTCTCTAATCACTCTATGTGCAATGCAGTAAATACAATTTATTTTTGTCATAGGATGCTAATGTCTCAAACAGGAAATGTTGGTTTACAGTATGTAAACTGTGCTCTGTTCTGCTCATATATGTACAGTATATGGCACTACTATTGGTTATTATTAAAACGATTTGACATAAAATAGCTGCCTTCCTTTGTTCTGCTGGCACGACACCATGTCTGCCCTCCAATTTGACATTCACCCATTTTCACCCCTTTGCAGCGTGACTCTTAACCCCTCTGCCAAACACCCCCCTCCCCCAGACTCCACTCCTCTATAATTAGGCCAGAGCTCATCGCAATGCATTTCACTGCAGAGGTTGGGAAACTTAATACTTGAATTTCAACTATGTACCCCTATCCTCATACCTATGCGGCCTCCCCGTCTCGTTCTGCAACCCTGACCTCACTGCGTCACTACCAGCATGCCACCCGAGTTTTTTGCTCCATCCAAAAACCGACTGATTATCTCAGAAATAACAAATCTTCACACTCATCTCTCTGGAGACTACTTGACATCCTGGCAGTCACATACATTCCCATGCATGCATGTGTGCATGTAGACTCACATGTTTTTACCTCCCCAGTGGGCAGAAACTGAATCCACATGACACACTATCCGGGTTGTATATATAGCTGTTTAATAGTTCTACTGAGACTGCATGAAAAGTGGTTCGTAGGCACTTGTTACGTGTTTGTATATGGAGAAATGCTTCCTGGAATTCTTTATGATGGACCTGTAGACTGAATGTGACAAGTAAAAGAGCATGAAATGATGAAGGGCTGTCATTATTGATTGTATATATAAATATATATGTAGCTATATGATATATATGATAAACTGTTAATGGTGCTTGTGCAGTCGATTTGTTTGCTTTGGCAGTCCCTCTCCTTAAATGTTTCATCACAGTCATCCTTATTGTGACTGCAGCTACGTTGCAGTAAGTATGATAATATGCAGGGAAAAACACTCACTAATCCTCAGGGGCTGGAGCACTTCTAGGATTCTCGGGCCCCTTGTCAAGGATGTCACTGCTTCCTCCTGCTCTAATGCATCTGGAGTATCATCTCTTGTCAGTAATGGGAGTCTTTGAGCTGCCACTCTTCTGCATCCCTCTGAGGAGAGTAGTGACCGAAACACGCCTTTACAGTATTTTGTAATCGTTCGTGCAAAAAATGTGCATGAGGTACCAGATGGGTCTATGAGGGGGGAAAAAGTTATTTGGAGGTAGGGCTCAGTGAATTAACTTTCAGTTGCTCTTCTCATTATCTTCTCTGGCAAGTACCACCCATCTGGCACTATCCATATATTTGCAAATATTAGGAGCCTCAAGACTGACAGGGAAGGTTGAAATCGTTTTAGGATCACAGCAAACAAAACATTAGCTAAGAGTCCTTGAGCCACAGTAACTACTAAGAGCAGTGTTTATGACAAACTGTGTGTGTTATTGACAAGTGGTGAAATATCACAGTTGCTGTAATGTACTGCACTCACTTTAAAATTCTACTCTACCAAATATTTATGGAAAATAATGCAATGATTGCTCCAATACGTCAAACAGTTAAATCTGGCTTTAGCAGATTAAACTGCAGCATTAAAATTGCGCCTGTATGTTAGTTAAAGGATGACGATAATAATCCTTCTTCTTCGTCTTTCGGCTGCTCCCTTGAGGGGTCTCATCTGCCTCCATCTCAGCCTATCCCTACCATCCTCCCCTGTCATACCAACACTTTTCATATCCTTCACAACACATCCATAAATCTTC
This sequence comes from Neolamprologus brichardi, assembly GCF_056152115.1. NCBI lineage: Eukaryota > Metazoa > Chordata > Actinopteri > Cichliformes > Cichlidae > Neolamprologus > Neolamprologus brichardi. Next base: position 17,526,867 of record NC_142114.1, on the reverse strand, counting down.
TCTGTGGTCTTCCTCTTTTCTTCCTGCCTAGAAGCTCTATCTTAAACATCTTTTGTCCAATTTATCCGCTATTCCTTATGTGAACATTTCCAAACCATCCTAACTTTGCGTGTCTAACTTGTCAACTACTCAACCTAACTGCTCCCTCTGATTTTCTCATTTCTAATCCTGGCCATTCTGGTCACGCTTAGTGAAAATCTTAACATCTTCAAATCTGCCACCTCCAGCTCGGGCTTCCTGTCTTTTGGTCAGTGCCACTGTCTTCAAAACATAGATCATAGCAGGTCTTAATACTATTTTATAAACTTTCACTCTTGCTGCTATAATTCTGCCACTAACCACCCTGACACTCGTTTCCATCCACTCCACCCTGCTTACACCCTCTTCTTCACCTTTTTTTGTGCTCTATATGCTGCTTTGCATGGTATTTAAACTCACCTCCACCTTCACTACATCTCCTTGCAACTTTACCTTTCCTGTCTAGCTCTCATTCACACACATGTAGTCTTACTTCTACTAATTTACCTCCGCGTCACCAGGTTCTCTTCCACCTGGTCCCTACTCTTACTTCAAATCACATTGTCATCTGCAAACATCACAGTCCTCAGAGACTCCTGTCTGACCTCATCTGTCAAAATGTCCATCACAATCGCAGTATGATAATAATCCAACTATTTCATAACATAAAAGTGACAGAGGCCATCATGAGTACCTTTAGTTTTGATGCTTTAAGTAAATTTTGTTGTAAATACCTTATCTCATGGCACTTTTTTTTAGATTACTTTGATATGGATCAGAGTTTGTGAAATGGTCTCTTGACCAAACAGTTGAATATGCTCACATCATGTTCAGACTACTGGCTTCAAGACACGTTCAGTGGAGGCATGTGATGTAACGTGACAAACTGTCGCACAACACTTGGAGCTCTGTGACAGTCATGATGGTGTACAGATGAAAGCTGGGTTCTCCTCAATTTTTTAGCTCTCTAATGATACGGTGAAGTACTAACTTCATGTCTGCAACAATGTAACTGGCCAAGCTTTGGCATTTTACCATTTTGTCACTTGCAGAGTGAGCAGAAAAATGAATTGCTCTCCTTAGCTGTAATTGAAAAAATATATTTAAAAAAAATATGCAAATATTCGCTTATTTCAAAGTATTAAGTGCAAAAAAGGATCTTCTAGTTAACTCCATTCTCAGTCATGAACTAGACTGGCAGATCTCACGTTCAAGGTCATAGTTTGGTGCACTTCTGGGTGGTTTTCAGCAGCATTCTGTTTTTAGATTGTTCCTTACAAGTCCCACTGTGTCTCTTGGCACTTGTTTCTCTGCAGTGGGTGCTGGATTTCTTCCAATGTGTCAGAATGGGGATCCTTCAACTTGATTTCCCTTTTTGGGAAGTGGATGAAGTTGCAAGGAGCCAAATCTGGTGGTGAGCAAAGGTTGTGTTTGTCTAGCCAAGAAATTTTGCGCTTTTTAGTGCACTCTCAGCCAGCACGAGGTGTCACACTCGTATGCCCTACAGTTCAGAAGGTTTCTGTGGAATATTCTCCCTAAGACGTTACAGTAGAACTCCGTCTTTACAGCCTGTCCCTGGGGGCTGAATTCACAATGGTGAGCCCAAGAAAAGGAAAAGAAAAAGAAAAGATGAACACAGTCTCACTACTAATCTTGAAATCTGTAGACTCAACTCAGAACAGCTGAAAACCACTTGGTCTTACCCAGCACCCCAGCTTTCATAATCAGCAGTTATCCTCCGCACAATATTTAGGTGAGTCTGAAACAGAAGTTGATGATTGCTCTCAGGTATAAGGTCCATGACATCTGCCAAATTGCAGGTCACTGTGTAAGCAGTCTATAGGGGACTCTTGTTGTTGCTGTTTTCATAACTTTTTGATCCACTTATATGGACTGGAGAGTCTTAACTGACAGGAGTCATACTCAATGTGGCGTTTAGCTACTGTTGCCCATCTGCTTCAAGGTTTGGCATGATGCATGTTCAGAGATGCTCCTCTGCATACCTTTCACCTGCATACCTGCAGACCATTCTCTGTAAACCCTAGAGGTGGTTGTGTGGGAAAATCCCAGTAGATCAGCATTTTCTGAAACAGACTGACAACAGCAACCATGCCACTTTCAAAGTTACTTAAATTACCTTTCTTCCCCATTGTGAAGCTCGATTTGAACTTCAGCAGGTTGTCTCGCTGATGTCTGTATGCCTAAATGCACTGAATTTCTGCCATGTGACTGGCTGATTAGATACTTGAGTTGACAACATAATAAAGTGTCTATCAAGTTAATGCCTAATTAACTTGTTTTTGTCAACCACCATAACAAATTAAAATAAACTAAATAATTTTATATATGAGTGGCTTTGCACTGAATATGAACGGAATTAAATCTGAATCTTTATGATTCAACTGTGTTTTTTTCACAGCCTTCTACTGTAGCGCAACAATAAGAGAAAGAACATGAAACACAAATTAACTGCAGGACTTTTTTTTAGTACAGTATTTGTAAAATATTGTATTGCTTCATTTAAAATCAGAATATTCCACCTTTTTTTTCAGTCTACTTCTGAGGTTATACTGAACAACAAAAAAAGAAAAAAAAGACAGCACTCTGTAAATATTTCTGTTATTGTTTTTTTTATAAACTTCGTGCAATACAGTGTTTTAAGTTTATCACACATTTAGATAAACCATAATCATTTATCTAGATATATCTATTCTCAACTACATACTATTCATATTGCCCACATAAATGCTATCTGTGTGCATTTTTAATCACATTTTTTTTCTTTTTCTGAAATGAAATCAAAGAAATGAAAATAATCTGGAAGCATCTGGTCATTGTTTTTGTTTCTTCATTATACCACGTAGCAGGTGAATCCACAGTTTCCACCTAGATCTGCAGTCACTCGGGACAGTTTGGAAGAGGGTGGGATGGCTGGGTGTTACATGTGTCTACATTCTCATCAACATAAACAGCGCAGAGTTCAGACTCAGGAGTTACTGGGGAAGCACAGTGAAAGGAATCTTTGGGGAGCTTAAGGGGTTGTCTGTGGTGAAGCCGCCATTGGTGATAAAGTAGGGAAAACACTGATCGTGTGGCCGTAAATGGGCAGATATGGCGGGCCAGGGTTGGCGGTTGAAACCACCCGACAAGAGTCCAGGGACGGCACTGGGAGCAAAACACTTAAGCCAAACCGGCTCGTTCCAAAATGCATACCCATTTTGAACAGTGGTCCCGAGAAACATGTCTATAGACGTTACAAATATATGTATGCATAATTACAATGTACAGGTATCTTTTTTAAACCCTTTAACCCACATATACAGAGTGTTTTTCTTTTTTGCCACTGAAAATGATGATTTGCATGTGTCACTTTGGGACTTTTCATAGAAAAAATCTGCTTTTTTTTGTTTTGTTTTTCTCCTCAGGCAGCAACCTTCACCTGATTCTGTACAAATGTGTAATTCTATGTCTCTTTTTTTTTTCCTGCTACGTCTGAGCAGAGGTTCTGTTAATGCCCAAGAACAAACATCTTCAACACGACTAGAGCTACAATTACTACTGTTCACACTGATTAGAATGGAAATAAGACTAACAGAGGCCCATAGAAAACTCAGACTCATAATAACAATGAAGTTGGTGAGCTGTCGCAGTCACTCACATTATTGTTGCATTTCTTTCAGTATCAATATTGGAAGACAATTTACAGTATTCACATCTGACTTCATTATTAATGAAAATCATACAACATTTGGGTTAAAAAAAGAAAAAATAATTATACAGGCTCTCATTCTCCCATGTTATTGTGTACACTCATGCTGGACACTGACATATTACAGCTCACTGTTAGTCCCAGTGGCTCTGCATGGAAGAGATTCACAGTAAAAGTCATAAAGGAAAAAAAATGTGAAAATTAAAATTTCATTCTAAATTATAGTGTTTGCACATACAGCTAGCCTGTAATAACTCTAAGAATAATCACAACAACAATTTTACATCAATGATGGCCTGGTTAAATTAGCGGTAATATTGCACAAAAATTATGTGAAACATTTTCATAATAGCCCAAGGTTAATTGCGTTTGATCATTAACAAAATAAATCATTTCTAGCACATTAAAATATCAAAATAGTTTTATTGTGAAAGTTCATTGTTGTTGTTATTATCGCTCTGTTATTACTCTTCTTTTTATCCTCAGTGAGATTGAGTAGACTAAATAACAGTGAACATGGAGGGAGAGATGTAGCGTTTTACCTGTCTGCCTGTGTTTCTACCTCCTGTTGAGCCTGCAGTGCTCCTTTCTGGCTTCCCTCTTTCTTTAATACCCATCCTCCTCCCTCCTCACCTCTCCCTCTAATACCCTTCCTCTACACAGGTGTTGTTTTTCTATTGAGGGTGTTAGAGTTGCTCTCCCTGTCTCCCTTCAGCCTGTCCAGAGTCCCCATCCCTCGCTCCCTGTCGACTGTGGATGAGGTGAAGGGCGGAGGGCCGGAGCCCACAGAGTTGGGAATTGGTGGATTGGAGTTGGAAGAATTGGAAGGGTTGTGGGACTTGAGTGATGGGAGAGTGCCGCTCATCATCACCCCTCCTCCCCCTACGCCTCCATCCTTTGGAAAGCAGTTGTGGAGCTGGTAGAGCGTGGCCCTGTCCACCGTTCCATACATGGGCGGCAACCCTCCCAGCTTGGGGTCACGGGACAACGTGTACAGGGAGATGTCTCCTCCAGCCAGGGCTGTGTGGGAGCGAGAGTGCGGGTTGGGTAGAGTGGACACTGAAATGGGGCCCTGGGAAAGTAGTGCAGAGGGGGGCAGCCCGAAGTTCTTTCCTCCACCTCCCCCCACAGGCGAGGGGTCTCGGGAGCGGGAAGGGTCGGTTGAACGGGATGAGGAGCGAGAGCGGCGGCGGAAGCGGTAGCTGGGCAGGCGGAGCATGGCGTGCGTGGTACTTTTGAAAATGTCGGTGCGAGAACGGCAGCGGAGCTCTTTGTTCTTCTCGATGTAGATATTGACAGCCAGCACCCCCACCATTTCAGCCATAATGAAGGAAAGGCCTCCAAAGTAAAAGGACCAACCATAGGAGTACTGCCATTTCTTATCCTCATCCTTCTTCGGAGAAATGTCCCCCAGCGCAGCTGAGATGTAGACAATCACACCAATTATGTTGCTCAGACCTGCGACAGCACAGAAATACGATATTTATAAAAGATGTACACAAACATGGGCCTGCATACAGTGCTAATACATAAATTTGTCTGACATTTGTTAATAAAAACAACAGGTAACCATTAAATTGGCAGCGACAGGCACCCCCAAACAAAGCATAGAAACTGGTGTGCCACATGATATTCTCCAGAACACTGTTCACACATCTACCCTGCTAAAAAAAGGTATAACAACCATTTAAAACCAATCAGATCTCAATGAAAAAATGCAGGATATCTACACTGATATGGACTGGGTAATGCGTTAGGTACAAACAGATCCTATCTGTTGTCCTAAATGATGCAGGACTGAAACAGAATGTCCCAGACATTAAATCTACCAGATTTAGATCAAGTGATGGTGGGAGCCAGTTAATGGTATCAATTCCTTCATCCTCCAGGAACTGCCTCCATGCTCTCAGCAGATGAGCATTGTCATGTACCAGGACGATCCCAGCACCCACTGCACCAGCATATAGCCTGACAGTGGACCCAAGGACTATATCCTGATACCCAATGGCAGTCAGGGTGCTGTTGCCTAGCTTGTAGAGGTCCTTGCCTCCCTCCATGGATACGCCTCCCCAGACCATCACTGACCCACCACCAAAACGGTCATGCTAGATGCTATTACAGGCAGCATAACGTTCTTCTCCAGACCCTTTCACATCTCTCACGTGTTTAGGGTGAACCTGGTCTGATCTATGAAAAGCACATGGTGCCCATGATGGACCTGCAAATTCTAGTATTCTATGGCAAATGCTAACCAAATCAGGCTCCACAGTGCTGAACAGTGAGGACAGGGCCCACTAGAGGATGTCAGGCCCCGAGGCCACCCTCATGAAGCCTGTTTTAGATTATTTGGTCAGGCACATTCACACTAGAGGCCTGCTCTAGGTAATTTTTCACCCTAGCTAAATGCAAAACTAGTGAAAAAACAGTCAGGAAAAATAAGGAGGGAAAAATGTCATTTCCTCTAGGGGGTTGTCTCACTGTTGTCCCTCTGGTGCATCCGTGTTAATTTCATTAACTCCAAAAGAGATGAAACTGATTAACAACCCCCCCCCCCCCCCCCCCCCCCCCCCCCCCCCGCTACTTAACCGACCAGATCAATATCCCAGAGGTTGGCACTACTATAAAAACGTGTTCCTGTAAAAAATTTTTAGCAGTGTAGATAAATACATGAAGACATGTACACACAAGCACAGATACTGAGCTACATACAGAGTTACGTAAAACGGTCCTCACTTACCTGCAGCCACGAAGAGGATCCCTGCCCCCAGGATAATATTCCTTTTGCTTTTATAGAAACGACTAGCAGCAATGCAAACTCCTCCCATTAGCAGAAGGATGGCACTAAGGATGGGGAAGATGTTGGAAGCCCTGACTACCCCTAAAAGAACGGAAGATGAAGAGTAAATGAAACAAGCAAGAAGCTATTACTGTGCAACATGACATTAAGAAACTTAATGAATAGAAGATTTTCACCAGATCAAAACTTGATTTTGATAAAGTTTGTGTAATATAATCAAATTACTTAAATAAGTTATTTACAATGAATAGCTCTTGTATACAGGACAGAACAGTCAATTATGTCATAGGTTTTCTAACAGAGTATCACAAGCATTTTATTCTGAAATAGGTCTTTTTAGAAAAACCCTATACAAAAAATAAGATCATTGTTGCAACTGTGATTGGCTTCTTCATTAAATCAGCATGCAATTGTTGTGCCTGTGCTGCAGGCAAATTTACAAATTGCTCTTCTGATGTGTTTTTGACAAAGTAGGTGCTCAGAGAGTGTTTATTGCAGCCTTAACGAGTGCATCCTGGCACTACGACAACTAGGACTAAATCTTTTATGCTCATTTATAGCACTTTCACATTTAAAGAAAACATTTATTCTCTGTCTGAAAAAAGTACCACAAGGCTCCATTTTTGGACCTCCATCTTTCTCTTTGTACCCACTTGGCACTATTTTCCAGACACATAATATTTGCTTTAACTGTTATGACTGTCAAGTTTATTTTTATAGTGAAACACATTGGTGCATGTCCTGTCCAGCCTTTGCATAACAGGCTTATTGATTAAATTTTCCAAATTTTAATGAGTGCAAGACAGAAATTATGTTGTTCCAGTGGCACCACCTGCACCTCCTGTGTCACATTTTCTTCTTGACCTTCTATAAGAAATTCATTATCACTAATTTAGGTGTGAAAATGAATTATTCTCTATAGTTCGATCCTCGTGGGAACACAGTATCTAATTCCTGCCTTTTCCACTTGAGGCTGTTGTCACAAATCAAGCCTCTCCTGTCCATATGCAAACCTTGAAACATTAATACATGCTTTTATTACGTCTCATCTCGATTACTGCAATGCACTTTTCATAGGAATTAGCTTGACTTCACGCTCCTTTGCACCTCCTACAACTGGTGCAGAACGCTGCAACCAATAACACTCCAATTTTAGCTTCTCTACACTGGCTTCCAGAGCCTTTACAAATCCACTTTAAAATCCTTTTATTTGTTTTTAATTTTCTAAGTGGTTGTTCCCCCCGTTTCAGCTGTGTGCGCTGTTACATCCTTACATCCCGTCTCGTTCTCTCAGGTTAGCAGACCAGACGACTTCGCTTGTTACAAAGATGCAACACAAACTCAAAGACGATAGAGCTTTCACAGCTGCGGCTCCATGTATGTGGAACAATTTACCATCGCACTTCAGGCAGTCTCCTTCACTTGCTGTTTTTAACTCTTGTTTACAGACACATTTTTACGCCATGGCCTTTGACCCAGTGTGTTCTGTAACTTTTACCCTTTGGTCTTTTATGTTTGCTGTTATTGTGCAGCACTTTGATCCGCACTGTAGTGCTTTATAAATAAAGTGGTATGGCATGGTAACCTAAGCCATGTTAAAATAAGAAATATAAGGAAAATCGTTCTGAGCTGACATCAACTCCACACAAGAGTAGAAAACCCATTGGAAACCAAGCGTTTAGTGCTGTCTGACCCCTGACCTTTTGGCTCACTGGGATTTCTTTCGCTATGCTTAATATGATCATCTAACATTGAAACTGTAAGAAGCATATGTCCCTATAAGGATTACAAGGAAGAAATTATAGCCAACCTGTTTCTGTGCTCCTACTGTAGTGACAGGTGGAGAAAAACATTCTATGTCCTTGTTAACCAAGGCTTAGAAAATGTGAGAAAAATGGGTAAAAATGCTATGAAATAATTAAATATGTTGAAATTTGCTTTAAATAAAATACACAAAATACTTTTTTGAGGAAATTAATTACTCAGTTCTAGGCACCCAACTGAATCAAACCCTTCCCATGTGGCCCCCGGTCCTTTCAGGAGGTCTGCCAACCACACACACACACACACACACACACACACACACACACACACACATTAACACGCCTCTCTCATCTAGGACAACTAGGCCACAGGAGAGAAAATGCCACCTAAATGCCAGCAAAATGCCTCTGCAACATTGTAAACAGAGCACAAGCTTTTCTTTACGTATGCACGGGCACACATGCATCATATCAGTGCAGAAAGACATGACTGCAGGGCACTGAGCATGAACTAGGGCACCCCTTCTCTCATGGCTTTGTAAACCTTGTCACGTGTTTATTTCTTAATGTGATTGAGAGAATGAGCAATAAAATGCCAAGTTTAAAGCATCAAGGCGTCATTTTATACTTTGCTCTTAATTAGTTCTCAGGTTGTTTGTTTGTTCCCCCTCTACATCACCCATGTCTGGCACTTCAGGTAACTTACGTAGGACGTACTCTGCCCCATCATGGTCAAAGTCTGCATCCTCTGGGAAGTGGTTAATCTGAGAGCACACTCCTCTCTTCACTCCTGAGACAGACAAGAAGAAAAATGGTGACCAGACTCAACAAAAGGCAACAACTCAAAGCTGAAGCCTTATGACAACAGTTTCTATCCTCTTGATGAAAAGACTGATTGACCTGGAAAATGTTGTACCGTGATTCGAAAATGAATCCAAGCAAATGCGCTGAATGGTAAATTTGGGTATATTGTTTAGGAACATCATAGAGGTTAATGACTCTCGTTGTAATTACAGCTTATGTTAGTAATGTCACAAACACACAGTGAACGCACAGGCACAACGTAAATACATACAAGCAGACACACAGGCAGACCGATAACTACCCGGCGGGGTCTTGCATGTAGACAGACAGACGAACGGAGGGACGCACGGAACGATGATGACAGCCCACCACTGTTGTTGGTGGATGGATTTTGAGAAAGGTGGAGTGATGAAATGAAGAGACACAGACTGAGGGAGAGACGAACAGATGTGGGGTGAGATGGTCTCTCAGTGCTCCTACATTTCCACAGGTAGGTCTGTAAAGAAACAGATGGTGGTACAATGGGAGTCAAATATTGGATGAGCCACATGGATCAGGCATTTTTGAAACCCTGCATTATTCTATGTTGGCATTTTCCATCGTCCTTTATTAAACCACAAATCCAGGACTGTGAAAATACCAGCTTATGCACACACGTTCTTAGAGTATTCTATATCTAAAACAGAAAGAAACACTGGTTCATGTGGTCTGCTACCCTAAGAGGCAGAGAGAGTGAATAAAAGTGACGTTTCAGTAGCCAAATAGGCTAGTCAGTATTTCAGAAACTGCTGATCTGCTGGGATTTTCCTACACAATCATCTCTAGGATTTACAGAGAATTGTCTGAAAAACAGAAAACATCCAATGTGTAGCAGTTCTTTAGGTGAAAATGCTTCATTGATATGAGAGGACAGAGGACTGCTTCATGTAATAAACCTCATTACAACCAATATATACATCTCTCAATTCATTTCATGGATTCCCATCAGCTGTGTGACGCTGTCATTCCAATATGGACCAACGTTTCAGAGGAACATTTCCAGCACCTTGTTGAATTTGTGCCAGGAAATAATTAAGGTAGCTCTGAAGACAAAAGGGTCAACTGAATAAAGTATTCAATGAGTGTATGTGAACGTGCTTCCAATATTATCTCACTACATGACCTCAAACACAGCTGTGCTAAGTGACTCTGGCAGCTGACATGTTCAGTAACGGGCTCACACATTTGTGGGATTATCTAACAAAAAATCACACAGACAGATAAAATCTTCATTGACTGGTAAGTCAGTGCAACCCCACCTTGAATGAGTCTGCAGAGGGGAGAAGAGGACAGGACACGTCTAAATCCACAGCCACCCACCTGCAGGCATAAATCTTTTGGAGCTAGCATGTCCTGCATTTCCACCCCTTCTACACCTCACTGCATCACTGCACAACTACTGAGCATCTATCTTGGCTGAATACTCCACAGACATCAAGGATACTTGACCTCTAAGCCACGCCAAGACTCTGTCAGCTTTACTGCAGCAGAAAAGGCTGAAAACGAGAGGAAACTACAAGGAGGCAAAGATGAGGACAAACCAGCGAAAGATGAAATGTAAAAATGTTTGGGGGAGGAAGGCAGAGGGATAGCAAGTGGAAAAAACTGAGAGAGAGAGAGGGGTGAGGGAAAGAGTGGGTGGGGGTGCACTGCAGCAGAGCTGCAAGGGCTAGAGCTTATCTCTAATTGGCTGCTTTGCTATCAGGAAGCTTAGAGATGAGGACAAATTAGCTTTGTACAATGACCAAGCCCAGGATGGGCCAGGGATGCTTTATAAAGAGAGCCAAGCGGTTTTCCTGGAGACAAAAAAAAGCTTTTACCTCAGTCTGCATGTGAGCAAAAGCACAGATCGCAAACTCACACCACCCCTTTGCTTCTTCACTGTTAACTCCATCCCAGCTTTTACTGTAGAGTGTCAGGCAGGCAGTGTAATGTATAATGAATTAGCAGCTTGTGTTGCAGTGACACAAGAAGTGAAGATTGAGAGATGGTTGCTGCCAGATTCTGTATCTTCCGCCACTTGAAATGAGAAGCCGATGGGTGAACAGAGGCTTTTGTTTCAGCAATTGACTTGAATGAATGCATCCTGAATCACAGACAATGATTAATGGATTATTTTGGATGAGGGTTACGCTTCAGTATCACGTAATTATATTGCAATTATGCAAAATTGTTTTTTTTGGCCCTGTGGCACGGTCGACCAAATACAAATGAAATGTGTATGTTGGTGCTGCTGCAGTGCTGCGCCCTCCTGAACAACGTTTTTCTAAAGTCAAGTGAGAGGTTCTTGCTGTTAGACTCTGATCCCATTTAACAGAAGAACAATGCATACTATTAAAAAAATATGTGACTGAATAATGGGAAATGTATTCCCATTTATAAGCTTTAACATTTCAATGAGATACGATTTTTTAGTTGGACCTCAGGAGCGGGTTTCAGGCCACCAGCTTAAAGGTTAAATAGTTGAATATAGTAAATTAAAAAAAGAGCCAATAAATACAGTATAATAAACAGAGTATCAAAATTACTACATGCAGTGATTAATGTGATTTAAACAGTGGTTCAGTTCATCTGCTGTCTGCACAGCATCCAGTCTGAAACCACCACGACCATAACTTAAAGTCACACAATACTGTGAGTGCCCGTCCACTCTCTATTATCTCTCTCAGTTGAATATGAACCTAAAGATCCAGAAAGTAGCTATAAACGTCAAACTTTCTCAAACATGCGTCTACTTAAGTCCAAATCCCGCACACAGATTCCTGTCCATGAAAGTTCTTTTGTTACCTTCCAAGCAGCATATTCTCCATAGACCGGAGTGGGTGAGAGCACCAGGGTCCTTCTTGTCCTTATTATGAGGGTCATCCTGGGTCACGTTGGCTGTGCTGTTGCAGATGAGGGCACGGGAGTACAGCCAGTAGTCCGTGCCTATTGCCACCGTCATCAGGCCGAAGGCAGCGAATGCCCCCACGGTGGTGAGAAGGATCTGGATCCCCTTCTCACACACCATGCCTTTAAAAGAAACCAGAAAGTTGGAGAGAGTGGGCATCGGGAGTGCAAATAAAAAGCATTTATCGAAGAGCAGGAGAACAAGGAAGAACTTAACAAAGTGCAGTTTATTAAAAAAGACAGCAAACAAAGAAGGTGAGATGATGAGGAGCAGGAGGAGGCGAGGGGCACCGGTGGGAGGGAGAGAGGGAGGCGATGAGAAAAGATGAGCGCGAGGTGTAGGCGGATGTGGGAGGTGCATAAGTGGCTCTATGATGTGTCCTTGGAGGAGAGTTTGATGACTCTGCTGACTCTGCTTAACAAGACAGAATTGATGTGAAGCACAACAGATCTCACCCTCCCAAACTCAGTCTACTCCATATTCATGACCCTGACAATGTTCTCCCCCTCGGTATCAGCAGGACTCGATGCACACACACACACACACACACACACACACACACACACACACACACACACACACACACACACACACACACACACACACACACACACACAGAGCAGATGAAACATGGGATCACCTTGCACCTACTTCTATTACAGAGGCAATGTTGGTGAACCTCTTACATACAAACATCCATGTATACACTCACACATTACATAATTCACTTACAGCCTTTCACATTGAACCAGGCAAGTGTGAAAGACAGAAAGTTGTCTCAGTATCACAGAGTTACCTCCACAGATATTTCTGTTGTGTTAAAAGTTTCCTTTTCACAGACACAAACGTGCTAAACCTGACGGTGCAGAGAGTGACAAAGTGAGACCTACCTGACGGCGAGTTTCTATCCTTCGACTCAATTTTGAAATCTTTCTTTTCCTCGTCAGTGAAGAACGTGCTGTCCCCTCGATCCGGACAGCATCCATCGACTGTGTTCACCCGCTCTCCTCTCTCCTTCTTGCTCTTGTCCTCTCTCTTGCCTCTGTCTCTTTCTCTCTCTTTCTTTTCGACTCACTGGAAAGTTGGTGCTGGTGGAAGTTGTGGACGGTTGTCCCGCCCTCTGCTCGTCTGCTGTTAGCAGGAAACTTGCAGATAGAAGTCCATGGTCACTGCTCTGCTGCTGCACATGAACAAAGACAGAAATATATTGCACTGTATTACATTTATGTACAGCAGTAAATATTAAGTCATGACTCTGCAGATGAGAGCTATTACGTAACGGTTGACATGAGCCATTGCTGTATTTAACTTCCTTTCACATGTGCATTTATAAGACTTTTCAGCTGGTATCATGGATAACAAGGAGCTGTATAAATTAGGACTAAATTAGTAAATGGACTCTTATTGTTGCTGTGATTTTTGGGTCAACGACATATTATGAAAAAAGTAAATGTGGCACATTACATTACTTTCCTTAAATTAAAATTTCATTTTGCCAGCTCAACAGTAGGGTTAGGGCTAGGGTATCCTTCGTATCCTTATATTTGAGAAAAAAAATCATATTTCTGTTGGCATGTGGTCATTTGGGAAGACTTCCATAAAATTCTTTAAGTTATTATGAATTAATTTAAGTTATCCCAAGTAAGATTTATAATATGCTCAATATTTGCTTGGAACCAAGTTGCAACCTCTGTGGATGCAGTTCCTCAAATGCACAGCTCTACAACAACGTTATACATTCACTAGCCTATTTGTAAGGTCCATCTTGAGAGTAATGGGTTGGACCTTCTTAAAGCTGGTGTTAAGGCACCCAGTGTGTGCCAAGAAAATATCCCCCACCACCAGCAGCAGCCTGAACCATTAATACTTAATAATTTATCAGTGGGTGGCTGTAGCTCAGGAGGCCAATCGGAAGGTTGGTGTTTCGATCCCTGGCTCCTCTGGTCTCCAGTCTGCATGTCTCAGTATCCTTGGGAAAGATACTGAACCCCAAGTTGCTCTCCCATGTCTTCCATGGAGTATGGTAGATAGAAAGCACTTATGTGTAGAAAACAATACTTGTATGAATGAGCGAATGGGCCATGTTGTATAAAGCACTTTGAGTAGAACAGAAGGGCGGTCTACAAGAACCACTTAATTTACTATTTATACTTTCACACTTCTAATGTCAAATTCTCACCTTACCTTCTGAATGTTGCAGCAATGTTTTTCTAATCTTCTACAGTCTAATTTTGATGAGCCTGTGGGATTTGTAGCCTCAATTTCATGTTCTTAGCTGACATGAATGGCACTTGGTGTGGTCTTCAGCTGTTGTAGCACATTTTCTTGAACGTTTGACATGTTGTGTTATCAGAAATGCTCTTCTGTATACCGTGCTTGTAACAAGTGGAAGGCAACAGTTTGAACTTTGGCTGCCTTCCTATTATCCTGAAGTGATCTGGCCGTTCTATTCTGACCTCTAACATCAACAAAGTATTCCCCCCAAAGAACTGCTGCTCACTGGATATGTTGTGTTTTTCCATTCTCTGTAAAACACAGAAATGGTTGTGTGGGGAAATCACAGCAGATCATTTGTTTCTAAATTTCTCAGACCAGCCTATCTGACACCAACAACCATACTTTAGTAAAGTCACTTAGATCACCTGGATTCCCCATTCTGATACTTGGTTTGAACTTCAGCAGATAATCTTGAATGTGTCTAGATGCCTAAATCACTGAGTTGGTATGGGATTAGCTGATAGTTGTATCAACAAGCAACTCAACAGATTTACTTAGCAAAGTAGCTGGTGTATGTCAGGCTTGGGATAGCTATGCAGTCCCTGTTAGTTTTATGTATTTCATTGTTGGGTTTTAAAGATTATAGCAGGATTGCTGGTAGTAAGAAAATTATCAGATACTTCAAGTGGGCAATTATTCTTAGCACTAATACTAGTGGCATGAAAGTAAGAAATGGAAGTAGCTGTAATGTAAAGCATAGTACAAAAAAATAGCTGATTACCCCTTAGTGGCATATACAAGCAATGAGATTTTTTCAGCTCACCTGTTTAAATTTTATTCAGGCTTAAAGTTTATTTATTAGCGCCGTGGCTACCTTAACTAGCCAATGCTAACTGCTAGCGTCTTCTGCTGGGATTCACCAATTTGTTTTTAATTCACTGAGCTTGACCTCTTTACAGTTTGGCCTTTTATATATTTAATTGAACTAACGGACCTCCCAAAAATTCTGCATCCCCTTTGGTGAGTGAATGTCTTATGTTTATATATTACACATCACAGTTAGCAGGTGTATGTGAGATACACTCAGCTAGCTAAGCTTGGGGCGATCATGGCTCAAGAGTTGGCAGTTTGTCCTGTATTCGGAAGGTTGCCGGTTCGAGCCCCGGCTCTGACAGTCTTGGTCGTTGTGTCCTTGGGCAAGACACTTTACCCGTTGCCTACTGGTGGTGGTCAGAGGGCCCGGTGGTGCTAGTGTCCTGCAGCCTCGCCTCTGTCAGTGCGCCCAAGGGTAGCTGTGGCTACAATGTAGCTTGCCATCACCAGTGTGTGTGAATGACTGAATGTAGTGTAAAGCGCTTTGGGTCCTTAGGGACTAAGTAAAGCACTATACAAATACCTTGGTTATTGAATCTGAAATTAAAAATGGTGAAACAACATTTTATGTACTTGAAATCAGCACACTGTCACCGTGATAGTGATGTGTCGTAGTGAACGAAATGGCTCTTAGAGCCGGGTCTTTGACGTGACCGACGCGAGCCGGCTCCTTATCGCGAGCCATGGGTTTTTTTTTCTCTCACCCTCTCTCTCTCTCTCGCATTTTTTTCCGCTTTACTCCGCACGCGAGCCTTGTGCTTTGCGCTGGAAAGAGGGGAAGGGGCGGTAGTTACACTTGCAGTAGCACAGGAACAGAGGAGGGAGAGACAGAGAAAGAGAGCCAGGGACAACGTCACATTAGAAAGGTATAGTAATCATCCACAACTATTTTCAGTTGCAGATGATAAAGGATTCAGAAAGTTTATTCACACAGGCCCATATGACAGAGAATAAGCATGTTCTTTTTGTTTTCATATTTTAATTTATATTTAATTGTGTTGTGGTTTGCAGTGTTTTGTGTTGTTTCACTTTAAATTTGTTTAAAAGGAAAAAGCTGAAATTTTAAATAGTTAAAAGTTGAAATGTGAATAGTTGGTTTTTGTATTATATGATTTATTTATTACATTTTATGTGGAGTGAATAAATAAAGTATATTTACGTTGACCCCTCGAGACAAAGCCCATACAAACTTCAAAACACGTACGAACTCTGAAGCACGTAAAAACTCCAAAACACGTACAAACTCCAAAACACGTAAAAACTCCAAAACACGTAAAAACTCCGAAGCACATAAAAACTCCAAAACACGTAGACAAAAGAAGTGCTCCAGGATGCTAGGGCGCAGTGTTGAGCTTTTGTTACCTAGTGGCTACACAAGGCAGGAAGTACCAACGACCGGATTTGGTGTGTGGTAATAACAGGTAAATGAAAATTTTTTTTAAATTATTTGAATATATATTTGTGTTTGTGTATAAATACACAAACAATACACATATGCCTTCAATTGTGTCATTTAAGTGATCTAGGTAGCTCTGTTTTGGAAGTTCAGTTAACGCTAGAAATGTGTTTTGTAGTTTGTACATGTTTTGGAGTTTGTACGTGTTTTGTCTCTAGGGGCCACCACATATATTTATATATAAACATATATAAATAAAACCACTTTTTTTTACATTAGTAATTCCTTTTGTGCATAATTTTTTATTATTGTTAATAATAAATTAATTAAAGCAACAAAATAACCTGAAGAGCCGGTTCAGAGCCGAAAGAGCCAGCTCTTTTTAGTGAGCCGAGCCGAAAGAGCCGGTTCTCTAAAAAGAGCCGGAAATCCCATCACTACACCGTGAGGCATGCTGATGTTAGCATTTAGCTCGACTGCTGCCTAACAGACCCGTGTGGCATTCAGGAATGTAGACGGTTTGTAAATTAATGGAAGTGAAGTGTATGACATGAGTTATGATTTATTTTCCATGCTTAGGGTTATGGCCAAATTAGTTTTTCCATTTTCAGCTCTATGCTCTGTTGTGTGTTTTAACACTGTTAACAGAAAGTGTAATCACAAGAGGGACAGCTTTACAGGTTAAAGAGAGAATGAATCCAGAGCAAGGAAACTGCATCTACTCTGAATAAGAGGAGCAAGAGGGGGAGGCAGGGAGGACCAACCCGACATTGTTACCATAGCAACATTGAATTCCAAAGTCTGGATCAGCATCGAGCGAGGGGGGTGGTGGGGGGAGACAGAGGGAGAAAGGGGCAGAGATGGGAAAGAAAGAGGCAGAAATAAGGCAGATATTTCAAGACACTAACAGCGTGTTGATTCTGAAACCTGGGCAGAAGGACGAGCACGCTAAAGCTTTATCAATAGATAAATGTGTGACCACAGCAACACAGATGCTCTGGGTCACACACACACGCACGCACGCTCATAAATACACATGAATAAAGACTAAACGGCATCCGTTACCGAGGGCACAGGAAGTATTTCCTTTTCTCAGCGTCTTTGTATGATGGGTTTTGAAACAAACACGAGGGTAGGATGAAGCAGCACACATTATTCAGCAAACATTATTTAGCAGACATAATGCAGTGCAGTCAAGTCTGTTAATATTTGATGATGCAATATGGCACCGTGATCAAAATAGGTTACATCCTGTTTGCATTGTGAGGCCCAAAACAGAGCTGCCTCAGAGACAGAAAAAGAGACATGGAAGGAGAAACGGTGTGTGTGTGTGTGTGTGTGTGTGCGCATTTCCTCTCCAGTGCTTCTGAGGATGGGTCTAGTCCAATCTTATTGAATCCCAGCAATGTTCCCCTCAGCTCCCTTTGGTTAGACAGTTAGCCTTGTATCTCTGCTTTCAGGCATCTTATTATGTAAACTGTCAAATGACACCACCACAGTGTGGCTTATTATTTATACACTGTGGTTGAATATGTGTAAGCAAACAAGCGAAAGTGATTGTGTGTGTGTGTGTGTGTGTGAGTGTGAGTGTGCCGTATGACCTTCCAACCCTATCAACATGCTGCCTCTCCCTGTGGAAAATACATTTCTAGAAGGGATTACACTATCTCCAAGGCCAAAAAATACAGTATCTAATCTGTGTGTACGTGTGTGTGTATAGTCTTTGACTCCATGTAATGAATGACCTTAAGAATAACCTACAAAGTTACTCTCCCGAGTAAAAACTCCCCTGCGTGGGCGGAGATCATAATTGTCATTTAATTATCTGTAATTTCTATTTTCCAGCAATAATTAAGAAAGAGGGGAAAGAAGAGAATGGCACAGAAGCTAGAGCAAGAGAGCGTGAAAGAACAAGAGGCCATGAAAAAAAATTAAAGAGCTGCACAAAAAATATTAAAGGGGTTCAAGGTCAGATAAGGGAGAAGGCATTGTAACTTTTCTTTAGGCTAACAGGAGTTTTGCTTTTTTAAAGAAGTCCTTATGGTGTAGTTAAAAGGGTATGTGAACATGACATGCTTCTTTTGCAGTTTAAAATGAGAAGACTTTGTACTTTGGGGAAACATATACTGATTTAGGCTAGGTTGTATTGGGTAAAACAATAAAAAAAGAGACTGCAATAACACTGTCTCTACCAAAAACCTCCTTCATGCAGGAATTTTGTTGCTCTATGAAACCCCACTTTGGCATTTTGATAATGAGCCATAATGCTGTAACCATGCAAAGTAGACTTATTATGAGCTATGACACTACAATGCTTTGTGCTCCTGTGGAAACAACAAGTCCGTATTATGTTAACAATCTTTGACAAAAATACATTTAATTTGAAATGTTGCAGAAAAGAACTACTCTACCTACAATCCTAAACTGATACAATCTCTGACTGATGGGAGTTGCTGTTACCGTGGAAATGTTTAAACCCTGCAACATCATGTCACTTATTGATCACAAAACCTCAAAAACCGTCAGAGCGGTGATTGCATTCAGGAGCGAAGCACTGTACCATAACCAGGCTATATTACTTTAAGGCCTGATTATTGACAAAAAAACCTACATACTGTTATTATACAACACTATTATTAATCACATTAATCACAAACCCTACGATAATGAAAAGGATTCAATTCAACTGCTATGGAATTAGAGACTCACAGTTGGTTATTTAAGGAGTAGTTCCTTCACCATTAAAATAATTATGTTCGGTCCTTTAAAGTTTCTTTTTTTGCTTTGCTTTTCTTTTCTTTTTTTTGATCCAAATAATTTTTTTTATGGTCACGATACACCTGACAACCAGTATTATCTTTTTTAAAAAAATTCAATGTCTGGTTAGAAAATACAGAAAAAATACAATGGTACGTTATATTGTAACTTTACAGAGCTTTTTTCAGTGTAAGGAAGGCACAAACAGCAAGTTCACTTGTTGAAATGGAGAACTTATAAAAGTGGAATTTCTATTGTCTGTAAAAATACCGGTATAAACTTTTACATTAAATAAATAGGGGGCGATCGTGGCTCAAGAGTTGGGAGTTCGCCTTGTAATCGGAAGGTTGCCGGTTCGAGCCCCGGCTCGGACAGTCTCGGTCGTTGTGTCCTTGGGCAAGACACTTTACCCTACCGCCTACTGGTGTTGGCCAGAAGGGCCGATGGCGCGATATGGCAGCCTCGCTTCTGTCAGTCTGCCCCAGGGCAGCTGTGGCTACAACTGTAGCTTGCCTCCACCAGTGTGTGAATGTGAGAGTGAATGGGTGGATGACTGGACGTGTAAAAGCGCTTTGGGGTCCCTAGGCGGGACTAGTAAAAGCGCTATACAAATACAGGCCATTTACCATTTATAAAAGTGTCATATAACAATATAATTAAAATATAGGGATGCCATGCATTTACACGCCCTTGTGCATCACACCAGCCTTTCTTTTTAGGCAGAATGATCATTTCTACCTAAAAAGGTAGTAATCATAACCAAGCACTACTTCAACAATTTGCAAGATATTTTCCAATACTTTTTTCCCCAAAACCGTTTGTTAAAGATGGAAACAACAAACTTGTTTCAACACTTGAGGCAAAAACACAATGTCGAGTATAAGCAGGCTATGATGGCATGTGAGAAGAAGATCCTAACAAACCACAGAGTAAATAATTAATCTCTGTAACTCTGGTTAGTTGCACTCCAAATGACAGAAATAGCAAACAGTGGATGGGAAATATTGATAACATTATATGATGATGGTCTTAAACAGCTTTAAAAACCTTGACCAAGATGTAACATCCCAGGCTGAATTTTTTTTTCCAGTTATATTATGTGACAATATTGTGCAGCTCCTGAAGCCTGCCAAGGTTAGTTACTGTTAAAGTGTTAAACAGTTATGTTAACACTTTTACTTCTCCACTGAAAACACTACCTGAGCTCTGTGAACTGGCTACATGCTACTGTTTGACTATAACTCTGGTGGTGCTGCTGGAACTTTGTAGCAACAGATTAACAGTTTGATTTAGGCAGTCTTTCATCAATGGAATATATCTTTTGTTTTGTTTACACTAATACATATTGCTGTATTGCAAACTGCAATCATTAATATATCATGTAATCAGTATTGCTTTTCTATATCATCATAAATATCATTATCATTAGTGATAAATACCATTATTGCAAATATCATGATATAATTTTGAGGCTACAGCATCCACCCCCTAGTGGTCAGTGTTGAGCTCTGCAGAGTCTTTTGTCAGCAGACATTTGCAGCTGACAGTGTTGTTAATCTTGCAAGCACTGGGGTTGTACTCTTGACTGCTGATTGGCCGATCCATACGCTCGATGATCTACTGTGTTACTGACACAAGTGGGACATCAGTTACATGCCAGAGTTAAACTGTTTTTGTAGCAGAAAGAACGGTAACACTTTATAATACAGCCTGCAACCAAAGACATAATTCTTCTGTAATTAAATGGAATTTCCATGTGTTTTGTTGTTCCATGTAAATAACATTGTAATAATGTTTAGATGGACAAACTTAAAGGTAGTAAACTAGATTAAGGGGCTCAGTCAGCTTTTTACAGGAAACCAAGAAAAAATTATATTGTAGGTAAATTTCAGTAGTGCGTAAGTCATTTTAAGTGCTGCATACGTAACAGCACATGCAGGCATTTTGCAGGAAAAGAAATACAAATTGTACTGTAAGCTCAAGTTATTTTAAGTGTGGTAATACATCAGCATAATTACGATGTGAGATGGGGAAATAAGAAGACTTTTCAGTATTATAAAGTGGCTTAGCTTCTGGGTATTTTATAAGAAAGGAGACACATATTGTATTTGAAGTAATTTTAAGAACAGTGTAAGTAAAAAAGGACAGCTGCATAACACAAAATTCATCATGCACATTAGCTAAATGAATATTAAATAATGATGTAAAAAAATAAAGACGTAAAAGGCAAAGTTAAGTCACCCCATAATATGGTGTACTCCCGACATAAAATGGGAAAATATTACATTTGCTCAAAGGTAAACACACATTACTTAAAATTACGTACAGTATAATTTGTGTCACTCTCCTTGCAAAATAGCTGGAAGTTAGGAAAGATTAAGTCACTACATAATATGGACCTTGCCCCAAAATGTAAGATGGGAAAATATTGTTTGTCTATTGTACATCTTTGTCTACATTGCTGGGAAATTATCCAGTACTTACAATTGCTTATGCACTACATACATTTACTTGCAATATAATTTCTGGTTTGTTTGACTTGTTACCCTCTTATTCTTGTGTAATGCCTTTATATATTTTCATGTAAATATAATTACAATGTAATTTTGAATAAAATCCATTGAACTCCCTTTTTATTGCAGGAGAATTAGACCCGCAGTAACAAGCCGTATTGCAATGTGTTACCGAAAGAATACACCATCTGCAACAAACTGGGCATCTTTACTACTTTGAACTTACCCAACCTAAACGAGATTTCTAAGTCTAACTTACTTAACATTTACAAACTGTCCGCATGACTGCATTTCATAAAAAAAAAAAAAAAATCAAAGAGACAACATTCCAATCACAGGGCAACAAGGCAACAACCAACAAAGTATGTACTCTAAAAACCGTAGGCTACATTTTCAGTAACAGGATGTTCTGTAAATCAAGAATTAACATATTTTAATATAGTTTGTCCCATAATTGCTCTTTAGAATACTTGCAGTGGGCAACAGCTGTCTGTCAGCAGCAGCAGTCCACACCACACCAAGCTGGATGTAAAGTATTCTCTCTCATCAAAAAGTAAAATTTATATCATGATAGGAAATGTCAGATGTGTTGTTGCTCTGGATATTTAGAGATACAGATTTGGAATGTAATGAGCACATGTTGGAGTAGTGTATGCTCTGCAATTCTACTCCATTGTTAGGTGGCTGGCAGAAAACACGATGATGTCATAATATATCATGTTTACTTCAGGTTTTGTGGATCTAAATTCCTAAATGTTATTGGAATAAAATTAAAGTGACACATGATATAGATATAGAAGAACCTTGAGGAGTCTATGATGTACCTGTGTGCCAAGTTTGGCTGCTCAACTTCTGACTTGGTAGAAGTTCGCAGACAGACAGGCAGGCAGAAGGATTTTGTGTATTTTATTAAAATATGGGCAGGTCTGTTGTTATCATTTCTGTGTAAGATAACAAGGTTAAAATGATTTATGATGCGCCAATGCAAGCTTAATGTCTGTTTATAATTCATTTAGGCCAGGAGGGCTCACAGGTGGAGTGCACTCAAGTTTAGGCCACAATGCACTCAAGTGCCTTGTGGCATATATAGATAGAAAGTCTGTATATTTTTTTGGTTGAAGAGTAGATGACTTCTAAAGGCCAAGATTTTCTAACTGCATCCTGAGGAAATAGTGGATAATTAACAGTGGCAGTATTATTTCAATAGTTGCGTCACAGTGATTAGTTCAAACGTTAATGTGGACAAAAGATTTTACACATTTAGTTCTGTTTGCAGGTCCTGTGGGGTACTACTGCATATGTGCAGAAATCTGTACAAATGCCCTCTGTGGCTCCCAAGGGGGCTGCGCAAGATCTGACAAGCGATTTCACTTGACTCAGTGCTGATCTGAGCTGAGGAATACAAAAAAAGGAGGAGGGGGGAGTTTGAATATGAAAGAGGTGAGCTTAGCCAGACCTCTAACTCTCTCCTCACCCCTGCTTGAGGCTAGCAGATCAAAGCAACATTAACCACAACTAACATAGCAGACCTGAATATCAAATCCACACTGTCAGCGGCCATTGTGTACCGTGCTTAATGCAGGTGCCAGGTTGAAGGATGAAGAATGTGAGAAATAAATAAGATAGTACCTGTAGCTCAATTCTGATCCTTTTTTAAACTGTTGCAAGCCTGACGCTGTCATAAGAGTGCACTGCAGCATCACCTTTTTTACATTATGAAATAGTGGGTTCAGAGCCGCTCTTCTCGGCAATAATTTTCACACTGGTCGTAATAGCAAATGATTGCAGGAGTGGTGATAAATTCTGGATAGTACTGGAGTTTGTGTGGATGTAATATACACATTCCCCTTTGCCATAAATCTGAGCATCCCGGACCTAACACCCTCACAGTGATGCCTTCATTGTATGTTGCTAGCTAGGGGCAATTAGCTGTAGCTGGACTTACTGCAGAAACAAAGGCTTTGGAAGCAAGCGGCTGCAGGGACCATTACAGAACCAGGCTCTCACTTGCCTAAAAAAAAAAACTTCAGATATAATCAGATCTACCTGTGTGACTCATTCCCAGCAAGGCAGGCCACCTTGCTTATATGAAATACAAGCATGCCCAATGAGTTGTGGCGCTAATAACACAGCCATAAATCACACAGGAGATTTGAATTTTGTAGCAGCTGCTCCATTAGCTATTCATTGCATAAATCAGCTACCAAACTGCTTGTTGAATAAATGATGACAGCCGTAATAAGTTTTTCTACACATGTGAAAGGCAGTGGTCCTGCATGGGCAAGTGTGGAAGTTTTCAGTGCAGCATCTACACACACACACACACACACACACACAAGGGTATCACATGGAAGAATTATGTCTGGTCTCCACAGGACCAGAATCGGGACTGTAGTTATTGAAAATGACATAAGCTAACAGTGAGTGCTTGACCAAAAGTGAGTGCTTGACCAAAAACATGCATTAGGCCTACTTATGATGGCAGATCTAAAAATACAAGCCGAGTATTCTATTCTGAGGTCCTGATGGCGGCAGTGAACATTAGGAAAACATGCACAAATATTCAGAGCAGTGACTCTTGGTAGCCGCAGTGATTTTTTCCCCTTAATCATGAGAAAGAGCTACACACCTGAGCTCATTGCTGAGCTCCTACATCTGGCAGGCGCACATTTACATCTTTGCACGCTCACATGCAGAAACACACACGCAAATGCACAGAAAAAAAATAGGAAGAAATCCACATGCAAAGGAACCAAGCACATATGCGGCCTTTAACACCCACAACTGTCAAAATGATGACAACAAATGCATAAAATAGGTCATCTTTAAAAGGTACTTTAAAGTGTAGCTGAACTGCCATTAAGCCCTCGTGAAGAGTCTGCTAAGATCCTTTGACTCCATGTGACCAAGGCTTTGCCTGTCTGAGCAGAAGTGCCTGAGGAGGCAGTGGCAGTAACACCTTGGTTTAAGAGGCTCTCAAAATAAAGTGTCTCTGAATGACTGGATGCTCATGAACCCGTGAATCCATGCTTAAACACATGGACACTTGCAACCATGAACTTTAAATATTCCAGTCTTCACAGATTAAACCACTTTCTGACAGCAATTCTAACACAAAATTGCCCTTTAAATTTATAGTTATTATATATAAAAGAGTGAGTTATCC
The DNA here is from genome assembly GCF_056152115.1 of Neolamprologus brichardi. Classification (NCBI taxonomy): domain Eukaryota; kingdom Metazoa; phylum Chordata; class Actinopteri; order Cichliformes; family Cichlidae; genus Neolamprologus; species Neolamprologus brichardi. The sequence continues at coordinate 17,501,925 of NC_142114.1, read as the reverse complement.
TGTTATGTAAGTGCAGCAGGGGAGAAACAAATTAACCAGGAAACAAGCTTGCAAATAACTCAAGAAGAAAGCTGCCCTTTGTAAAGATAGAAAAACTGGGGATTATAATTATTTTATTACTGCTCTAATACAGAGTTTAGTCAACAAGACTTTGGGAAACTCAAACAAGTGCCTATCCAGTTTAACCAGAGAGATATCTTCCAGTAATGTGTGATCAGCAGTTAAATTGGGCCTGCAACAGATTTTCATTACTGATTCATACGTTATACGACTGTCTCGTTAATTTAATTTTAACTACCATTTGGCTTCAAATGATTAATGAAATGAGAGAATTGAGATGAAATGATTATTGTACTTCATTCTGTTTTTGAATCCCTCTCCCTCTTAACTTTTGCACCTCGCTTAAAGTCTAAATACACAATGTCATGCTGTGGCATATTTAGTTCAGTTCACATTTATTTATTATTTATTTCATTTTTTTCCAGTTGATTTATAATTTATGTTCAAAGGAATGCACTTAAAGACAAATAAAGTAAAAATAACTAATAGGTTTCACCATAAATGAGTAGTTCTAATGTGGTGCCTGTTTTCTTTATGATTTGGTTCCTGTTAACAAAATATCAAACTTACCTAAAGCCCAAGCAGGTGATTTAAAGATGTTTTAACTGTCTGACAAACAGGGTATCCAGTGCATCGTGTAGGAGAAATGCACGAAATCTTCATTAATGAGAAGGTAAAAATAAGTCCTCAACCCCACTAAACAGAATATCAACATATGTAGCATATCTAAATATGTAACTAAAGATACTAAGTTAAACACTTGCCGCATCATCTTCATTATTTCTTAGGTTGATGCAGTGATGTTATGGGTGTTTTTATTTTTGTATAAACTGAAAAACAAAGAAAGATTTAAAAAATGATTAATTAATACGTTTTTCGTTGATAGATCTCAACCAGTTGTTTAAAAATATGATATTCAGATTTTCTTTCAGACATGTGAAACATAAACTGATTTCCTGAACATTTGGTATGTTTGGTGATTTATTTACTCGTCTACGCTCTGTCCACCTCTGCTTGGATAAGCTGACTGTGTTGGGATTCCAAACACGCCTGTTGCCAGAAAAAGCCACCGATTGTATCTTTACATTTTGCAATTGAAATGGGAAGAGGTGCAGCGATTTAATAAAACACTTGTAACAGCATGTAAGCCAAAAGCAGTTCGCACAATTCTAACGAGTTTGAAAGTCAATATTTGGTATGACCACCTTTATTTTTCAACTGCCTGAACTCTCTTAAGCAAGCGTTCCTGTCATTTCTTTGAGTAGTCTTCAGAAACAGTTCTCTGGGATTCTTGAAGGACATTCAAAGCACTTCTTCGGATTTTGGCTGCCTTTTGTTCTGTTCTCTGATGATCCCAGACTGGTTCACTAATGTTGAGTTTACTATGGATCAGTCCTGGACTAACAATCATGGTTTGGCTCCAAGGAAGACCAATCCATTACTGACAGTGTTCAACTGTGTTTTTCTATCCGGGTATGTTTTTAGTGCACTGGCAGTGTGTTTGGAATCATTGTCATACTAAGAAATGAAGCTGTTATCAATCAGATGCTTTCCAGATGGTACTGCATGGTGGATCAAAATCTGATGGTACTTTTCTTCCTTCCCAATTTTATCAATTCTGACAAGATCCCCAACACCAATGACTGAAGTGCAGCCACAAACATGACAGAGTCTCCAGCATGTTTTACGCATGGCTGTAGACACTCACTGTTGTACCTTATCCTGACCTCCTCTGTACATTTAATATTACCCATTGCAAACCTTTCAGTTGATTACAATGGTAATGCCAGCTGTATCAAAAAACTAGGAATTCAGGGTAACAACACAAAGTACATTCAAACCCAACTCTTACTGCCTCGTGGCAGCTACACGAGTCACCATCATGAAGTTTTTGCTTTTCTGAGTGTGGTTTTTCCTGCACTTGCGGGTGTCATTTTTCTTCAGTGTGTAACGATACACTAGGACGCTTGGTTCCTGTGACATCCCTAGGTTTATGAGAATACACATAAGCCTATTTAAGAAACTGTTTAGCAGAGTTTTCTCAAGATCTGCATACTAGATAATTTCTGGATCGTTTCATAAAGAAATAGGGAAAAGAGTTGATGATAAATGTAAATGAGCAAACTCTTTTGGACCTGGGGTCTGCTCTGTTAATCACTCAGCTAATCTCAAACAGATGTTTAGCAGATAGTCATTCATTTATTTACTCATAGGCTTAATAGTAGAGTGATATGTCTGCACCTACTCTGAGTCACATAATCTATTTCATGTGTGAGCAGCTTCAATATTCTAATATAAACAACTAAGACTCTCACTCACACCTACACCGTTTTGTAATCTGTTTGTGGGATTTAGTTACAGGTGCTGCAACCTGTATCTCCAGCCTTGTGCTGGCCTATCAGACATGCTAACACGGTTTCTGTCGTGTTTTTATGCTGCATGCTCCTGCACACACGGACAGGTCAGCTAACAGCATATCACTGACACAACACGGTTCGATCACAGGCTCTTACAACCCTGCTCTTAGGCTATACAAGCTTAAGCAAAGCACTTAAAAACACTAAAGCTCTGGGTTAATTGATGCATGGGTCATAGCCACTGAGAACGGAGTCATTTAGAATGCTTTGGATAAAAGCCTCTGCTCACTGGAGTTATAAGCAGTGTTGTGTATTGAATGTAAGCTTTCCCAATACTGCAAGACTTGCTACAAGTGTAAGTTTAGACTTTTTCTTTAAATATGCAGGAGTTTCTTTTTACTCATAGGGTAGAGATGAAAAGTTATGCAGTAATGTGAATGAACATTAGATTTTTAAGGGAACTGAGGCATTTGTGGCTCTTGTACAGCACCGGGCTTCCTCCTGCACTAAAGAGAGGAATGAACAGTGTGAAATCTCAGATCATCAAGAAAATTGCAGCAAAGGCATTGATCCTCTGAACAACAGCTACATGACAGATGTGATGATCATTGCAGAATTGCTTCTCCTCAAAGGGAGAAAGTGAGATAGAGAGAGAAAGAGACCCACCAGGAGTGAAATTTAAGCGAGACAGGTAAACGAGTGGAAACACTCAAAAGTTAGAGATCCTTTCCGATTGTTGTGGACCACTTGAGCATTAGATGATTATAATTTGGCCAGCGTTAAATCACACCTACAGCCTGTTTGGGCTACGCATCAGTATTGACTGCAGTGAGTCACCTTAGAGTGTAAAAAGCAGATCTTAGAGCCAACTCAGGGGTTTTGAAAGTGATCCAAAATCCACAGAGACGATCATCAAGGCCACACGTACATCACACACACGGCACAGACGGTGTTTAGCACGTGGGAGGCGGAGGAACTGAGGGGGTGTGACAGGGCCAAGATCACTTAATGAAAGAATCACTGATAGCTGATAAAGAGGTGGGCGGCAAATGGCAGCACCGTGATACAAAAACGACACCTTTGATTTCTCATCAGACACAACCGAACCTTTTAAGCCCTTTCGGTGTGCAGTGTGTAACATGAAACTTGCACTTTATGCTGTCATTAAGTCACACAACTGAAGTTATAGCGCAAACAGTAACTGCATGCATTTGCACAGAATTACACGCAGTTAATTAATGATTTGAGGTGTAGTTAAGAAATGAACAATTTTAGGCTCTCATCCATTATCTCATTGCTGATAATATTTAAGAAATGCACAAATATTTCAGTTCAGCTGCCACCCAGTGCCCACATTTGGGATGATCACACAGGAAAAGTTCAACAGCAAACTTGCAACATCAAGTGACAGAAAACAAAACAAAACAAGGGTATAAATGAACAGTGTAAAAGCAGAGCGCTGACGGTCATTTATGCTGGCTTTTTAAAACCAAAGGCTGGTCCCCGAACGGAATAGCTGCAGCACTCAGTGAGAAGCTGAGCTTAGTGGGTATATACTTGTGCTACAGTCATCAACACTGTAGGCGAGCACAACAGCGTATTTCTCATTGAATAATGAAAATTTCTGAGACAACACTCAGAGCTGTAACCTGCCATGGGCTGCAGGCACAATGAAGACAGGTATAAGTCACTGTGCTGTTTGCTGACAGTGCACAGAAACTCCTGAATACTGCAGTGCACACTCCTACATAATTTCCAATTCAAGACGTTTCAGTCCTCCTTTAGCAATGACATGATGTGAGCTGTGATGAATACTGAATGGCTGATCGCGTGCCAGGTGCCCTTTACCTCTGGAGCTGTCGAAGCTGCACAGGTTGTTCAGTGAGAGAAGACTGTGGAAAATAATGGAAAAAATACGCGTCTGATGCAATGATGTGGCCCAGGTTCAACATGGAGCCAAGATGAGATGCTGGCCCTGCACTCCAAAGCGGTGCATAACACACTGATGAGACACATACGAGCTCAGAGCCACGGGGCCGAGAGCGTGCAGAGCTGACTTATAGTGATGCGGACTGCGGTGCATTTGTTAACAGAGTACGCTACACACATCACCCTGCCTGCATAGGCTGCACGGTGGAAAATGGACGCCTAGCATCGAGAGACCAGTACAGAGAAAACTCAGCGGACTGGGACACGAATGACACACCGAGACTCGCATTCGCACACGCTGAAATAACTCTCCATCTTCGGGGAAGCGGCCGATCATGTCAGCGAACGCAGCAGATATTTTAGTCTCCACAGCTGCGGCGTGAATGCAGGCAGAGCTTAAAAACGAGCTATTAAAATGATCATTTGCATAATAGACGTTGCGGTCGCTAATTATAGGCCCGCGCAAAATAGGTGGGAATATTATCATTCAGCATTTAATCAGAGAGAGAGAGGGAGATGGAGAGGAGTGGTGGAAGTCTGAGAAATATTATTATTCTTTTCTGGAATTATGATATCAACACTGTCAGTAGTGTGTTAAGTTGCAGGCAACGTGAAACAAATCAATGTGCTATGAAAATGAACCTGGATGAACTGTCATTCATTAAGCTGCAAAGTCAAAACAACAGTGTCTCAATGCGATTATAATTATTTTAAAGAAGCTTACGGCGGTCTTACCTGCAGGCTCTCTCTCTCTCTCTCTCTTTTTTAAATTTCCGAGCTTCGCAGCGCCTTGCACTCCCAGAGAGAGAAGGGGATGGAGGGAACAGGGGAGAGGAGGTGGACGGCGCTAAATAACGGGTCTATCGAGGCAACAAAATAAATAATTAAATCGAAAGGGGTGATTAAAAATCATGAATTTAGGAGCAAAAAGAAAAAAAAAGAGTGAAGTCTCAGGTCCCGGTTAAATTTAAGTCTGAGATGGAAAATGGTTCAGCGTGTGTGTATATATTAAAAAAAAAGGCTAGTACAAAACACGTCACTGAACACGGATTTGTCTACAGTGGATGTGGCCGCTGCTTGTGTGTACTCGGGGAGAATGCGTCTCCCCCTCCCCTCCGGTTGGATGAGCGCTCGCCCGCCTGTCTGCTCCTCCATCTATTTCTTCCACACTGCGCGCGGCGCGAGCAACTTGTCGCATCACACTAAAACTCCACGCTAAATGTGAATGAGGTTGGATCGTCGACACAAGATGAAATCTCCCACAGTAGCCTATGTTGTGCTACGAGATCACTACGAAGGCATGACCCCCCTCACCCCCCTCTTATATTGAGGGAATTGGTCTGGATGTGCTTATTGGAGCGTGTGCCACACGCTCATGGTTGCGCGCTCGTAAGTAGCCTATTATGACCAGCTCGTAAGTGCGCGAGTGTTATTGATGTCGATATTTCTTTTTTCCTTTGCTGGAGAGCGACTTGATGGAGCGCCAGTGGGACACTTTCCCTCTGTAGTGATGATGCTGATGATGAGGGCCGCGCTGGTAGTTCTGGGAAATGGAGCACAAGCGCAGCCCTGCAGAGAGAGGGAGAGAGGAGGAGGGGGAGGAGTAAGAGAGAGAGAGAGAGAGAGAGGGGGGGGGGGGTGTTATAAGACGGAATCAAACATCCACAGGTTAATATCAGTGTATCAGCAATATCAGCAAAAACGGAAATTCAGCAGTAGCGCTGTAATATTAGTGGTAAAATGATCAAATCATCTGGGGAAATTACACAGCTAGTGTGGGATCTCACTGCTGATGGTATAGATCGGATTATTTCACGCGCAGATCTATAAAAATGAAGCCAGAGCTGCTGACCTCACACAGCATTTAGTGTGGACAAAACAGAGTGAGCGAACAATGACCTTCAATAGCGTTAAAATGGCTTTGCTGCCTAGTTCAACCTTTCCCCCCCTCTCCCTCTCCCTCTCTCACAAACACACACACACACACACACACACACACACACACACACACACACACACAGAGGGGAAGAGGCAGAACCTAATACAGACTGACAGGTCTTTCATGCAGTAATGGTGATGGTGAAAAGAGAGATCCACTCAACACACACACACGCACACACACACACACACACACACACACATGAAACTCTGTATGTACACACACAAACAAAAGGCAAAGGAAAACAGAAGTCAACACACGCTCACGGTGTAAAGTACATTATTGCAGAAAAGTGTCCAAACAAGCACAGGCCACGGTTTAATCTCACTTGTTTGCAGCTACAGTTGGGCTTCATTCATCAGGAGAGGCGCTCGCACACAGGAAACCCTCAGTCCAGATGATCACACAGCAGAGTTTAGACATTGTTTTAGTTTTATTGACTGTGGATGTTTGACTTTCTGATGTCAAACCAGGCATGCTGCACCTCATATGCATCTATGCACATGTTTAGCATCTTGCGCTTCATTTTTAATTAATAATGGTTTCAGTCAGAAATATGTGTGTTCATTTTTTTCTAAAGATTGATATGAGTTACAGCTTGGTCATAAACCACAATGAGGTTGTTACACTGTAAGTATTATTAGTTCACCTACACGACGCCCTCCTTTTTTGTACTTCCTTTGTGACCTTCACCAAAAACGGGCATTTCTGTCTTACTGTGTCACACTTTTAAAAGAGGCAGTGTTCAGCACAAACATCCCTGCTTTTGGAGACAGGAATAAGTAAAAAAAAATCATTTTTCAAGTCTCACTGTGATAAACACAAGTACACATGCCACCAAATGCAGCCACACACACACACACACACACGCACCCATACAACACTCTGATCAATTGTTGCCCTCAGGCTGTGCTGGCGTGCTATGACTGAGGAGGGAGTCTAGTTAACACCCAGTGATACATTGCAGTACAGCATCCATCCACTTGCAGGTTCCCTCAATCAAAGAGAGCAGCCAGAAGCCAGGACAATGTCTAATCACATGACTACAATATTGTAGTATATATGTAGTACGTAGTATGAACATCTAACAACAGAGGACAATCAACCCACATTAAAAGTTTTGTACAAAAGTGATGTACAGCAGAGCAAAGTGAGTGTCAGAGACCAACTTTTTAAAAGCAGTGACTTTCTGCTGCATCATATAGCACCAGATTAGACAGCATTAGTATCTTTGAAACACTGAAAAATTATTATTTTGCCCATTTTATATTTTAGAAAGCTGGTAATGTGGAAGAAGATCAGGCTGTTCCGCAGAAGCAAGCACAGCTACACTCTTTTATATAATCATGAGGCAAACAAATCATGAGGCTAGGGATAGAGATGGAAACATAAAGAGTTGCAGAGATGAGTTTAGGAGTTTTAAAAGTATTATTAATTACTTCTGAGAATTAAAAGGGAAAGTTATTTTCAGCTGCTCCAAAGTCATTTAGTGAAGCAGACTTTAACTGACTGGAGAAAAACTTCAACAGCTACTGTTGAGGTGTGCCTGAGCAAGGCACTTGACCCCTTAACTGCAACAGCACAATCAACAAAGACAGCTGCAGGTACACTGGGTGTCATCTCAATTCCAACGTGTGCAAGTGCTTAAAGAAAAAACAGGGGAGTGTATAACCCTGCATGTAGGTGAAACATGACATCACAATGATCTCACATTATACTTGTGAGCTGTGAGCTATAATTTTCATCCCACTCATGCAGTGAAGGACATCAGTGTGTTTCCCTCTCTCCAGCATCACAGTGATCTTTATAATGAGCCCATACACACTGTTATTATAGGGATGTCTCGCTGTGAGAGATGCACCTTAAAACAAACAGCAAATGCGTCTATTATAGAGGAAAGAATTATGTTTTTGATGTGCAGGTTCTTCTTGCCTTGCTCTGGGTTTTGTGATACTCTGCATCATTTAACAAGCGTTCAACTTCTAGAGCAGGGATGTCAAACTCATTGTACATCATGGTCCGGACCAGTGAAACACCCCTTTCTGTCAGTGTGAAGAAGTTTAACTATGCCTTTAATCGCTATCTTGATATAAGAAAAAGAAGTGCACTTTCAACAACGTGTCTCAATTCTTCTACGTGATAAAGAAATGCTGCTGCAGTAAATGAAAGAAATCGGTCAGCATGACTCTTTGTGCTAAAATTGTCAGAAATAAATGTGTAAAATTACTGAAAAAGTTCTAGTAGCTCATTTCCCAGACTGTCCTGTAATTATAAAACAGTTGTTGTTGTTGTTGTTTTACTGTGGATCCAATGTAAAAAACAAAAAACAAAACAGACATTTCTTTAGTAAGTGGAAAAGTGTAAGCTTTTCTGTCACTTAAATGTTTATCTATTAGTGTTTTATGAATAGCCAAGGGGAAGGAAAAGTTGTAAAACTTATGAAAGCACAGTTAAAAATCCAAAATGTGTATCCTTCTTCACAACTGGACTCTTTTCTGGGAAGATTCTGGCCCCCGGGCCTTATTTTGGACACCCCTGTTCTAGACCGTCTGAAAAAGCACCTCACTACATTTCAAAACCACCACAAAATAATCATGTGTGGCTACAAACATCCTACAAAAGAAGAGCCTCCTATGTCTGCTAGTCCCAGAGAAAGAGATGCTGAAGTCTGTTTATCCATAGTTTATTAACAGAAAATTAATCTGCAACTATTAAAATCTATAAATCATGTTAATTATTACTGAAAAAAATCTGCATCATTACGTGAGGATTTTATGTTCCCTGCCTGAGAACAAGCTGAATATGTTGAAAACTCTGGAACTGCAATAAAAAATTATAACAAATTTTTAATCGTCATTTGTCGGCATTTCATAGACACAGGGATCACTCAGAGACTCATCAACACACAGAAAGAGATCAACATTATATTTTTTAGTTTTTCACATTATTTCAGATATTCTAAAAACATTGTACTAATGCTGTCACAAATGCCTGCCAAACAATGCTGCAATAATAAAATGTTAAATTAAATGTTGCCTTTAATGGTGATTGCTGCTGTTCGTTAAGCAGCAAGTAAAAATGCAATTAATACTTAGTTGTGACTTTTTCCAGATTGACATTTACAGCTACAAAGCTTTTAAAATCTTTCTAATCAGTCTTTAAAGTTATGTGTCACTCCTGATTTGTATCGTTCACAAACACTCGTCTCATCATCGTCATACATTCCTTACATGAGTGTAACTTTGTCATCTGTGCTGCACCAGCCATAGACACACAGTGGAGGTCAGGGAAGCAGGAAGAGTGCATTAAAGTAGTGAACCAGACCCATGGCTGATACCGGGGTCAGTGCAGGACAGTGGCCAGTAGAGGGCATCAGCCCCCTGTATCATTGTTGGGTGGTTCCTCCTTCAAACCAGCATGCCTGCATCCCGAGGGTGTGTTGTTGATTGTGGTGCGCCTGTTGCAGAGTCTTCCTCCAAAGCAGAATGAGTCAGACCTTTCATTGATGTAATTTGTGCCAAAGCTTCATTTACAGTTTACTACAGACACCCTCGTGAGCAATTATATACAGCAAGTTAGAAATTTGTATCTTATACAAAGATGTAAAACAGTAAGTTGATTTCTCCTGACGATGTTTCATCGCATCATCAATTTCTGTGTTTTTTTTTTATTTTCACACGATATTCATACACAGTTTTCTCAATTCAGCATTACTTAACTTCTTTTTTAAACTATTTTTAATTCATGATATTGATCACTCTAACTTGACAGTGTGAGTTGTGAAACTGAATTGATGATTTACTAAATTCAGAGAAGACAATAGAATATTTAACTGCATTTGCCATTTGGTAAAAATGTACATAGTTCATGTATCGGCATAGTATATGTATGTTAAAAAAAAAAGCTATGTGCATTCTCTCTTTGTGAAGAGTGTTTTGCATTGTACATTTCCAAGTGCATACAAATTTCCTGCAGCACTGCAGTATCTCCGTATTATACCGCAGCCCCACGCTCTGCCTGCCTCACTCTCCCTCGCTGGTATCTCCTCTGTAACTCAGCTTAACCTTCTATGTCTTTCTAGGAATCACTTTTTCCTCCCATTTATTTCTCCCTTCTTCCATGTTTTGTCCTATTTGTTTCTCTCAGTCCACAGTTTCTGTTAAAGCTTCCCGTTCAATCTCCAAAACTGCCTTTGATCTCAGTTCATATTTGCTCCAAAACTAACATTTGAAAATATATTTGGTCTCCTTCCACTTCCTCTGACATGATCTGCAATTCAAGCTCAACATTTACTGTCATCACATATTAATGTACATGATTATGAAGAGTCTACTTTCCTTCCTGAAGCTCCTTATTCCTAACAGGGGGAAGCGCTCATGTGCACGTGTGTGTGATAATGAGGGGGAGGTACGGGTGATGGAGGCATGGCCATTGGAAGAGCCTGGCCCTGGGGATGTGAGGAGTGAGACCTGGGCAGGGTGTGTGTGGAGGGATAACCGGTAGGCTGTGGGGGCATCTGGTAGCTTCCTGCGGAAGAAGAGCCGGAAGGTGGGCTGCCCGGACCAACCGCTTGGAGGTTGCTTTTTGATGGGGCTGGCGGAGTCTGGTTAAGCTGGATGGAGATGTCGCTGGAGGCCTCAGAGGTGCTGCGTCCACGTTTTGGTGGAGGCCAGGAGGAGTCTGGTTGGAGGAACTGGCCGCTATAGTCGCTGCTCTCAGACAAGCGGGGGCGGTAGAGTGCAGGGTGGGGGCGGTACATCTCTTCTTCTGCATAACGTTTCATGAACAGATAGACTGACATCACACCGGCCCCCTAAAGAGATGAGCGAGATTAGATTATATGTGACAGTGCGTATTTTGTTCAGAGACAACATTTCAAAGAAACAGTAACAAGTAGGTGTGTAGGATGTGATTATAAATGACGAATAAAAGGAGACATGAAGAAGAATGTATAAAATAAATTTAAAGGTAAAACAATAGCCAACAAGGAGTCCGGAGAAAAGAAAAACGAGGGAAAAATTGGAGGAGACAGTTAGTTTACACTGAATCAGCCACTGCAGCACATTAAGAGCAGGGCCACTGATGACAGGAGAGAGGCAGCTGCAGGAGGGGGAGGAGGAAGGAGAGAAGGAAGTTATATGTGAAGATGAGGACTCACGTGAAACTGCACCATGCACGAATTCACACATGAGCACAGCTGTACGGAAACCCTGCTGTTCTGCATCATAACCACTGATACCTCACATTACCTTCAGAATACAGATCATCACACTCAGCAGGGAGTACCTGCACCATACAAACTGTGTTGCACGTGTGCAATCAGACACTCAAGCACACACTATAGCCCCTGTCAGACATCTCTCATATATTACAGCATCAGCTTCGTGGTCACTTTTTCTTAATGCTGGCTTGTCAATTTTTAAGCAGCACAAGTTTGAACGACCTCCAGTCACATTACAGGAAAGCAGGCACAATATTACAACTTCACGTGTGTCTTCTGTTACTTTGTTAGCTGTTAAACTCTCACCCTAACATGGGGACATTTGACATGATGCATTTTTGCTATTCTAAATCCACAAGAGACAAGAAAAGTCTTTCTCTTGAAGCCTGTGTGCCAGCGGTGTATCGCGGCTTTCTCTCAGCTGCAGAGATCCTGCTCTTAGTTACACTAGTGGAAACAACAACAAAGTGTTGATAGGACACTTTAAATTGTAGTGTTCAAAAGTGTTGTTATACTTCACAACAGTCAATACTGGCAATGTTTTTCGACAGATGTGAAGCAAAAGTAATTGATTAGTGTAGGTGTGTTTCTAGGATATATATATTTTTAAGAGGAATGGCACAATAAGAACCAAAAAGGAGTCATAGAGACGATGGGAAAACATAAATGTCTTTCAAAAATAAGGATTATGTTGAAAATTTGGTTAGAAGTGATCTTCGAGTCTGTTGTGTCCTGACACACTTTTTTCAATGCTCTTAATATTTTTCTATCTAACATTCACACTCTGATGGATGCATTTGGCCCAACAATAGTTGGCATGCAGATTGGAATCGAACCACCAACCTTCCAATTACTAGGTAACCTGCTTCACCACCTGAGCTACAGCCACCCAAATTTCTACAGTGCATTAGAGTACAAATCACTTTTAAACACATGTTCATAAAATACTTTAATCAATGCAACTTAAGCACTTTATCTGCTTTATCCAGAATCTTAGAACTGTAGTACTATGAGGAAACCAATGAAGAGACAGGGAGGACATGCAAACTCCACACAGGGAGTCCTCCGCCCACCACAAGATTCAAACCAACATCTTTCTTGCTGCGAGGCTGACAGACGTAACCCCTGCACCACCAGCACAATATGTAATATAGACACAATATATTACTAACAACAGAACTGATAATGGTCGGGGTTTGGAAATAATCACTGTGCAGCTTAAAGAGTAAACTATAAAAACAACATTTTGCTTGCTTTCAGCACATTATTTGCTCATCTGCCATCACACACATATGAACATGAGTGACATCCCATTCTTAATCCATACGGTTTAATATGATGTTGGCCCACGCTTTGAAGCTATAACAGCTTCTTCTCTTCTGGGAATGCTTTCCAAAAGGTTTAGGAGTTTGTTTACAGAAATTTTTGACAATTCTTTCAGAAGGGCATTTGTGACATCAGACACTAATGTTGGATGAGAAGGACTCGCTCAAGTTTCCCTTCTAATTCATCCCAAAGATGTTCTGTCGGGTTAAGGTCAGGGCTAATCCACATCTTTATGGACCTTCCTTTATGCACTGGTGCATAAAGGTGGAATGGGCCGTTCCGAAAGTGTTCCCACAAAGTCGGGAGCATGAAATTGTCTAAAATGTCTTTGTATGCTGAAGCATTAAGATTTCCTATCACTGGAAATAAGGGGCTGAGCCCATACCTGAACAACAACCCCACACTAGAATCCCCCATAATCTCCTATACTCAAAAACTACCGGTCTCCTGGCAACTGCCAAACCCAGACTCGTCCATCAGATTGCCAGACGGAGAAGAGAAGATTCGTCACTCCAGAGAACACATCTCCACCTCTCTATAGTCCAGTGACAGCGTGCTTTACACCGCTGCACGTGACGCTTTACTTTGTGGTTGGTGATGTAAGGCTTGGATGCAGCTGGGTGTCTATAAAAACCCATTCCATGAAGCTCTCTATGCACTGTTCTCGAGCTAATCTAAAAGCATCAGCATCTGCTGACCCTGCTTTGTGATTTTACGTGGCTTATCACTTCATAGTTAAAATGCTGTCAGTCCCACTCACTTCCACTTTGTTATAAAACCACTAACAGCTGACCGTTAGCCACGAAGAAATTTCACGCTCGCACTTGTAAAGGTGGCATGGAAGTGGCCACAGGTGTACAAAGGAAGGAACACCTGAATTCATTGATTTGGATGGGTGAGTGAATACTTTTGGCAATATAGTGCTTTTGCACACTCTGATACTCTGAGGCAGACACCTAACACAGGAATGGGAATCTGGAGATGCCCGTGATGCAGTGGGGATATTTTAATGAAGCAGTGAGGAAAATATTGTATAAGCGAACCATGTCTGAATGACAAAATGCTGTGCTTTAACAAAAAGATGAAGCAGCTTCACGTTTTCATGACTGAAAAGGGCCTCTCACTCTCTATCCCAAATTTTCTAACTAGCACACACAGAGCCTCGACTGACCTCTTTGAGTAAGAAGGAAGAGGCAGCGAAGGCAAAGGACCAGCCGTAGTGGTAATTGAAGAACTGCTCAGGCTCTCTGGGACGGTTCATCACCTCGTCATTAATACTGGAGATGTAGAGCACCAGCCCCACCACCAGACTGAGGCCTGCACACAGCACATTAACAATGACACTGAGCGTAAGAAAGAAAGTCACATACAAAAGTGATCCAGACAGCCACACCAATGTGTGCAGAGTGAAAGAGAAAGATGGGGAGGGGCCACGCCAGCTAATTAGCTTTCAAAATACTTACACTGATAAAGAAATGGAAAAGACACCAGAGAGACAGACGAGAAATTTCATATCAGTTATTCACAAAGACCTTTGAACATTTTTCCTTTTACAATGAAAACAGTCTTTTTAAAAAATAAGATTCTTTTTGCAAAAAATAAAATAAAAAGAAATAAAATAGAGCATACTGTCACTGTGGATTACATTCAGCGGCAAGTGATTTTAACATGCAGTTAACATGTAACTAGGTTCAGGATTCAAAAGCACTTTTGTGACAATTTGATTTAAAAAGGATATATCAGGATATATCAACGTAACCTGTCACAACACCTTTGAGTTTTTCCAGGTTTAACCATAAAACCAGTGTTTCTATAACCAAGTGCTTAACATACCTTTAACCACCTCAAACATAATCCTGTAAAAAAGTTTCAAATCCTTTAGTTGCTATGATGTGAGGAGTGCAACACATTACAAGGAAAGCCACATTCTTTTTAATATATGAGTGGATGAATGAACATGCTGGCATACTGTATGTCATTCATATCCTCATCAGGCAAATAAATAAATACATAAATACATAATAATAAATCTTCATTATAAAAATGTCTTATTATGTTAGCACAACTTAATTAATAACTTAATTCACTAAGACAGACTGGCAGCATGTCAGGGTATGAAAGGTGGGAAAATGAATTACTGGGATGAAAATTATAATTTAAGTATTATAAGGTTCTCTTATAATGACTGTTGTTTCTGATTATGTGTATGTAAGGATATTTCTCTTTATTAAACAGTTACTTGCTATTTATCTTAAGGCAGAAGAAGAAGAAACCCTGAAAAAAAAACACTTAAAATGTAACAAAAGAAAGAGAATAATTCTGCTCCTCTAACATAGCATGCTAATTAAAGTCATGCAGTCAGAACTGATGCAGCATGCTGTGAAAACTTGAATATGTTATAGTGAAAAATTCAGTATATTCACTGTACTGGAAACAGAAGTGCCTTTCAAAAGTGAATGGATGATCTGGAATCAGCCAGAAGCATCCCATACAACATTTAAACCTCTCTTTTCCAGGAACACTTACCTGCCCTCCACCTTACTTTGGCTATGTTAAAATTATGAGATGCAACATATGGCCAACATCACAGAATCAATATTCAAAGTCAGCATCATGCTGTAAGCAGCGAATATGAATATTTCACCGCAACATTCAAGTGCACCACAGGGCTGTCAAGTGCTTATGCCCTCTACGTGAATGGCCTGGTTGCCTTAAATTTGAAATGCGTGGGAAATGCAGAAACCGTGCTGCTGTCAATCCTCCAGCAGAAGTACATCTTTATCTGAGTTAATGCCTGAAAATCCAGAGGAACACACAGGCACGTGCACAGTCAGAGGCAGGAAAAGAAGAAGTGTTGAGTGTGAGACAAAGGGGAAGCAAACATGAAGGTAAATGGTGCAAGGAGGTGTGCATACGCAGCTCAACTGTGGTGTGTTTGTTGGGGGAAGAGATAAACAGAAAAAGAGAGGGAGGGAAAGCGAGTAACAGAGAGAGCGAGAGAGCCTCTAACCAAGATTAAACATCTGTGGCCCCATGCTGTTTTTTTATTTCCTGCGCTGAATACTGTTATGTTAACCAGAACAGGGTGCCATTGCACCCAGCCTGCCAGTACAAACTACAATATTTACCAGACTACTGCGTCAGGGATGCCAGTGGAACATCCTTCCGCACACACCACTGCAGCAACAATGACTCAGAAATAATATCCTTTGAATGAAGGGGTGAGGAAAGGAATAGGAGGAAGGAGAGGGGCTGGGGAGGGAGGGTTGAGAGGGGTGTGTAGTAGGGAAGGCAGGAGGAAGGCACAGAGAGGCTTAGTGCAGCACAGTATGTAAGCAATTTGATACACTTGCACCTTATTATCACCCTATTATCAAAATAAGGCATAAAGTAAAACACTGTGACACTCCAGCAGAGGCTATAAACATTATGTAACCTTCATTACATAACATTTATTACCTCGTATACTCTGAAATGGCATGTCGAAGTCATCATATACACACATCATATACTCCTCTGAGCTCTGCGGTCACGCTTCCTCCTCAAAAGTGCGTGTTAGGAGAAAGAACCGCCAGAGAACGCAAGCTCCAATGTGGCCACTGACGATCAGGCTGAGCACCAGAAACGGGAGCATTACCGCCATCTGCTGTTCAACAAGACCCACTGCACTAATGAAGAAAGTGCTGCTGAAAAACCTGCTTAAGCTGCTTAAGAAATATTCAAAGGTTTTTGCAAATTTTGTTTAACACTCTTGTAAAAAAAATGCCACTAAAATATGGAGAAAGAATTACTCCTAATTAACAAGTTAATAAAGTTTATATGAGACAAAGTCAAATGAAAAACCCAGCAGGAACATTCAAAGCAAATCCATTGACCTTTTCTATTGACACTCCCCACACCTGCATCACAGACCAGAAATAGAGCTGTGATGGAGTGTCTGCATGTGTGACACAGGACACGCCAGGACGCTGTAATCAATCACAGAGTGAGGGAGCGGTAACAGCAGGACATGAGTAATGGGCCCCACCTGAGAGGATGAAGAAGATGCCGGACACAAAGGCCAGGATGGTGCGCTGAGGTCGGATGTGTCCGATGTTACTGATGACGAAGGCAGTGAAGACAAAGAGCAGCGACACCATCGGGAAGGGCGTGGCTGTACGCACCATCTCTGGAGGAAGGAGAGGTCACAGTGTTAAATGCATGTTTTAGGATGTGACCTTAAACTGGGGAGAGAGGCGATGATAATCTTGGCCTTAAAAGAGTTAAATTACATTATTTTTTATGTCTTGCATGTTTCATAAGACTTATGTCTCATCCTAGATGAATTGAGCATGAATTTTTTTTTTTTTTTTTTTTTACAATGGGGTCACGTCTACGAGGAAAGTCCTATAAAACTTGTAAAACACAAACATTTCCACTTGGAGACAACAGGAATTTGTCATTTCCCCCCCTCTAATTCCTTGTAATTTTCTTCTTTTTGACTTCTGACAACAATATATAAATAAATGGCTTTACAGCAATTGCAGATATACAAAAAGAGTCAGATCTCAGTCCACAAAGGGTGCTTTCAGTTAGTGTGGATAAATTGTCTGTGCATACATTCAAAAACAGACTTAAAACCTTTTTATTAACACTTTCCTACACTTAATAGGTGCTATATAAATACAATTTTCATTGTCATTATGAGATGAAAAAGATAATATAGGATATAATAAAATAATGTAGTAAGATTATGGAGTTAAATCACTGAATTTACTAATTCATTGGTAATCTACTGCAATCTGAAGGGTTTAACACAAAATATATTATACCTCATGCAAAGTCTTTACCATGAAAAAATAAAACCTTTGAATCACTGGATGAATATTTTTTCTAAATTCAACATCTTTGGATTTCTTTTTCTCAAACTTGTCAACTTACAGAACCTGCTGATGTATTTTAACACTGATGAACTGCTGCACTCAAACATCAGTACCCTCAAACAGTCAGCAGGGGGACACCGCCGCAGGCTCTCACACAGTAGATGAAGTGTAATGCTGCTGCTGTGTTTTACTCACTCAGGATGTTCGCAGTGTTTTCAGTGGTGATCTCTATATCGGGCTCGGTGAAATACTCTGACGCAACGCATCTCCCATTTTCTGATCCTGTGAGCAACCACAAAAGGTGGAAAATGTTGGGGTTGGTCAAGGATCAAAGTCAGTGGCGCATGAAGAAACACACTAAAATCAAAAGAGCATGTGGGTGTCTGCAGTCCTGCTCACAGGTAACGATCATGTTTTGTGACAGCTATGATTCCAAAGGCCGGAAGGTTGCTATCTGTCTTTTCTCTGATTTCTGCTCTCTCACTCTGCTGCTCTTTCTGTGTGTTTGTCACTGCGTGATGATCAAATAGGAATTCAGTCATTCTTTGCATATATGTATATACATGTGCTGCATCTTCCTACCAGCCACAAAGCAAACTCTCCAGAGGCCTGAATGGAGCGCCATCTTCACCTCCTGGCTCTGGTTCTGCTGTAGGATGATTCCCTCCACCATTATGAGCCAATAGTCCGTGGACACAGCCACCCCGACCAGCAACAACCCGCAGGCGCCGAACACTGTGGACAGGATGGTTAACGCACGGCTGCTACACGTACTCATCTGGAAGGCAGGATGAGAGAGGCACATCAAAACTGCAGACAGAAATATAGGTAGATATGGAAGGGCTCACTAAGGGGAGGTCATTAGAGACGGGAAACTCTGAGACAGACATGTGACACGCTCACATGGGGAAAAAGAGCTACAGGCTATCCTCCTGTCCTGCCTTGTTATTGCTAAAGATGAGTTAGTGACACATTCACTGGCAACCAATCCTGTTTAAGGTTAGAGAGGAGCCAACAAAACGAATGATGACTTCACAAATAAAATTATGGAAGGACTAAAAAAAAAAAGCAGAACAACAGATACACAGATTAGGAAGGAGAGTTGAGGTCTTACGTGACTCACACATGGTCTTTCTGTGACTTAATTCTGGTTGACCGGGAAAGACTTCTCTGAAAACTCAGTGAACATGCTGTCTGTATAGATTTAAGAGTTTCTCTGTCTGTGTAGCCGCTGCTTAATTTGGAACCTTGTTCAGTGTCATCAGCTTAATAAGTAATGGAGGCATGCGAAACACAGAGAAGGCTGATGCTTAGTGTAATTTGTTATACATTATTAGCTATATCGTGAGGTTTATTGCAATAATGAAGATGACTTGTCAGCCTGAGAGTTTGAATAGTTTCCTTTGATTTGTATTCACTGCAGTGTTTGCAAAAGTAGAGGACATCAGGCTGACGTTCCTTTCACTTTTCAAAATCTTATACTAGCCCCCCTTTGCTTTTCCTGCTAAAAATCTCTTTAAATCCAGATGAAGGAAGAGAAGAGAGAACAGCTTTCAGGTACTATGATGCACAACTAACGAGCTTAATGAGCCTAATGAGCAGACGTGAGTGTCTGCCAGACAGTCTTCACCCTGGTTCTTCCCTTACCTTATTAACACAGGTTTTTTGAGCTGCATAGTGTGTGGTGATCACCTGCAGACACTCCCACTAATTAATCACGGTGTTTGCATTTCTTTACACATTTCCCTATGTATGATCATATAATCTTTAAACATTCTTAACTGGTTTCCTTAGAAAAATATGTTTCTCTAGCTTTAGACACCTAATTAGGTCCAACTGTCAACATTTGAAATCACTTAGATGCTGGAGATGTGTCTGGAATGACTTGCATTTATCAGCAGCTGCACACTTTTTTAGTTTGTGGCTTTCACATTCTTGCAGTGTGTGCAGCAATTAAGGTGAAATAAAACCTGACAGTGTAATAGAAGCATTAAATAAGCACTGCAATCTGACATAAGCCACTAAAAACTACTCTAGTGTCCTAGTGCTTACTAAGGAAACATCATTTTTCAGGGCTGTGTTCATCAAAACTGTGGGCTAGAGGTAGAATAAGTAATCCATCCATCCATCCTCTTCTGCTTATCCAATTCAGCGTCGTGGGGCTGCCATTGTGGGAGAGGCAGGGTACACCCTGGACAGGTCACAGAAAACCATTCCACCTATTTATAATCACTAATTAACCCAACCCCACTAACTGCATGCTTTTGAACTGTGGAAGGAAGCCGGAGAGAACATGCAAACTCCACACAGAAAGGCCCTTGCCCAGATGGTGGATTTGAACCCAGTACCTTCTTGCTGTGAGGCAACAGTGCTAACCATTGCACTCTAGAATTAAGTAGCCACTTTAAAATATAACCCTTAGCTTGAGACCAGAGTTGATTTTCACCACACCAGGGATGGTTTTTCACCCTTACCATCCATCCATCCATTCACTTCCGCTTATCCTTTTCAGGGTCGTGGGGGGTGCTGGAGCCAATCCCAGCTGTCATAGGGCGAGAGGTGGGGTACACCCTGGCCAGTCTGTCGCAGGGCTAACACACAAGGACAGACAACCATTCACACTCACATTCACTCGCACATTCACACCTAGTGGCAATTTGGATTATCCAATTAACCTATCCGCACACAGAAAGACCCCGGCCTGATGGTGGAATTGAACTCAGGACCTTCTTGCTGTGCAGCAACAGTGCTAACAACCATGCCACCATGCTGCCCCTTTTTCACCCTTACACCATCTAATTTTGGTAAACATGTAGCAACTCATCTGTGTAGGTTCTCAGTCATCCAGGTCATGGTAATCTAAGGAGCTTGGAAAGAAAGCAAAAGAACTTCTTTAAACAACAACTCAAGCTTCAACCTCTTGTTCTTTCAGTAGAGGACGGGAGTGGAATCATCCATGTTCTTCAGCTGATGTAACACGTTGCTTTAAGGTTTGAAAAATGTGCGCTTGAGCCTTTCCTCAGCATATCACTGCTGCTCTGAGCTCTTATTTGAACTCACACTACACTGTTTCACGGTCATTAATAAAAATCTCCACAGTTTCTTGCATCACCCCCTGTAAATCCTGACCCCTTTTTGCTGCACAGAAACTGCAAATCAATTATTCACACCTATTAAACATACGACAATACATCTGCATAAAATAATGACTTAAAAAAGTAACGCTCAGGGTCGCAAATTAATTTAACAGCGTGGGCCATTTATCGTGCACCTCCGACGGCTGTGACAACAGAAACTTTAATGTCAAATAATGACTAAAACATGAGAATCACTTTATTATTCTGCTCTCTCTTTGTATGACAAACCTTTGAGTCTTTGAGAAGTCTGGTTACAAAAAAAAAGTAGTCTACTGGGGAACAAACTCTTAAAGATTAAGCCTGGTCTCGTCTTATCTGGACACCCATTGTGGGAGATGTGACCACTATAGAAGTTCCCTCGGTTTCTATGCAGCAGCGGGGATGAATAGAGTTTCTTTTGTGCGCTAGGCACAATAATGATGTGTAAGAACAGAACTGGGTGATGGTAGAGGGTACACATTAGAGAAATAGTCTGAGAAATGACAAGTTTGGGCATCTGAAAGGCTGAAAGAAGCAGATGAAGTAAGGAGTGCGTTACTAATGGGGCAGACAGAAGTGAGGAACCACAACCGCAAAAAGTCCAGTCAGACAAACACATGAAAGATGTAAAGCCACTGAGATTAAAAGGAAAACTTACAAGATACATAAAGGGCAGGATGCAAATTGGCACTGTCATCTGCCACACAAGGGAACAACTGGATTTGCATGGGCTTAAGCTGCACATGAGCTTCCTGCTGCCCTGGTCTTAACTTTCCTTCTTTAACCGGGGGGTCTAAATCACACGGCAGGCCAATTTCAGCTCCCGCTGCCACAGTAACAGTCGACTGGTGCTGAAAAGTTTAAGTTAAAGAGTTCAAGGCAGGGTCACCGTGAACTCAAAAACAACTCCGTGAAATGACACAGCATGATTGGAGGGATAGACCGATGAGGTATAAAGATAAGATCAGAGGGCACAGAGGAGTGGGCTCACGAAGAAATAATCACACTTCCCAACTTGTTGGAGGAAATGCCAGAGTGGTAAAAAACGAGTGTGAATCAAAGTGGAGTTGCAAAATTGCACAAACGAGTTGATGTGCCCGAGTTGCTCTCCTAGGCTTGTTCAGCACCACGGACAGCACCCTGTTTTCAGACTTGTTCAGCACCACGGACAGCACCCTGTTTTTGAGCACAAAGTCATAGAAACACACTGAAATCCAAGAACAACAACAAAAACAGGACCTGCTGGCTTGTAAGAGATTGGGATTAAAAATTAAAAGCACTGATTTATTGTGCCAGAAATCTTCTAAAGGGCTGCTGTGGCTTTTGAAGAAATAAGCACTCAGACTTAAGATTGGGTTTGAGTTTGAAAAAAAGAGCAAAGGAGAGAAAAAAAAATCAGTTTCCTGTTAGATTTGTGATAACAATCCCATTTTAGTGCTCTGACACAGCCCCTCAGTTCCTTCATCCTGAAAGTAATGAGCCAATTGAATTGGTTAGATAGGAGCCACAAGGGGGACAAAAGGTTTAATTCACTCCAATCTGTCACAATCTGCAGACTGGCATCACCTGTAAGCCTCTCAGGAAAGAGACACCAAGAAAGAAAGAGGCAGTGATGGAATAGAGGAGAGGATGTGAAAGAAACAACCCAGCTTAAATAAAACGAAAGCAAAAGCAGCAGAAAGAAGAGAAGATGGGGACGAACTACGTGTGGAGATATCTTTTAAAGACAGGCACAGAAGGAGTGTATCGAGAAGATATAGGTTAACACGAGAAAAGACCTTGGCCCAAAAAATGGAAGGAGTACTCGACATGGACGCGCACGACGGGAGTGCGCGTACCCCGAATTAAAAGGTGTGCACTGGTTGTCAGCCCTGGAGAAATCAATGAAACCACTCATTAGGAAATAAAATACTTCACGGGAACTAAACGTGGATACCATGACTCAGTGGAAGGTTTTGCTCGTGGTTTCTGCGCAGACACACTCTGACAATCCACTCGCATCATTTCTTTCTCTTTTTCTACGGTGCAAAGCGGATAGATAAACACTGCCACTATACTCTCACGTACCCGCAAAAGAACACCCTAGTACTGAGCGAGGCAGTCACACGAGCATCTATACGGGTTTGTTTAGCCCCCCACCCCCGCAGCTGTCACACGCACTCACACGCGGAGTTTTGAGATGATAAACACAGAGCAGGGAACATGTGAGCGACTCACGTTGAAAAAACGGAATGGGTAAAATAAATAGAGCTGCTCAACGACTTAGCTGTCAGGTAACAACATTTTTTGCCCCCCCACCTCGCGTGCGCTCTCACTGGAGCACGAACGCTAACACGACTTATGAATTCAGCTCTTTTTCACAGCTGTCACACAGGCACGTACATTTTAAGTCGGGTTAAAAAGACGAAACAAAACGGGGAGTCATGATTATAATTACTACGAAAAGACGCATAACTGCAGGTATTCAATGAGAGGGGGAAATACTCACCGTGCCACGAGAGTCGTGCGCACACGTCAGTAAGCCAAGAAACCTCACACCAGGGAGGCTTGCTGGGTTTTTGTCTCTCCTCTCACTCTCTCCTCTCCTTTCTCCCCTTTCCTTCTTACTCTCTCTCTCTCTCTCTCTCTCTCTCTCTCTCTCTCTCTCTGTCTTCTTCTCTCCTCTGTGTATTTTCCCTTAAGCCCCCTTACCCATCCTCTAAAATTCCTCACTCTCTCTTTCACTCCGTCTGTCCCAGGCACTGCGGTGGATCGGTTCAGGAAGCTACTTTGGTTACCAAAGAGACATACTGTAGCGGGAGCAGGGGGGGTAAAAGTGTCGAAGGGAGAGAGAGTGAGAGAGAAAGAGAGAGAGAGTATATCTGAGTATGTGTGTGTGAGAGAGAGAGGTGGAGTGGAGTGATGTCAAACCGCAATATCGCACTTCACTGTATAAACTGTTGTATAGTAATACTCACTCATCTTTTTTAACGTCAATTTCTCTGGGTGTGTTGTCACATTTAAAGAAAATAATATAGGCTTTTTTTTTAATACTTGCTTTTGTACTCACTCTGTAAAACTCTTTGAAACTGTCCCAGCAACCTTCACAGAAGCTGCCCTGAACATACAATTTCTATAAATTACTTGATGTCACATCTTTTAAAATGATTTTAAGGGAATAAATAACGTCCATGTGGTAAACTTTGCAATAATTTCCTCACATGATGAACAGTAATATACAATATTATATATAACTATATAATAAATATAAAGTTTTCCAGCCAAGAGAAGCTGAATGAAAAAAGTTGAGGACTTGGTAGTGAGTATCTTTAGGAATGGAAAGGGTGAAAAACTTCAAATTTCACACATTTGCTGTGTGGAGTTTTGAAAATAAACACAAACAATAGATTACGTACCCTCAGTATCGCACAGTAGATAACTAATGACTGAATAAGGAGTTTCATTCAACCCCACAGTGCTGATGAATATCAGAAAAACGTGTAGTAACCTCTCCTTCACTTTCTCCTCCTGTCCCCTCCTTCTTTGTCTCCTGTGGTCTGTGTCCCTTACTCTATTTTTAGCTGGCTGGTGGAGGATTCATATATTTTTAGCAACGATATCAATAGTCTACAGCACACTCTGACCTCAGGGCACGAGCGAGAATGAGAGTGAGAGATTAAGGGGGGCGAGAATAAGAGACTGAGGCGCGATAGGAGCGACGAAGGATAGAGATAGAAGCAGAGGAGGCAGTGGCGAAGGAGGGGGATGATATCGTGTCAGAGTGACAGTGAATGATGGACTGCACATACAACTCCAACCACTGAGCG
The DNA here is from genome assembly GCF_056152115.1 of Neolamprologus brichardi. Taxonomy (NCBI): domain Eukaryota; kingdom Metazoa; phylum Chordata; class Actinopteri; order Cichliformes; family Cichlidae; genus Neolamprologus; species Neolamprologus brichardi. The sequence continues at coordinate 17,477,309 of NC_142114.1, read as the reverse complement.
CTGGTGGTTCAGTTACACCAAGGCTGATGCTGTCAGTGCTGGAGAAAAGATTGTGATGGAAGTTAAGAATCAGCTTTAGATGTAAAAGAAACAGGCTGATGAGGAAAAGTGTCACTACGTGCTTTATTTTCTGTTTGACACTCTTCAGGTCTGCACTGCAGATTAGAAACATATCCCAGACTATTAAGAAGGTTTATCTGTCATTACAAACATATCTACCTCAGGTATATTCAGATTAAAGTCGCTTTAACGTAAGCAAGTATGAAGTATGGCTTTTTTAAAATAAAGAAATAAATCAACACAAAGATCAAGAAGTTTTTTTTTCATTAAAATATGCTTTTATATGATATAGTCCACTCAAAATTATACTCCTACATGTCCACTGCCTGAACACCATTAGCATAGAAAATACTGTATAAGTGTAAATCAGATCATAATACTGATGTAGAGGCCGGGAGAAGACAAGCTACACATATCAAGAGCCAGCAACAGGAGTATTTCAAAGAGATACAAGCAACACAATAAATTTAGACAGGTGATTATTGAAGAATGATGTACAACGATGCAGTAAAGCATTTACAGTGCAGAACTGACAGAAAAGACAAACAGAGGGGAACAGACATGAAGGGCAGATAGAGAAGGGAGGGAAGTAGACAGGGAGATGGGAAGTTGATGAGATTTTAATGTGAAGGTCAACTTGTTATAACTCAGATCTCCACAGGGATATTAGTCCCATCATGGTGATGCTGGAGGGGCCGGGGGGGTGGGGGCTGCTTCAGAGGAGGAGGGCACGGAGGGAGATGCCTGAGAGGTGTTTTTGCTGGTTCAACAGCTGCAGTAGCCCACTGAACAGAGGGGTCAGCATCTTCTCCGTGCGTGAGTGTGTTCACATGCCAGGGATTGCACTTTTGAGCGTGAGTATGTGTGAAAGTGCGGGGAGGAGGGGGGTGGAGGGAGCGTGACAGGGAGGCAGGCTCGTGGTGAAGACAAAGCGAGAGGCCGTGCATGTTTGTTTGTCAGCAGCTTCACACGCCATCACAGAAAGACACACTTCACTGGTGCTGTTTCATAATTTTTTCCCATCAACTTTATTTTCTTTTTCTTTTTCCAGCACATAAAAACAAAACCTATCAGATACATGATCTATCAATGATCTATTGCACTATTGATCATCATCTATTGTAATTATCGTACTGAGGGATTGTGTGCACTGACATCTGACTTCGGCTCAATCGGATCTAAAATAACAGGCAAACAGATGTAAAGCAAAACTGTACATGAAAAAAAGAATCAAAGAAATAAACCATATTTATGTGTAAAATGACCAGCTGGTTCATTAGATAAGAGCACGGGGATGAGATTTTTGCACAGCAAGTTTGCAGCCACCTGCTCTGCTCAGATAGGGCTTAATGACAGCACTGCTGTTATTTTTCCATGTATTGAACAGTCCCAGTGAGCCTCACTTTTAATTACTCCTAATCAATACTGTGAGCACGTGATTACACAGCAAAAAGCTTTACGGCATACACCATTAAAATCATAAGTATATGTACCTGTGCAAGCTAACAAGCCTCTCGTCTGGGAAAGACATTAAAAAGAGGCTTTTATTGATAAAACTGTAATGTTTACTTGGAGTAATAGGATATTTGTAGTTGCAATGCAGAAAGGCCATATTCCATAGCGTGCTCAAGAATAAAAAAATAATAATAATGCAGATAAACTGTGAATGTCAAATGAGGACTCCCTTCCAGTGACATTACACACCACACAGTGTGAGTCTGGGTGGGTGGAGCAGAGCTGTGGTCCACCCTAACTGTCACATTGTGATAACTGCCTTGTTTAAACATCTCAGTGGGTCATCTGAAGTCGTTAAACCTTGAGGTCGAGCCAGGTCAGAGGAGTCTGACTAAGCGCTTCCACAGGACGCCTCTCTTATAAAATAAATAAATACCTAAAAATGGCTCCCCGCTCAATTTGCTTCATAGTCAACATGTCATTTATCCAAAATAGAGAGCACAAAAACCCCCCCAGAGTGAGATACTGTAGGTAGTCAGAAAGAAACCTTTAAGTGCTGTTAATGCTGAGTACTTGCAATGGACAATACACAATGCTAAGATGGAATTGGCATCAAAATGGTGAGATGTCCTGCTTTTACATACTGTGTGGTCATTGTAGCTGCATGAATGAAACCCTGACTGGTGAAATATAACACGTGTGCATAACATATGACTACTTTACTTAAAGGAAAGGAAAGTAAAGTATCTGCCTTGGATAGTCTAGTGCTATAAAAACTATCTGCATGCATAGAGATTATTTTTCTCACGTTCATACTACAGTACCTTTAGATCAAGTTAAGTCTTATAAAAAAAGTCTAAGATGGCAGTCCATAGTACTGACTATGTTTGCAGTGTTGATACACATTCTGTGATGAGTGAGTTAATAGACATGCATCAAAGAGAGTGCCCGAAAATCGAGGTGTCTTGGCATTTTCATGTAAACGTCTGAATTTGGTTATGAGAGGTGTAATACTCGCTGCTAGCTCTCACGTTCAAATTCTCTGCTATAAAACTACAATCAGAAGGATAACAGGATCATCTGGCTAGACTTGGAACTGCGGCTGGAGCAGATTTGGGAGCCGTTTTCAAACAGCGGTGAGCGGTGACGGAGCAAAGTCTGGGTTGATGAAGGAGAAGCCTTCGAAGTCTTCCTGGTTCATGGCTGCGAGTATGTCCGGGTCCGAGGGGGTGAGCGCCGTTTGAGCAGCTGTGAAGAACTTGTCAAAGTTCTCACCTTTTTTCCCACCCTGGCGATGAAGAAGAAGAGAAGGCATGTACACACAAGACTGAGATTAGGGCACATCTTCATGCATGCATGATATTGCATCCACAATAAACTTTACAAAATCCCTCCCCCCGGAGCAAAAATAGTTTATTAAAAATGTTAAACTATAAAAAGAATCCACCCCCATGTTTTTTCCTCACTGAGACCTCCTTTTATCTCACTACAGAAGCACACAGGAAGAAAGCTGATCACATATCCTCCCCAGCTGCCTAACAGCATATGACAGCCGTTCTGCCGAATGATATGAATCTCATTTGGCTAATGGGCCTGGCCTCTAACCCCTGAGCATACTCGGCCCACTTAAGGCACACCTCACAAACGGCCAGTGCGCCGGCACTTTGGCAAGTGGCAGGCTAATGATGACATACATTTGCATATGGGAGGAGTAGGCAAGACCCCAAGGTCAGAAGGTCTTGTCTGTTATGACTGAACTGTCTGTTCCTGAGCTCTTAAAGCCTATCTAAGAACCCAAAGAGGTGATAAATGAGGAAATAGAGGGGATGCGAAGGGGAGAGAGGGAGAGACAGAGAGAGGAAGAGGGAATGAAAAGGCCAAGGCAAATGTGGAGGAAACATGCAGGGAAACGAGGGACAATGTGGGAGTCAGAGAAAAAGGAGACAGATGTAAGAAAGTGACAGCTCCAATTCCCTAAAAGTGTCCTCAGAGAGGCTGAGAAGAGAAGAAAGAGAGGAGGAGGAGGAAGAAAGAAGGAACATGTGGTTCATCTGTTTAACTGAACTGACAGTTCTGGGTTTGAAAGGTGCCGGGATTTCCAGTCTCTCCAGACGGTCCCAGTCAATCCAGCGGAAGAACGGATGCTCTCTGATCTCCCTCTCTGCATCTTCTCCTTCACCCAGGCGCTTGGCCGGGTGCTTTGTCAGGAGCTGAGTCAAGAGAGGAGGAAATGAGGGGAGAAATGTGAGAAAAAGCGACTAGGCTGGGATAATAATGTGATACGATAAATGACTTCTGTTTATGATCTGTCTCGGTTAGAGCAGTCGGTGTGCATGATAAGCTTTGCTTTATTTTGGAATCATGTACTGTAATCCAATTCCTTTGTTGTCTTGCCAACGAATGGATTTTTATTGCGCTATCACTTTGAAAAACCTTGACATTTTTTGGGAATTATGCTTGTTTGCTTCTTGCAGAGAGATGAAGATCATTAAGATTCTGCTATCTGTACACCAATTATGAAGCTACAGCCAGCAGCCACTTAGCTATGCATAAACAACCGGAAAAAAACAAAAAACAGTTATTACTCACTATTTGTGAGTAATAAAACTCAACTGCCCAAAACATGGATAAAAACACTGTAGTGTAAAAATAAAAAGTTTTGCGCTGAAGAGTAAAGTTGGTTGCCTCCAGCCTGATATCTAACAGACAGTTGTAAAAGTGGTGTCGGTCCAGCTCTTTGTAAAAAAGCAAATTAACATAGTTCCTAAAACTATTCCTTTAGGCGACCGAATACAATCTTGCACGAGTAAAGAGTTATTTCATTTCCTGTTTTACAGTACATGAACTTTTATCTTAATTGCCCGTGTGTTAAAAGTTAATATGAGAAACGAGGATTGAACTCACTCCCTTGCAGATAGCTACAGCCTCCCGAGAGAGACTTTTTGGGTATGAGACACTCTGCTCCATGATGGACTGAAACAGCTCCTCCTCGTCAATGCCATCAAATGGCGGCTTAAAGGAAAAGAGAGTGAGGGAGAGAGCGGAAGAGTTTAAGCACAGACCTGTGGGCAAATTGATAACGAATATAATGAAATTAAAGTTCTTTGAAAGTCTTTTGAAGTGATTACAAAGGACGAGTACTGGGGGCTTAAAGTGTCTGTGCACGCTATTGTTAGGATTAAGCTGAGTGTTACCTGTCCTGCCAGCATTTCATACAGCAGCACTCCATAAGACCACCAGTCCACTGCTTTATTATAGGGCTGATAGGCCACAATCTAGGGGAGGGAAAAAAGGATGGAGAATGTATGAGAAGATATAAATGGGGAAGAATGGCAGTGCAGCGATAGGAAGAGAGAGGCAGCTGGCTGCCTGGATGATATGCAGCTACAAGAAACAGCAGGGGTGAAAAACAGAGAGAAGCGAAAGGATAAAGTGTAAGGGAGAGTTCATGTGTGAATGAGCTCAGAAATAATCAACACACGGATTTGGATTTGCACTTGTGTTCACAAGCTTGTGTGTTTGTTTGTTTGTTTGTTTCCCCGATACGTGCGTGTGTGTGTGTGTGTGTGCCAGGAGGGGGAGGTGGTGGTGTGCTGTGCAGAGGGGCACGAGGGAACAATCCCCAGCCTCTGGGGAAATATATTGCAACTCTTCCAAAATGGCAGACACAGGAGAATCAATGGGTGTTTACATAAGAGAGTCAATACCCAGGGGTTCCACAGCAAGGTTTACAATATCAAAGACGCACACAACAGTCGCTTCCCCACTTTCTCTCTCCCCCCCCCCCCCCCCCCCCCCCCCCGTATCACTCAGCCACCGACCGAGATGCCTTCTCTGAAGTAAATTGTTTAAGATCACTTCACACGGTAAGGCGCACATACGCATTTCCAACAATTTGTAAGGTAAACATTATACAGGCAGACAGTTATGGTTTGCATATCAAAAGAACGTCAAGCAAAACCACCTTCACTTTTTCATTATTTCACTGCGGCTGATATTTGCACTGACATTAGTGACATCCCTTTTAGTCTTTTGGTGCTTCATCTCATTATGTTCACACAATTTCAGCTCCGTCTTCAACCACGGACAGTGGCGCACATGAAAACTGAAACAGGATTTCTTTGTTACAAATTTATACTGACCGATGAAACGGATTTTTCTACTTTAAAAAAAAAAATAGAGATAAGCCAAGCTTTTTGCCACCCTTTTCCTATCATTCAGAAAAGTAAACTGCTGACTTGAAGTAATGTGATTACATGTAAATTCTCAGTGTAATATTATTGCATAGGTACAATGTGGAACATTAACTTCAATGGAATCTGGTCAAAAGAAATGTATTTTATTGGTATACGCTCCTTTTATACCAAGGATATTTTCCTTAATTATTTATTACTTGATTAACCTTTCAGGTTTGATGTTTATGAGGGCAAAGAATGATTTTTTTAAGTGCTCCACTGCAGCTCAACACAAACACTTCTTTGTTTGCTTCCTTCAACTCATTAACCATAACTTTAAATAAAAACCTACTTAATTTTACAAATGGAGACTGCTGAAATCCCATAATAACATGAAATAAACCTCACTACATTTTCTGGAAATGTACTAAAAAGTAAAGTTGGCAAAATTTATAAATGCCACGTATGAGCGAGGGCAAGCTATCCATTGTAGTGGTTTGTTTAACTATTTTTAAATAAAGACTTTACATGCAAGTTAAACCTGTCAGCGGCTGTGAGAAAGCGGCGCTATGCTCGTAAAACAATGTCTCAGAAGGACAGTAGTGACTTCTATGCAACACTCTCATAGTACAATCACACACCACTGCTTACTGAATCATGTGAAGTTAATTATTCACAAACTGCTGACAAGGTCAGAGAGGACAGAAGAGACGAGGGGGAGCTGCAGCGAAGCAACTCGGCGTCTCGCGGCAATGCCGAACAGGTCAAGCAAACTAAGAGGGGTGAAATGAGGGAAAATGAGGGAAAATAAGGAACAAATGAGGGAAATATCAGGAGTGACTGTGGACAATAGCGTGAGGGCAGCGGTCACGGTACCTCAGGGGCGATGTAGTCAGGAGTGCCGCAGAAGGTACGTGTGGTGTCGCCCTCGAACATGCCCTCCCTGCACATCCCAAAGTCTGCTATCTTTATGTGGCCCTCGCTGTCGAGCAGCACATTATCCAGCTTTAGATCCCTGAGAGGGGAGAAACGCCACACAGGTATGAATCACTTTGATAGATACCATCTTTATAACAGTCATTAGCTACAAAAGACATGATAAATCTGTGTCGTGTCTGTGCCGAACGCAGACTGAAGTGAACACAGGCAAACCAGGCCACGTTATGAAGCAGCCCACTTCTTTACCTGTAGATGATGCCTTTGCTGTGGAGGAAGAAGAGGCCGACCGCTATCTCTGCTGCATAAAACCTGGAGGGAGAGAGGAGGAGGAGAAGGAGGGACAGAGAATCAGCTAATTCAAAAGAGGATGATGACAAGAGGTTAGGAGAGAGGGAATGGCGCTGGAGAGGGTGATGAAAGGGAGAAGCAACCAAAGAGATGAAAGGCAGGAAAATGAAGAAAGAGAGATGGAAATGAGCAACAGGGCAAAAATTAGTTTTAGATGATTGATCAAAGATTATTGATTAGAAGAATAGCCAGGGGGAGGGAGAATGTAGATGATACGATAAGATTAGTGGGAGGAGAAAGTCGGGGAAGAGAAAAGGGCTGGCACTTGAGTTGATGACTTTTTATGAGTCACCAGGTATAATGAACAAAGCTAAGAGACGAGTGTGTATGTAAGAGAGCACAGAACAAAAAGGCAGGAAATGAGACTTTGTGTAGATAAGGACGGTGATTAAAGGAGCTTTTTGACTACATACGCTGCGTGAGGCTCTTTGAACTTCCCAACTATCTGAATGTGAAACATCAGGTCTCCTCCGTTGACATATTCCATCACGTAATACAGTCGGTCCTGCAGAAGCAAAAACACACACACACACACACACACACATGCGCAAGCTCCTCATGCATAAGCACCTCTTGTCCAAATTAAAAAGCAATCTGTTAAAATACCTCCTTCAGGACCGAGGACCTTGTTAAAGAAAGCAAGCTAATTATTTCATTTATAAATCGGAATTCGCCCAACCTGGACCGAAACAACTCCTGGGAGGACGATGCAGCCAAAGTGTCAGGCAGCTTTATGGCCAATTTAATGAAATTTAGACAGTTCATTTGGGAATCCAGATACCCACACACCTCAGTCTGGAAGGCGGAGTAGAGGGACGTGAGGAAGTGAGGACGAGAAGGGAGCGCCAGAACCCTCCTCTCTACTAGAGCGCTCTCCGTGTCCTCGTCCTGGAAGAGAACGTCTTTCTTCAGCACTTTTATGGCAAACAGACGCTCGCTGCCTCGCTCCTCTGCCAGCAGCACCTGTGCAGGAGGGGGAAGAGAAGAGAAAGTTTCTGAAGAAACAAGGAGACAAGCGTGAATCCCAAAAGTCTGCAAAGCAGCTACCGTATGTCTTCAAAACCCATAAATAAACAAAATGTTTACAGAAAACACAGGACTGGCTTTCGGGTTGAAATGTTAGAGAGTCGAGAAAAACACAATTTCCCCAAAATTCCAAAGTCACCTTTGAACATTTCTGAACGGATAACACAACAGCAGCAAACCAGGAGCAGCTTTAAAAAATGATTATAGCTTTGACATAAAAGTGCTCTCGGACTTAAAAAAAAATCCCCAATGCAACTCTTCTCGCTCCAAAGACAGCCGTGCATGTGACGTGCTGTACTGCAGTCAGGTCTGAGTGTTTTTTAGGTTATTGTGTTAGCAGTGATGAGGTGCACTGGTCGCAGGAGAAAACTAGTTCCACTGTTTAAATAAACCAGCGCCCGTGTAAAATGAATAAAAGGCAAATATAGTGCAAGATATAAAAACACATTTTCTCACTCCTATTAAACTGGCTGCTCGTGGGTAGCTCTGAGTGCTAATGATGCTATAATTTTCCACAATGAGTGCCACGTGATCCAGGTTTCACTGAGATAAATATGGTCAATAAATATGGAAAATGCTGACAATAACACTGTTAGAAATGATCAGCCCTCAGTGCTGAGCTGTAATAGAGGCGAGTGGAAATTAAGGATCTCATTTTACTTTCAAATGGAGGTGAACAGCACTGAAAATTACACCGTTTTTAAATATATATATATAAAACAGTGCGACTACGCTAAGATGACTCCCTGTGTGTGTGTGTGTGTGTGTGTGTGCAGGGCTATTGATGAACTGCCAGTCAGCAGGAGAAATCCTACCATCTGTGATCGTGTCTCCTGCTCTGCGTCGTGGTTTTAAACCAACTCACATAAAAATAGGACTCATCACCCTGCAGAATATTACAAATCTTAGTAGCATGTACTTTTTCTATTTGCCGCTCTTGTTATCCCATTTCCTTTTTGGTCATTTTGTCACTTTCTGCAGCGCAGTAATCCTTCTCTCTTCCCTCTATCTCTGTCTGTCTCCTTCTCACTTTCCCTCACTCAGCAGCCCCGGGGTCTGTCTCTCCTTTCTTGGGTCGTTTTTTTTTTTTTTTCTCTCTCCTCACATCTTACGTAAGTCGAGTCTATTTCTCCTGTCCTCTGTAGACTCTCCTCTGACAGTTATGAAACAGCACAGGGGGATTTCAGAAGAGGAAGAAGGACTCAAAACTCCTCTCTCTTCATTATGTCTCATCTACTGGGGAATTAAAGAGAAAATGGAGAGCAAAGGCTCCCTTGAAATGAACACCTCCAGGATGACTGCCTGTGTAGCATGTGGGAAGCTCACGACTGCTGACAACACAAAAGAAGCAAAGGGTTAAATGAATCATTTGGCAGCAGAAGTAGAGACAGTGAGTATGTTCATAAGAAAGGGTAATTTATTATTTTTTTCAAAGAAATTCTGGTTTCCTGTGCCTGGGAGCTGCTGCATGAAATGCCACTTGAAGGTCAAGTCCATCGATAGAAGAAAGGATTTAAATCCAGGAATAATCTTTGTTGTTTCCAGCATGAATGGTCTCTTTGATATCATTCGCAGTTGCTGGATAAGAGGTGATGATTGTGTGTACAAAAGAAAAGATGGCATTTCGTTTACCTTGCCAAAGCTGCCTTTTCCAAGAACCATGAGGAAGTTGAAATCGTGGATGCCCACTTTAACTTTGCCAGGGCCCGGAGTGTGGACAGGGGGACAGGAGGGAATGAGGGTCGGGGACAGGGCCACGGGAAATGGTTCAGACAGCGGGGAAGGCATCGCTTGAGGCAAAGAAGGTGTAGTAGCATCTGGCTGAGGCTCCTGGAGAAATAAAATGGGATGTTCGAGAGATAAATGACACACCCCCACACAGATCCATAAAACAGGAACCCAAGACAAACCAAACTCCCTCCTACCCCCAGTTTTGGACTGCAGTCAGGCAGCACAATTCTGCACCCTGGTGGATGCAGAGTGCAACAGAGAAGAAAGGGCGCTCAGTATAATTTATTATCTAATTATTTAGCAATAACACCAGCATTAATCTTCCAAGTTTTTTTTTCTTCCTTAGATAGAACTGTAGGAAACGGGATAGTTCAGCAGGACAGACGCTGACCCAGTATGAGCTGTGGCAGCTGCTGTTTGTTAGATGTAGGTAATTATAAGCTGATAAAAGCTTTGGCAAGGTCTAAGGATGAATGGTCAAAGGCATGGCACAAAATAAAGGGTTGCTCCACTTCCTGGCGAATACAGGTATAAATATCCCGTCACTTGCTTTTTGTTCACCTTGAGCCCATCTGATGGCTTTATGTCCATATAAAGCAGCCTGCTGCCTACCTGCAGGTCCGGGTCTGGCACAGGAATGTTGTAGTACTCTCCCTCATCTTGGGCCAGCAGTTTGAACCAACCACTGATTGGACGCCTGAAGATCTCACTCACGCCAAACGACAGCGCTCCCATGAAATCGTTCCTAGACGTCCGGTCCCAGTCCCATATCTCCACAGACAGACGCCTGTCCCACTGGTGACCACGCACGGAGCTGAGGAGTCAAACACACACTTGTGACAATTTGATACATGATGAAACACAAAGCATAGAACGAAATCCTCCCTTTTCAGTGTGACCTTTGCTGAAATGTCTTATTTCCCCTGGATATCAAAGATGCACCTATAAGAAAGTAAAGGTTAACGCCGCTGAGTAATCCGATTTTACATATAGCAACGTTTGTGGCAGAACCCTGTAAATTTTCCACCCTAAAGTTTGCAAGGACTCACAAGGTGAAGCTCTCATTCCAGACGGGATTGAGTGTTGAGCGGATGGTCTTAGTCTTCTGTTTGCTGTGGCTCTTTGGGTCTGGAATCAATTTCAGTTTAACATACGGGTCTGACAAGCCATTTGGGTCCATGGGCATCAAGTTACGAGCCTCCCGCACTGAAACAGCAGTGAAACAATAAAAGGAAAGAAGAGAAACCTTACATTTCCTACAGAAGCCTGCTTTTTGTTTAAATTGGTTGAATCCAGCGGGTCCTCCCACCTGTGACAAAGACGTCCTCCTTTTCTCCTCTGATGGTCAGATGGATTCTCCCTCTCTTCTCTGTGTGATCCTGGCCACACAGACTGGGGACGCTGGTCTCGCATCGCCGATGGACGTTCATGTCACAACCTCACCACACAAAGACGCACAAAAGACAAAGTGTGAACACAGACATGCGCTGGATACGTGTGGAGTAATTAGCTGTAATCAGTCTAAATACACTAGCGTGCTAACTTTATTAAGCATAATAATTAAAAAGATGAGATGAGGAATAGTGGTTGTGGGCTTCACTAGCTTTCAAAAAACAAGAACATTTATGTGAGCAAGTTCTGAAATTATTGGTTAGTATGTGCCAGACTTTCTTCACAGGGTATAGAAGCCTCCTGGAGTCTCCACTAGTTTCCAAACTCTTCATCTAATTCTCAGCAAGAAAGTGAACAAGCACTTTTTCCAAAGTAACTAACTATTCCTTTATCTTAGCCAAAACAAATGATAATAATAGCTGGAAGTCTTCTCCAGATGTGAGTTTCAGCAATGTGTATATGTGGAGTGATATTCATCTGAGCATAATAGCTAATAAAGGCTCAAAGCACGTAGATTTATGTATCTCGTAGAGTGGAGTGAAACTCACTGGTACATTTCATGCCCTGGTGTATGAGGCCATACAGCAACGAGCCACAGTGGTCACAAAATGTAGGGCTGGAGTACGTGTGGATCTTAAATGTGTGTCGACTCTTCAGGTCCTGAAATAAAACAGAAAAACAATCTGCACTGAGAACACGTTCTCTCTCTCACACACATACATACGATGATTGTGGAACACACACACAGACACACACACACACACACGTACAGAGCGTGATTAGCGGAGAGAAGATGAGTGGGGCATTCGTGGACAAGCCAATTAGATCTCTCCACTCGGAGAGGACACACAGTGTGTCTGCAAGGCTGCGTGTGTGAGCGTGTATATACTGTGCACAGAGGGATGAATCATTTTTATCTCTCTTCAGCTCATCAGACCACCCCACCGCCCCGCTTCATACACCACCTTCTCCCAAACTGTTTTCCCTCCCTTGTCGCACTGAGTCGCTATTTAAAAACTGTCACCCTGTTTCTTCTCTTTCCCTCTGTGTGTTCTTTCACTGTCTCATCCATTTTCGATCTCTCACACATGCACACACACACACACACACACACAGTTACACACATTTTCTCATTGACCTCAATTCTCAGGCAGTTTATTTAGCTGGTAGAAAAAAAATGTGAGTGAAAGACAAATCTCCCTGAAATCCTCAAAATGACACACAGAAGAAGACTGAGCAGTCTGTGGCTCTCGCTCTCTTTCTCCCCCCTCTAATTCTCACTCTTATCAGTCCATCCTGCCCTCCACCTGTGTCTCCACCACACCACATCTCCCACTCCCAGCATTTCAGATGCCTTGTAGGATTGCACGACATGAGTGCAGACGTCATGGATGGAAACTGCATGGACTGATGGCTGACTCACGCACACATGCTACTGTCATCAAAGGATGTTGAAAAATGATGATGACGATGCAAATCTTCACAAAAACCGAAAATAAGAAGGGAAAAGATACGTCTGCTCACATCTGGTGTGGGGGCGGTCACAGAGCCGGGGCACGTGAAGGTCACAAACTCGTGACATCTTTTGTGGACCACAAAACTGCAAACTAGAGAAAGCAAACATCTCAGAATGAATCTGCTTTGCAGGACAAAAAATACATCAGAGAAGATTAAACGCTGCAAGGAAAGGCAATAATGCTAGGTTTATCTCTACCTTGACATTGGAATCCCTGTTTCCCAATGCCCCTGTGTGAAAAAGACACATGGATTAAGATACAAAAACAATTTTCTGCAGTCTTCCTTAAGGTGAAATATTTAGCTTTGGAGAATGAGATATTGCTATTGCGTTACTCTGCACTGTATAAAGACGAAATGCAGACTCTAGTGGAAAACAAATTGTCTCATAAAAAGACAAAAAACACCAACAACTTGATACACTAAGTCATTATGTGTGAAGTTTGAGTGCTTTTCCTTTCAAAGCCTCACCGCTGACCAGGTCAAACACTTCCACGCACACACACCAATACGATGCTTCTGCAATGTTGGCTAGCTTCCAGGGTCTCCTTAAAGCTTTAATTGAATAATTAAGTCATTGATTGACTAAACAGTCCACTCAGCAGCTTGCCTGTTGTGGATCGAGTTTTGATTAGAAGGCTTAGAAAGGCAGGCAAACGAGAGACCTCGACAGCTCCTCTACAGTCATACCGGAGAGGCTCAGGGGTTCATAGGAAACTGACCATAATCACTGATCTACAATCAGTTCACCATCTGGCTGAGTAATAATTAAAGAAAGGGTTGCTGAGGGTAATCTGATCCTTGATCAGCACTCAACAGAAGTCCGTGTCTGTAGCACCAAATGTATCCGACCAGTTCTGCTTTTTGACCAGCAGAGAGCATTAGAGAACCAGATATGGTGAGGATTCACAGAGCTGCTCTCTGGCCAGATATCACAGAGAATTTAATGTAGGGGATAACTGCATTTTGAATTAATGATGTGAAAAAAATCTACCAAACACATGCAATTGAATAAAATGCTTCTATAAAAACATCAGACTAACCCCTATTGGAGCTTTTTTTTGAGAAAGCTCTTTATCAAAAAACACACTTTGACATGTGACAATAGAACAAACACATAAACAAATGAATTATGGCTAAATTCCATTTTGCTGCTGCAGATAGAGAATCTATGACACTCTCTCTGACGGTAATTAGCACCGTCCCCTCACAGCGATCAGGTCCTGGATTCGAATCCATCAGCCGGCTGGGGCCTTTCTGGGTGGAGTTTGCATGTTCTCCCCGTGCTCGCATGGGTTCCCTTCGGGTACTCTGGCACAGTCCAAAGGACATGCTTGTTAGGTGTTAACTGGTAATTCTAAATTGGCCATAGGTGTGACTGTGAGCGTGAATGGTTGTCTGCCTCTCTGTGTGAGCCCGGCAATAGATTGGCAAGCTGTCCAGGGTGTACCCCCCCAACTCCCGCCCTATGACAGCTTGGATAGGCTCCAGCCCAACTGCAATCCCTTATTGGATAACTAGATGGATGGATGCTGCAGTTGGTGGCACAGCGGTGCAGTGGTTAGCACTGTTATCTCACAGCAAGAAGTGCCCGAGATTGAACCCGATGACTGGCTGGGGCCTTTCTGTGAGGATGCATGTGCCTGTGTGGATTCTTTCCAAGTTTGCTGGCTTCCTCCCACAGCCCAAAGACATGCATGTTAGGTTAACCGGTGATTCTAATTTGGCTCCAGATGCTAATGTGAGCATGAAATTGTGTGTCCTGTTGTTAGCTCTGTGACACACTGGAGACTTGTCTCTGCCTTGACAATACGGATGCTTTAATTTCAGACCATTCTGATGTGGCTCACTATTATGGCTTATTGAGACACTTGATGGTGACGTTATGACCAGCAAATCTGATCTCCATCTATGCCAAATCACAATTCAGCCTTCTTCAGCCTCCTAACATCCACCAGGTGTTCTGGTTAGGATAAGGATTAGGTTAGCATCCAGTCTATTTATAGATGGGTTTTTTTTGTCCCATTTGGCACACACAAGTGGAAAAACATGTAAAAGAATAAAACAAACAAACAAAACAAACACAGGACCAAAATGACACTATATATGCAATGTTTCTTTGAATAATCCACTTGTTTAGTATATGGATAATATCTGACCCTAACAGTAAGCAGGTGACCAGCAGCTTGGTAGATGTTAAAAGGTTTAAGTATCATAACAAATATTTTAAAAACTATGATCCTTGTTAGTATGCTAAGACTGGACTGTGACACGAAGCAATTTCACATTTTAATGTTTTCAGACAGTTTTGCTCAGTTATTATCCAAAGGAGCCAAAACAGGTACAACCCACTACTCTTTAAGACCTTGACTTAATAAACAAGATATTTACATTTACAAATTAGAACAATCTTGCCTTAGTCTTTAATTAATCTAACAATCTCCCCGGGGCCTCTAACACCGTGATTGAAAGCGTCTGCTCTGACATCTTGTGCAAAATAAGAGAGTTTTCAACCTCATCTAAGAGCTGCTACCACTGCCAAGACAGCAGCCAGTTGGAGAAATGTCCTGAAAGATACCCAGAGGCTGCTGGCACGTACAGCGCCCTGCATCCAACATACACTCCCACCATATGTTCAAACACACAGCCACTTACACTCACAACGATAAACACTGACTACTGCGCCTTCAGTGGTCGCTCACAGGGTGTCGTCTGATCATAAAGAAGTCAAATCTGATTCTAAATTCATGTATACGCGCATAAATGTTATAAATGATGATAAGCACTGGTATGTTATTTTACTATTAGGTTTTTTAAAAGGTAATCTAATATTATGTTATAATAAGTTATTAAAGTCACCTGTAAATACCTATATGTACTTCTAGATACTTAAAACCTTAAATACTTACACCAAATCCCAGTTTGGGATTTAGGTGTTTCTGAGATTAATGTCAGAGTTTCTGTAACATTAATCTCAAATCTCCAAATGCAGAGTCCAGCACCATCTGGAGCAATTACAGCAGATAGTAAACATGGTAAAACTCTATCAGTGCCAAACCGACTGCATTTTAGAATTTTTACTGCTTTTTACTGTTAATTTTACTGCTTGGTTTAGTTTACTCATTAAAAAACATACTACTAAGTCCGTGAAAACAATCCTATGATGTGTTTTGTCGCTCAAGAGGAGACTGCAGAAGTCTGAAACATTAACCCTTTTGACGTCTCAGTCTGAATTTCAGACTGAATGTTTTCTACTCCTGCATTATTATTGTGGATATCTCAGATTCTTCAGTCCATCCCTTATGAGTCCTTCAGATTTATGAAACTAAACAGAGTACCCCTTTAAAAAAAGAAAGTTAATTATTACTAAAAAATGTAATTACTTCACGGTTGGTGCCTGTCTGTTTTAATGCAGTCAGGCTAAAGTTCATATCCTAATTAAGTTCTTGTTTGTCTGTGTTTTTTCAGTATATATATATCAATGCATCGGCGTGTGTGAGTTCCTAACGTAACGCCTGGATTATGTGGGCGGCAGTGTGGAGGTGAGGTTATGTGATCAGAGCAGGTCAGTGTGGGCAGTCTCTCCAGCAGGCAGCTGGAAAGGGTGAAAGAAAGAGAAAAGGGAAAAAAAAGCAGTGAAAGTCAGCACTACGTGGAGTGGTGGGATGCCTGAGGAGGTGGTGTTTGAACAGTTGGGGTGGTTTCTGTGTAGCTGTGTGTGAGTCTGTGTGTGCGTGTGTTACCATATGAAGTCGGTGCAATGACTGCAGAAGGTGGGCTGTTTGAAGAAGCGTGCTGTAAACTGGTGGTCTTTCACTTCGACAATCCTTTTGTGTTTGAGCGCTCCCTTCCTCTGAAACACGGGCACCCTGGGCGGAGGGGAGAGAGGCGAGGGCAGAGGGGAGGCACCGGGGGAGGTTGCAGATGTAGGGGAGGCCAGTGTCAGTGGGGAGAGCGAGGGGGACGGGGAGACTGGGGTAGACATGATGCCTGGAGGATGCGGTAAAAAGATGAAAAGGTAAGGGGGGTTGGATGATGAGTGTCAGTAACGAAGGCTTTGCTTTGAGCAGAAGACCTTGAATAGAACAGAGGAGAGGGCGGAGAGGAGGAAGCAAGGACAAGGAGGAGGAGCGGGAGGAGGACGATGGATGAAAAGTGTAATGGGTCAGAAGTTGTATTAATGGCACATGGGATGTAGGGTAGGGAGCGGTGAAAGAGTGACGTGATGAGGAGAAAGATCGAGAAGGGATGAATGGGCCGGAAGTGCAGCGTGAAAGAGGGAGCACAGGGAAAGTGGCAGGTAGAGATTGAAAGAGAAAGAAGAGATATAATGAAGGAGACAGGGAGGTTAATTCACATACTGAGACAGGAGTCTCTTAAGAGACGCTAAATGATTAGTGCAACTCGCTGTGTCCCACATACTGCCTGCCCATGCTACCCATACATATCCATGTCCCTCGCAGCTATGACTACCCCCCTTCCCTTCCTACCCCCTGGTCGTTATGTCAACTGTACTTCTGTTGCCATGTCAACAACACCCCCACCAGCTGCTCCAATATTAGAGCCTGGTTTCTCCTCATCTTCCTGCCTGCCTTTTTTAGCAATTAGTCCCATTTCTGAAGAAAAGTTTGGACCAGAATAATATGTACATGTCTATAGGGAATGAGATGCGCTGGAAAAAGTGCAAAACGGCAATATTAGCTGGAGAGATTGTGGTGCAAGAGTTGCACGCTACTAAATGATAAATGAAACACCAACAGAGATTTAATGAATAAATAAATAAGCCCACAGCGAAAACCCATACCATAAAAGAAATGTGATGAAATGTTTGTGTCTCAGCAAAGAAGCAGGAGCAAATCAATCAAAGGCGTGAAAGTGGACGGTAAGAAAAATGGCACAGGGCTCAGTAATGAGTAGAATAATGACAAGAAGAAATAAATGTTGTACAGACTCACACGGAAAAGATAATAAAGACTTAATACCTGAATTTAGGACAATTTTGGAGGAAACTTTTGAGCTGAAGATGTCTTTCTCCTCGTGTTCTCCTCCTCCTCTCTGTCGGGCTCACTTCAAATGAAAGGCTAAGGTGTCACACCTGTAGCTGGTCACCTCAGGAAAAAGAGAACAGGGGGAAGAAAAAGCAGTGGCTAGCAGGGGGAAAACAGCCCCAAAAAAAGAAAAAAATGAAAAGAAAAATGTAAAAATGAAAAATGGGTAAGCAACAAGCGTTTTGAGAGACTCAAGCTTTCTAGGAACCAAATATAGAGAAGTGAAGTGATATATATCCGTTAACCCAGAGGCAGGGTGAGGAGGAGGACGAGATAGAGAGGTGGTATTCTCTTTCCAAGATTGATTCTGTTTTTACTAGGAGGAGGACGAGAGAAAGAGAAAAGGAGAGAGAAAGAGAGAGGGCGAGAGAGAGAGGAAGAAAAAACAGAAATATGGAGAGAGAGAAAGAGAGAGAGAGGAGAAAGATTGAGGGGAATAGGCGGCGATTCATTTTGAAATCTGGGTTACTTCTCTCAGGAGAGGGTGAGGGGAGGTAGAGGAAGGAGGACGGATGAGATAGAACATGCCATTTTAGCACCACAAATACAGTATGGACAAGCAAGTGCCAACTGTCTCTCACTTCCTCTTGTGCCAGATGGAGAGAGAGGATTCAGTCTGAAAGAAAAACGCAGAGCTTCTGAGAAAAAGCTGAGCGTAGCTAAAAGTGGAAACAAACTCAAGTTTGCTGCCGATCCAGCTGACTGAAGGATCAACAGGCCTGCAAAACAAACAACCCTGTTAGTCCATGCTGCTACGGCTCAGTTTCGGGCTTTTCACATCAGCGTTCTGAGATCAGGAGTAGAGTGGTGATATAGTAACACTGCTCCGCTCTGCACTGAAACCAGGTCAGCTAAGCCTGATGGGAAGAGTAGTCTCCATGAGAGTGGGACTTTTTGTCTACCGCCTCTACAGTTTGTGGGCATTCAAAGGACAGGCAGATAGTGAGACACACATGGCCCATAAAAACACAAAGCCTTACAGTCCAAACTACAACAGCAGATGCAACCTATTGCTGCATACACAGCCAAGCAGTAGCTTCTTACCTTTTCTATAGGGACACATATTTATTGAGACCCATTAAGAGTCCAAAGAACTAAACGCTTCCAGATTTGTAGTAGAAGCATCCATCCATTTTCTTCCACTTATCCAATTTAGGGTTGCGGTTGGGCTGGAACCTATCCCAGATGTCATAAGGAAAAAGGAGTGTTTGCCCTGTGCCAAACGGTAGACGCGCTAACACATAGAGACAGACAACCATTCACACTCACATTTAATCAAGATTTGAACCCAGGACTGCTGATCACTGCACCACACACGCTCCTGCCCCTCCAAGAGCTTCATATACAAATGAAAAATGTTTCTTGATAATGAATAAACAACCTAGGCCAGAGATCATTATGCATTGGCGGTGGCTGCTATGGGCCTGGTAGATTCCCTAATACCTTTGAGAGAGCTTTATAACCTCAAAAAGAAGGGGAACAAATTTATAGACAAATGACCAGAAGGGGTGATTTGTCTATACCACAGCCCAGAAGGGCCAGGGTGTGCTCCAGCACGTCAAATTCAGATAAATGGTCTCTACTTATAAAAGTAAGACTAGAATATAAGATATTTGCAAATGTGCCTTTTCACTTTCTTGCCAGATGAGAACAATGACATCTCATGTCCGTTTAGTAAATATGGAGCTGGAACAAACAGCTGGTTAGCTTTCCAAAAAGACATAAAACAGTGGGTAACCACCAGCCACGCTCAGACAGTGGGAGAAGGGCAGAGTAACCAGAGAGAACCCACACAAAGTCAGGGACCAAGACTAAGACCCAGACTGGAGATAAACCCAGGACCTTCTTACTGTGCTTAGACCAGGGGTGTCGAACCCCAGGCCTCGAGGGCTGGTGTCCTGCAGGTTTTAGATCTCACCCTGGGTCAACACACCTGAATCACATGATTAGTTCATTACCAGGCCTCTGGAGAACATCAAGACATGTTGAAGAGGTAATTTAGCTATTTAAATCAGCTGTGTTGGATCAAGGACACATCTAAAACCTCCAGGACACCGGCCCTTGAGGCCTGGAGTTCGACACCTGTGGCTTAGACAGTAACAAAAGCTACCGATCTGCACTACTGAGCTCTCAGCAAGTCTTTGTAAATAGCATTCATGCAGCAATCATAGTGTAAGAATGATGCCGCTGTTTTTGGAGACTACGTGCCATGGTTAGCAGTGCAATGCTCATAATGATCTTTGGATGTGCTGAGATGTCAGCAAGAGCCAGGCTATATTTAGAAGTCATTCATGAGAGATTGCGATGATCTTTACACCTTACTGTCACTCAAAAGTAAATAAACACATTTTCATAATTCATTAGTTTAACTTTAAAAACACAATCCCTTTTTCACCCTCAGTCACAGGTTGAAAGCTCATGAAGTGACAGCAAGAACAAACGTTTGTCATCACAATGCTACTAATGCAAGCGCACACAGACACAATTAATCACAGTCTATGTGTGCATGTATGTGTGCAGGCCATGTGTGGTCCACGGATGATCCTGGGAGAAGAGAGCAGCAGGCAGGATCAGAGGCAGAGGATGGAGGGGTGGATTGGAGTGGGACAGAGAGACTGAGAGAGGGAGCGAAGGGTTGAAGGTCTAATTAATGGAAATGTAGGTTATTAGTCTCCTGATGAGGACACTGGCAGAGAATTAATTAACAATTATAATTAGCAAGATTGTTAGAGAGCAAAATGGTGTCAGCCAGCAAGATAATAGTGAGCTAGCGTGCATAAGGTGTGCGTGCGTGTTAGAGTCAGTCATTTTTGGTGAAAAAAAATAACAGCTGTGTGAACATGCCCTATCTGACAATGATATATGTCATTTCAGCATTAGTCATGCAGAACCAGCAGCTGATTGGAAATGATAGGGAGGGGGCTTTCCTTTGCTTTTTCTCTATAGAACTGCCTTTGCTGTCTTCATTTTCTGGCCCATAAGACTCCCAGTCTTCATTGGTCTTATCTTGGATGAGTCATGTTCTTGTTCTGTTGTCACAACTAAATGAGAAAGATGTCCTTGCGCAGTGAGAGAAAGACACAGGGGCACAAAAATATAAGCAGCAGACCATGCACTCTTCAGTAATAAATGCATTGGAAAACAAAACATAAATGGCTCCCAATGCGTTCTCTCCATGCGGCATGATGAGTAAGCACTTATGGCTCTAAAAGTGTCTGTATCAGTGTGCTTTTGCATGCCCATTGAAGCATGTGTGCGTGTTTGATCCCAGGCCATAAAAGTGAGCTGGTGTGCAGCCAGCCAATGATGCATTAAGGCTGTAAACCAAAAAGACATATACACGTGGAAGTGTGAAAAACACACTGATTCGGCCTGCATGATTAACAGCAAAGGGAAATCCTATAGACACAGAAAGAACTGAAGCCAAAAGGAAATATATATCTGACAATGGAAAAAAAGGCTGAAGACACCACAAAAAACCTGTCTCAGTTATGACCAACCACTAGTCCCCACTCACTCTTTTTCTCTCACAGTCTACAGATGGCCATCTCATTATTTCTGACCATGGCTTAATGAAACAGAAAATTCTCCTCCGATAGAATCTTTTTGAGGGGGGAGTAATCAGCACTTTACCAATTACATGCATCCATTATCATCTAACGAGTGCTCAGTCGTATCAAGCACCGACTTCAACCTTGCTGGCTGGCTGGCTTTCTCCAATGAAATTAAGGTAAATTGACTTGCCTAACTGTTGTTTGTGGAATCAGGGGAGAAGTGGTGTCTGAGGTAATCATATCTGCCTGTTAAATTTGTCTCTTCAGAATCAAATTGGCTCTGTTTGCCAGTATTGGCTTCTATTTGCTTTTTTAATGAAGTGGGGTCCGCTGTGTTTTTCAAAGAGAGCAACAAACCTCCACGCCAGTCAGATGAGACATTTGGCAGGCGATTAGGGTCTGTCAACATGGCCTACAAAACTCTCAGTCCTGAAACAAATAAGCCTGCTCTCCATATTTGTTTTACTCCTGACCTGCCTCTCAGTGCAATGTGAAATGCTGCAAAGTGGAAAACCGCACGCCTAAACAGAGGCATTTGAGCATATCAAACATCTAAGCGTGTAAGAGGTGTCAGGTATTAATGTCTTTAATATTACATCACTTTGTGCAGTCGTTTACAAGTTATGATTTTCATTACAACTCTGCTGAACCGGTGTAGTTCCAGGAAGTCTGTCTCTGTCATAGCTTGATTAAAGATGGACTCAAGCTGTGGGATCCCATTTTGAAATATTGAATTTCAGGCATTCACCTTTCTTGGTGTTTTGAAACCAAATAAGCAAGTGTGGGGTGGATATGACCAAGGAGCTGAGAAGACTGCACACTCATAAAGCTTGCCTTGCCCTAAAGCAAATCCTTCTTTTTTATTTTCATCTAAATACAGCCATAACTTAGAAAATGAACCTCATGGTGTATTAAAAAAGACTTTAAACTAGCATCTGAAACCATAACTGTAATAGGAACGTGTTTACTGACCTATTAAATCAAGTGAGCTGTAGACTTCTATACAATTAGACTTTTTAGAAATCACAGGAGTTGCCATCTGCTAACACATGCTCTCTTCCATCTTATCACAAGCTGATGTGTGGTCAGGGAATGCTTCTAGTCATATTTTCACTTAGTGTCATTTCCCCTGTAGTTTACTTTTTACGTGTGAGGAAGAAAAAAAACCTACAGTCTATGCCCACGTTAGAAGGCCATGGGGGTGGTGGATGGCACAAGTGCACAACCTTAAACCAGAAGTTTGAGTCTTGTCTGACAGCTCCTTGGTCACCACGGTTACACTGAGGCGACACCACCAGAGCACTGTTAGTGGTCTCACTGGACCAATTTCAAATGCTGAGTATGTCCTACTGACTCTCAGACTACTACAACTGCATATACAAAAAATGATGCTCAAAGGAGTATCCAGACCACCTACAAGTTCTCAGCTAGGAAGCTAAAAAGAATGCAAGGTTGGCTTTTCCACACTGGCTTCATTTCTCAGATACAAAGAATCTATCCATCAATTTAAATACAACACTAATGTCTCGGGCGCACTAGAGTAAAAATGGGACAGGACCTCCTTATGACTGAGAAAAATGTCGTTGCCTGATGCTTGCACAGAATTTTTTGACATTCAGTGACTGTTTGCAAGTATTTGCAGCAGTTGCCCGGAGACTGAACGTGCAAGACCCTTAACTTCTGAGTGATTATTCTCAATTGCAAGGTCTGTGCAGAGGCTGCCTGATGGGATCCAACCTGTCTCTAAATATTTACAAAACTGACTGCAACCACCGCTTTGCAAAAAAAATTGACATCTAATTTATAATCATAGTTTATAAAAAAGTTAATAATCTCATTGCCATTTAATCTGTCCTGATGCACTAAAATCACTCTGAAGACATGAGTGGTGGCCGACCTGATCCACATCTTTGCAGAAGCCATTTTAAAGGTAACTAGATTTTTCTAGATTTTTTAATCTCCAACCAACCACTGTTTTTCCTTTGTATGCCTGTAGTGCAACAAACTGCTTTCCTATTTTGTTTTAGCACTTTCTAGCATGCTGCTTCAGCATAATGCTTTCCACTGATGTGTAACTGTGCATTACCATATGCAGAGGGAAACCATATGTAATGGCTCTTGCTTAACTTGAATGATTGTATAAATGCATATGATTTACAAATGTTTTAGAAACTTTTAGAAACACTCAGGCACTGAGCTTGACCCTGATGTCTGATTGTGTTAACTAATAGTTTTTTATTTACACATCCAACAGCAACAGAGGAACATGAGCATTCGCGTAAATGTAAGTTCACTTTTCTTGTAGCTGTTTTGTTGGGAATACTGAGCAGTACAGACATCTGTATGATGAACTTCTTTCATATACCTGTAGTTATGTATTATACCATTACTTTAAAATAAGGACTTTGTGAACTTTAAACTTCTTTCTACCTTGCCCATTTTTTAATTTTGATATATAAAACATTCATCAGACCTTGTCTCCACCGGGTATGTGCAAAAGAAAAAAAAAAAACTAACAAGAACTCAAAGCCTCAGCTTTTGGGCTGCAAAATCTTCCTTACTGCTACAAGGAGGAAAAGAAGGTTGTGAACAAAATGCGCTCAAGGGGAAGGATGAAAGCAGGAGGGCAGGGGTTTCAGGGTAAGAGGGGCGATTGGATAATGAGGCATGTGGAGAACAAGGTAAAGTCTGAGGATATCTTAATCTTCATCCCAGTTTTCTAGGATGAATTCCCTTTGGGCAGGCGGCACTACACATACACACACACGCAGTGGCAAATAAGGATGTAATACGAATAATTATTGTGTCCTAGATGCGGTGTTAATGTTGTTGCACACATACTAGCTGCACAAGACAGCAAACTTGCATTGCTGTTGATGTGAACGCTCCCTCTTAAGGACTGTCAGCACTGAAACTCTGACTTTAGAGACGAATCAAGAAAATACAATTTAAATAGGGTGAACAGCGCCGGCGCTTAGATTAGAGCTGAAATGATTATTCTATTAATTGTTCAGTTCATTCATAGAAAATTACTTTTTTAAAACAAGATGATTCATTCAGTGTTTTTTTCAGCCTCATATTCTCTTAAGGCTACTCAAATGTACTACCCTGCTCTCCTCTGTTTTATCTTTATGTAAATATAATATCTATAACTTCAGGATAGTAGGCTGAACTAAAAAGAAGCTTTTAAGACATCACCTCCAGCAATCTGCCATTGTGATGGCCGTTTTTGGACTATTCTTAGAACAAGCACTTCATTGAGAAAAAAAAATAAACAAAAAACATCATCTTGGGGAATCTGTGTCAGCATGAGCACAATGCAGAACAACAGAAAATACACGTTGCTGTGGTTTACTCTAATGGTTTGAGACGAAGTATCCGCAGAGATGCGAATAAATGAGAAAATTTGCATAAAAAATTGCATGTGCATTATTGTGTAAACACCCTCTGTGCTCATTACCATTAAAACTAATCAAATAGCCACAGATTGCAACAAACACTGCTTGGGATGGCCAAAATACAGGAAGTGCAAACATACAAACACACATTTGTGCACATGTTGTCTCTCTCTTACTCTCTGTCACACACATAAACAAACATTGGTTTTAGCTGTGGGTCAGTTAGCCCATTTGTCCCCGGATGTAGCTCGGTGTGGCTCGTGTGGAAGAAGCGAGAAATTGGCTGTGTAGCTGGGGAAAAAAGAGCAAGATGAAAGGATGCTTGGATGTTTTTTCAACTTCAGAGATCAAGCTGATGAGTTGTAGAAGCCTGTGGCGGAGCATACATGATAAAAAAGAAACAGAGCACTCTTTACACATGTGCTGTACTGCGTGTCTGAGTGAAGTGTGTGTAGATAACCATGGATATAGATATAAAGACAGAAAGAAGATAAGAAATTATATAATAACGTATACATATCAATATGTATAATTATACAAAAATGCATATGGCATGTGCAACAGACAATAAAAGATTAGAAGAAGAAACAATGTAGGAATTATCAATCAAATACTGCAGGAACACACTGGAATATTTTAAGGAAGGGATAAACTAGAGAAAGCAGAATATAAATGAAATGACGGAGTCAGTCGGAGGAAAAAGAATCAAAAGAAGATCAAAACACAAGATGAAGGAAACCTGTTACTGGCAGAATAGTGAGAAAGATGAAGATTGGAGAGGTGTAGGAGCATGGAGCCACTGCACTGCTTAGCAAGACACAACGCTAGACAGAGGCAGAATGATAGCGACAAAGACAGAAAGAGAGCGAGCGAGTGTTAAGCCCTGCGCTGCAGACATGCGTTACAAATCCCCAGGGAGCCGGTGGCAGATCAGTACAGGATCAATCTGCTGCACCTCAGCAGGGACGCAGAACACTCCTTCAATTCCCACACACCCTTCATCAATGTGTGTGTCATCATACTGTATGTGTGTGATTACCTGAGGTGGGGTGGGCTAGGGTGGTGGTGTGTGGAGGAGAAGATGGGAAAATTGGGGGTTGGGTTTAGTTATTCATCAGCAGATTAACCCAAACTACAGTACTGCGCAAAATTCTTGAGCCACTTCTCATTTCTTTATATTTTGCGAGGAAAACGTGAAATAGGTCCGATTATCTATTGAAACATGAGCAGTATATAAGGCAAAAACAGAGTTTATAAGTCAAGTCAAAGAAACTTTATTTATATAGCATGTTTTAAACAACCTTCGTTGACCAAAGTGCAAAATATACAAAATGTACACCATAGAAAACAGTTACTAAATTAAAAATAAAAATAAACTAAAAAACCAAATAAAACAAGTAAATAATAATAATCAAAGCCAGGGTATTATGCTCAACTAGACCTGAAAGCAACAAATACGTTTTTAAAAGAGTTTTAAAATGACTGAGAGACTGGGAGCAGCTAGTTTAACCTTGGTACTCTGGTAGGATTTCAAAAGTTCTGTTAAGTAAGGTGGCTCCAAACCATTAAGACTCTTAAAAACAAGTAACAAAACTGGAATGGACTGGAAGCCAGTGTAAGGAGCCCAGTATACGTGTGATGTGATCACACCATTTCTTTCCAGTCGAAAGGCCAGCTGTTGTATTTTGAACAGCTTGCAGGCGACAAAGTAAGGACATATCAGAGCCAACATATAAAGTGTTACAATAGTTTAGACAAAAAGTAAATTATAGTGCGATCTCTCAAAGTCATGTGGCAGGAGGTAGACCTTCACCTTCACTGAGAAGCCTTAGTTGAAAGAAACCTGTCCTAACATCAAATTTTAAAGCACTGTCAACTCACACCAAGGTTCCTTGCAAAAAAGCTAAAAAGACCGATGGTGCTGTCATATCCATCTAAGAGGTCAGGTCACCCAAATAAAATTTCTGTTTTTCTTTTGTTCATATTAAAGAAGTTTATCTCCAACCAGGATTGTACATCTCTGCGACTGTTTACTAGTGTCTGAATAGAAACATGGCTGTTGGTTTTATAGGCAAATATATTTTTAGGTCATCTGCAAAGTCTCTAGGGAGACCAATCCATGACTGATCGTTCCACTGTGTGTTTTTCTATCCATCTATGCTCGTAAAGCATTGGCCGTGTCTTTAGGATCACTGTCCTACTGAAAAATGAAGACGCTGCCAATCAGAAGCTTTATAAATGGTATTGCACGGTGGATCAAAATCTGATGGTACTTTTCTGCATTCATCATCCCATCCGTTACGTATTCCATTACGTTACTCAGTGACAGTAACGAATTCTGAATATTTTGGATTACTTTTTTACAACTACATGAATGTACTATTGCTGTGTAATTACTGAAGAATACTTGTCATGCCAATACCAACTAGATTTTTAATTCTTAATATAAAATGAGTAACAGTAGGGTGTACATTAGGTAAGGCTGCAATTTTGCAGTGATCTCGTATAGAAAACAGGTCTGCGGCTCCGAACCGTAGTAAAGGGACCTCTGGCTAAAACGTTGGGCTTGTGTTAGGCTTGTAGCCAAAAACTAGCTTTGCTCTGCTGTCTGGGTCAACTTTGTAGTGAGAGACAGAGAGAGGCGTTGAAAGGCTGCTCCAAAGAAATT